>NC_090922.1:665519720-665822750 GCF_040938575.1 Ambystoma mexicanum
ACCATCGCCATGTAACAATCCCAAGCGCTAGATGAGCTAATAAATAACATTGCTACCAACCGACAAGAATAAGGGCAATGACGGTATACCACCGAACTTGACAAAAAATTCAGAGACAAAATAATCTAGCCCCTACTAAATACCTACGTACTTACATATGACAAAGGAGTACCTCCTACTATGAATGAGGCACTAATTATCCACATCCCGAAACCAAGGAAAGACCGATGGAACGGCATCTCCTACAGACTATTATCCGTGCTGAAAATTGACGCTAAAATACTAAGTACGTTAATCGCTAACAGACTAAAACCCCTTACTACCGCACCTCAATTATCCAGATCAAACTGGATGTTTCCCAAGTAGAACCACCATGCACAATCTACACAGAATACATCGAAGTATGTGACTCGCTAAGCTGGCAATGGATGCTTGCAGTTCTAAAAAGATACAGGCTCGGAGATACTATGATAAAATGGATACAACTGCTCTACTCTAACCCAATCACCACAGTTAAAATGGGTAAAGCAATCTCAGCTGCATGGAATATTCGGCGGGGAAAGTGACAGGGATACCCTAGCTCGTATAGCACTGGGCCACCTACCCAGGGGCCAATACAAAAATCTGGGCATCATGATAAGTGGGGAACGCCATATGTATATATGCTGATGACACTTTACTATATTTAAATTACCCTGAAACAAATCTCCCTTACTACCCGAAATATACATAAACTAAAGTAAAGTCTCAGGGCTACACATCAACTGGGATACGACCAGTGCTTTTATGTTAAACAGCAAGAGCCTACTACCAAAACATAACCAAACAAGAACAGAAATGGTGCTCAGACTCATTCCGATACCTTGGCATCAACATTTACCATATATGTTTATGTTTACTTATTTTTACCGCACTCCAATGACCCGAAGCCTTACGGGCACCAACAAACAAAAGAAACAAATAAAACAGAACAGTTCTAACGCCGCTTTAATAGAATAAATACACCTAAGCACACTATAGGTGAAATCCAGGCCCAGAAGTCCTTTTTAATAGAACAGGAATGTTTTCAGTTTCTTCTTGGAGATTTCCACTGACTTTAGTTCCCTAAGATCCCCTGGAAGAGAATTCCAGGCTCTGGGGCAGCGTTGGCAAATTAACCCGCAAGGGATTTCTAGGTTTTGCAACGTGAATCTTTAAATTAGTATTATTTAATCTTAAGGCTCTTAAGTAATGCTTTATAGCTAGTTGTTCCATCAAATAGGAGGGCATAAGTTCAAGGTGACATTTTTGAGTAATCGGAAGATGTCGAAACTGAATTCTGGCCCTCACCGGAAGCCAGTGCAGGTGTCGCCTGGCATTAGAGACATGGGGCCTCATTACGAGGCTTGCGCTCCCGTAATGAAGGGTGTCGGTACGGGACTGGCACCCTTCATTACTGGATGCGTAATTAAGAGGTTGCCTTTGCGGGACCCTGTAAGGACGCCTGGTAAAACCAGGCATCCTTTCCGGGTCCCGCGAGGGGAAGAGGGAGGTAATAATGGGCCAGTTGTAATGTGCCCGTTATTACCTCCCTCCCCATTCCCATTGAGCCCCATGGGGCCCTATGGGGGCTCAATGGGAATGGGGATGGGTTCCTGCAAGGAGGAATTACCGGGTCCTCCTATGTCGGAACGACCCGGTAAGTCCTCATTGCAGGAACCCGGTATTGGAGCCCGGTATGGAGGCAGCCATGGCGCTAATAGCACCATGGCTACCTCCATACTCGTAATGAGGTCCATGGTCTCTCCAATTGAGTCCAGAGACTACCCTGACCGTACTTTTCTTAAACTCTTGAAGACCTTCACAATCTAGTTGTGAACTTCCAATGAGCAGGCTGCAGCAATAATCGAACTTGGACCTGATAATTGCCTGTACAATAGCCTCAGCATTCCTGTGTGAAATAAAAGGAGGGAGAGGCACCAGAAGTTTAATGTAGTAAGAAGAAGCAGAGACCAGCCCACTAATCTGTGGCCTCATATTAATGTTCTGGTCAAGAATTATGCCCAGAGTTTTAACTTTGCTCTGCACCTCAATTTTGCAATCAGCGATAAAAAAAACGTTTATACTGTTGTCCTAAATTTTGGATTTTCTTTGATGAGCTAACCACCATAAGCTCAATTTTATATTTATTGAGCACCAACCCATTTTGAATCATCCATACCTGGATGATATCATAAACCAGATTAACTGTGCTCATCCTCCTCACATATTCCAGTGAGCGAGATGACACATTGCGTATCATCTGCATAATTCGTGAATCTGATCCCATTAATTTCCAACATGTCAAAGAACGGGACCATGAAGAGGTTATACAATGATGGAGAAACACAGGCTCCTTGTGTTACACCATATAATAAAGTAAAAGGCTTTGCCTCAGCATCTCCGCTGACAACTCTACATTGTGTGTTACTAAGAAACAAGCCAATCCAGGAAACTGCATCGCACGAAAAATGTGCTACCTCCCTTAACCTGGTGGACAAGATTGAATGATCCACCAGGTCGAAGGCAGCAGAGAGATCCAGATCATGAGGAGGGAAGCTTGTCCCTTATTCATAGTATCAAGTAGTTTCGCCTTCAAATCAAGAAGGGCAGGTGCCATCATGCAGTCTGAAGCCAGATTGAAGATCATTCAGAATATGATGTTGATTAAGATATTCTGAGATTTGATCATAGGCGACCCTATCCAGAATCTTTAACAGAAATGTGGTGTTTGTAATGGGTCTACAATTACTGGCAGTCAGAGGGCATAAGCAAGGTTTCTTAGTGGTAGAATCCATGCCTTTTTAGTATATCAGGAACATGATTCTCTGCAAAAGATGTATTTATGAATTTGCAAATAGCCGGTAGGAGAGGGGCAGGGCATGTCTTAACGATCATTGATGATCCCGGGTCACTGCTACCTCTAGAACTTTTAAGCTTGGAGATAACCTTTAGTAAGTCTGATTCTGAGATCAAAGAGAATTTAAAAGCCATTTCAGAGTCCAATTTACTCTGCATCTGCCTTACTGGGTCATCAAGTAGCAGATTACATGTACGTTTTTGATCCTCTATTCCGTTTTTTAATTGTCAATAACTTCCCTACCATGGCATCCTGAATGTTATTGTGCGAAATGTCATCCTTGCAAATAATTCCTTTGGCAGGCCCCTTAAATTGTTCTTGCTCTCTCAGAATCTTGAAAAGTTACTTGCTTGCTGATCTGTACCTAGCCAAAGTTGAAATATCCTGTTTTTTATTTTAGTCATAGAGCAATTTCAATTTCACTACTTTCAGCTTCCAGAGCTCTGTATTAAACCACTTATTGCCTTTATGAGCATAGGAAACACATTTTTTCTGTAAAGGAGCAAGAGTATCCAAAGTCTCCTGAAATGTGCTCATGAGATGGTTGGTCATGACTTGCAGTTCATCAGATAACATGATCTTTGGTACTGCAGCTACAAGAAGTGGCATTAATGAATCGGGATTAACTTTTTTCCAATTTCTTACCATAATAACATCTCTATCCTTAGTCAATCTCCTATGAATAGAAGACTGATGAATCTGGAAATGGATAAAAAAAATATCTGACCATGGGCATGAGAATATATCAGATCCGAGACCTCTAACTCATGGGTAGCTACCCAATCAAGGGTATGACCCTTATTGTGTGTGTGCTTTCTGACCTGTTGCTGAAAGCCCAGGATATCCAAGCGTCTTCCAGGGCCGCTGCTGAATCATCCTCTTCAGAACCTAGCCAAAAGTTGAAGTCACCCATCAAAATAAATTTGGAGTTTGGATTGAGGATAGGAAGAAGAAAATTACTCAGCATAGTCGAGAACTCCTTCCTTGCTACTGGTGCTCCACAAAGCACTAGTACATTGAGGGTGGTCTCTGCGTTAATACCTATTTTGACCAATAGTAGTTCTGTATCTGGAAGGCCTCAGGACTTGACCTCTCAGACTTTTAACTCGCGTTTAAATATCACTGCAACACCCCCACCTCTGCCATGTCCTCTATCCCAACAATGAATCCCATATCCTTCAGAAATCGCCAGACCTACCATTGGGACTGCAGCACTATGACCCCAGGTCTCTGTCAATGCACAAACATCAATATTACTGTATATAAAAAAAACTCAGACATTGGACTGAGCCAGTAATCTTGTGCAAATGATTATTTATTATAAGTTGCTTGATGATAAGTTGCCCTTTGTGATAACACGTGTTTCGGCTTTCGTAGCCGTTCTCAAATCAGGGCCTGTGTTTACTATCATTGAATTCAATGCATGTACAGAATTGTTGTTCATGTTGATACAGAATCATGTACATAAATAATTTTGTTGTCGAATACCATTCAGGTAAGTATCAATAGTTGTGGTTTATACATTAAATTATGATTCGTCAAATAATCACGCATTGTTTGTGAAAACCTATCTTTTGTACATACACACAGAGAAAGGGGATTGGTAAAGAGGAGGATTATGTAGGTTTTGAAAAACATCAAATAAAGACAACATTTTCAAAATAATGAAGAAACAACGTGAAAAAACAAAAATAGAGAGAAGAAAAAATAAATAACATGAAGAGAAAAAATGCATAAATTAGTTGCCGGAATATTTGTACACTATTGCACAACTGTCACCAAAGTTATGTTGAATGATTGTTTACCTTGTTCTTCCGGTATAATCTACAAATAGCCTTGGGTCTTTAACGGATTCAATGGGTTAAATCCCTGTGAACAGATCGAATACGAGTATTAATATCTGATATCAGCCTATTTTTTAGTATTGAAAGCATTCCTTAGATTTTTACATATCTAGTTTTCTCGTATTTGAAAAAGGTACATAATATTAATTAAGCGTTGCAAGGTCTAGTAGTGGCGTGATTAGTTACCTTCAGTTGCTAAATATGAACCGCAGACACGGCAGTACTTTGTGCACTGTTTTTGTTAAGTAAGCAGGTATTTGAAAGCATCTTTGTGACAAACCATTGTTTTTCAAGTTCAATCGAGAATAATATGACAATTCCCTATCTTTGACAACTGCTGTACTCGCGCCCACACTCCTCATATAGTCTAAAGTTATGTCTCGTGCACACGGCCATCTCTGAAACTCAACCTGTAATTGGCAGACGGTCGCTTCTCTAAGATCATTCGCATGCGTTGGCTTGTAGTCAAAGACGCCGAAATGGCATCTCATCAGTGTATTTGATTCTTGGAGCATTTCTGTGTTGTTTAATGCCCTATTTTTGTTAATTACATAAAGGATTTATCTTGAATTAGCGAAATATTGCTACATTCGCTAAATAGATTCGTTAAATCAATCGAGATGCACATATTAATCTATATTTCTAAAAAAGAGATGAAAAGGTAATGAAACAGAAAAAAATCTCCTTATGAGTAAGGCACTGTTATTATTATAAAGGCGTGATAATGTGCATCGTCACATGCACCGTGTAATGTAGTATTATCAAAATTCTTCTTAACATACTTCAGTTAGACGGAGGATACAAAGTAAATTAGAGTTATAAGTACATTCGTCATTTCTCTTAATTGTTGGATTCATTCTAATTGACAATAAACTATGTGAATACTTTTTCTCAAGGTTATGTTAAATTAAAATCATTAGAGTACATGTTCCATTTGTGCTAAAGTATTTCTTCGAGAAATTTGTACAATACAATCATATGGTAGTTATAGAAAGGACACCATTTCACTGTCTGAATTGAGACCAGTAACTGTTGTATTAAATTGGCAAATTAATCTTTCTTCTGCCTGGCGGAGAGCTTTCTCTCGATTACCTCCCCTTTTACCCATTGTAATTTGGCAAAGACCAATAAATCTAATATCTGTTTTGTTTGCCATTTGGTATTTTTCTTGCCAATGCAAGACCAAGGGGAGACGAGGATCTTGGCTCCCTATGTTTGCCAAGTGCTCTCTAATTCGAATCCTTAGCTCTGTAATGGTACTGCCTATATATATATATATTGTCGCATATACACACAATACCATAAACCACAAACTTAGTCATACAGTTTATTCCTTGCTTAATCTCCATTTCATTACCCTGGTGGTCTATACATTTATTGTTTTTCTCATGTGCAAATCTGCACATAGTACGAGTGCCACATTTTCTAAATCCAATGTTGGATGATTGCAGCCATGCGGTATCAGTTGGTTTTTCAATGTCTAGTAAGAGTGATGGGCTCAATTTATTTTTAAAAGTTTCTGCTCTTCTGAAAATCATTCTGGGTTTCAGATCAACGTAGTTCCTGACGTTCTCCTCTAACTTCAAAAGGTAGCAATGTTTGGTAAGGATTTTATTAATAACTTTGTGGTCACAGCTATATTTAGTGACAAAGCCGACTTTAATTTGCTCCTCTGTTAATTTCTTTCTACTGCTAGGTTCAAGTGTCTGTTCTTGTGATAGCTCTTTTGTCTTATTGTATGCATGTTTAATGCATCCACCTTTAATGTGTAAATGTGTAACCTCTGGCAAGGAATCTAGATCTCAGAAGTGCATATTCCTGTTTGAAAGTGTTCTTGTTTAGACAATTCCTTCTTGCTCGTACAAACTCCCCGGTTGGTATGTTGTAAATGGTTGATCTTCGATGGCAACTAGTGGCATGCAATGTTGAATTAACTTCTGCTTCCTTCCTAAATGTATCAATATTATTGTCCTCAATATATGTAGCCACCTCAGGTGCATGTTTAAGGAGAGATCTAGTGTTCAATAAACAACCTGTTGTATACACAGAATAAAGTTCTGTCTGTGTTTCAAGGTGTGAGGCACGTATTACATGCACAGGAGACACCACCTTTTGCATGTGTGCACAAGAGAAATGAGATAAGTGTGTTGATTCTATTTATGCCCCGTGAGTAGAAAGGGATTTGTAGGGGAGTCCAGCAATCGATGCAGAGCAGATGTTACCCAAACTGGTCTGGGATCTAGACTGCCCGTGATACACCCATGAGAAGCAAATGCACAGTTCAGTCAACATCTGTCACATTAGGCAACAGACTTGATTATTTAATTTGGACTTACTTCACACGACCATATGAGGGAATGGCCTGTGGCACTTCCATGTCAGTAGAAGGGATACAGAATAAAGATCCACAACATCTCATCACCTGCACTTTGTGCAAGAAAGGGGAAGTCTACGAACAAACTTGGTACCAGATTTCTGCTATGCCACGTTAGTCAGCATCATGCACAGGGGTGGGATGAACAGGCGAGACCTCAAATATAGCCTTTTCCCAGCATCCATTGCCCATTCTATCCAGCCCATACTATCATACTGTCATCCCAGATAATGTGGCTGCTGTGCCAACATTGTTATAGATGCCAAACCCCGGCTCCACTTCCTGCATTGATACTACCCCTATGCACCATTTCAGTGTGATGGAGCCACTTGAGAAAGTTTCTGATATCGGGCGGGGGGCGGGGGGGCATTGTGTCCCTCTTTTTGGTAAGGGGGGCCTAAGTAATGAGGGCTATGACAATTATGAAAGAAAGGAATTTAGGCTACCCCACCTGTTTCTCACTGGCTGGTTGTGGATCCAGCACACTTTTTACAGATCACTGTCGGTTTGTCTGTACATATCATGTACAGAGAAACCGACAGCGATCTGTAAAAAGTGTGCTGGATCCACAACCGGCCAGTGAGAAACAGGTGGGGTAGCCTAAGCCACTTGAGAAAGGACAACAATACCATAGGTCTCATGACAGAGTTTTCTTCCTCGCATCCCAACCTGACTGTTATCATGTCTATGGACTTCTTGCTTTAAACTTTTTTTTTTTAAAAACGGTTTCTGGAGATTCATTGGTAAATGTAAAGTCAATGTTACTTTTCGCACAAGCATTTGCCATAGTTGTGCAACAGGCACATTGCAGTGGGGTAGGGACTGTATCAGTTTGAGGGATATACATTCTGCTTCACAATGGACATGTGGACAACTGGACAGAGCATTGACTACTTGACCATGACAATTCACTTGGTGATCACTGCTTTACCTGCCAGCCGAGAGGGATCTCTTCCCCAGGTAATCCTAATGGATGGAAAGTGCATGCGGTCTGACACCAGGCCATTTTGAGTATGCAAGCATTTGAAGTCAGAGGCCACGGGGAGGTAATATCTGGCAGAAGGTGAAAGTGGTGGTGGCACGGTATCTAATACTACTAAACCTAGAACTGGCCTTTGTTGTTGCTGACAATTCAAGTAGCCTTGCTGTTCTGTGAAAGGCAGCACAATGCACATTGGTTGGTTTCCTTGTCTCCTTAATTTTGTGAGGACATTGTTCATTAGCAGATAATACAAAATTGAATAAGACCGATTGTCAGTGCGCTCTATTCCTAAAAAGTCGAATGTTGGGGGTGCGGCGCAGCTAGTACAATGAGGCTCTACTCTTAACCTCAAAAAATATACAGGCTATGACAGGTATGTGCTAGTTGGTCACGCTTGCCCCAATAAGTTATTGTATGTAAAGTTATCCAGTAATCTTTTTCAAAATTCTTGCTTTAATAAAGCACACTCTTCAGAGAATACAGTCAACCCGTGTTTCGACACAAGATCTTTTTCAAGACTGTTATTCAAACATCGTGATATCAATTGTATCAGTGTATGACAACCTTTACATAAATGGAGATTATAAATACATACCGTATTCTTGATTTGGGGACAGGAGAACAAGCAGGTGAAAAATCCAAACAAAAACATGGGAAAAGCAAATATAAAAAATCTGATAAATAGCAACTTATTAGCATCATGTCATGCCTAAAAAACATTATTACTTTATTCACCACGTCTGATACCATATGCGACAAGTGACAGAAAATGAATTACCTGGGTATGGATTAGGTGAATCACCCTGAATCTCTGGTTATTGATGTACCAATTGGTGGTTTGATAGTTCAATTAAGAGTGCAAACATGCATCGTTTCAAATTGGCAATTAATTGGTAAGTGATATTGCTAGTGATAGAATATCCTAAAGTGTGTTTGAGATTTTGTTAATGAGCATGACTTGTTATTATAGTGATGCCGATAAGGAGTTCCCCATTGAGTGTATCTTGGGATCGGGATTGTACTCAGCATTTGTTGCTCTTTGAGCTTTCCTGTAGATCAAATGGTATTACTTAGCCATAGGTCAGCAAAATCTGTACAAAGCTGTTGTACCTGGGTATTGTCTGGCCTTCACTGTTAAATGCTTATCTAATACTATATGGGGATGGGGATGTAGTTAGGTTCTATGTGGTGCAAATATAGCTGGGAAACAATGGCACATGTCTTTGAGGTTAACATAATAGGTAAACGGGGTTGCAATATATAGCATGGATGTTGCGGCCCGGAAGTAGCAAGGAGACTTAAGTGGCACCTAGGTATTAACTGAATGCTAAGCTCTTGAGTTCTTTTCGGGATTGTTAGAGCGTTTGTGCAGTTCAGAATGTCACTGGAATGGTGTTCCAGAAGGCAAGGGTGCAGCAAGAGAACGCCCTTTTCTTGTTTTTTTCATTGCATGTAAGTTTTGTCTTGCATCTCTACAAGACTATGTTAGCCCATATAAGAGCCAAAACGGTTGGCTTTGACAGTATCTCTTTAACAGAAATTCAGTGCAATGAACAGATGCAAGTGCACACATTGCATACAAATCAAGTTGGCTAAATGCCCACTTGGTTAAGTCAGATTTATTACATTGGGAGCTGGTTTAAAGCTGCAATTAATCTACTACCTTTCAGAAGACTTGTTGGAAAGAACAAAGCTAGACACAAAGAGATCCGGGGGAGTGATTTGGCTAGGAAGGGGCAGGTAGTGGGTGGGACTGGCCATGTGGACTGGATTAGCCAGCGACAGTCAATGGGTCTGTAAAATCCAGAAACACCTGGAGGACAACAGTCTCTTCGGTCTCCGACAATCTGGTTTTCGGCCTAGACATGGCACTGAAACGCCCTCCTGGATCTGAAAATACTGATGGACGAGGCCAAAGACAAAGGCAAAGTGCCATGCTCCTCTTATTAGACCTCTCGGCTGCATTTGACTTGGTCAACCACCAGATTCTCACAGAACATCTAACCATTGCAGCAGCCTTCTCTACTAATGCATCTAACTGGATTAAATAATTCTTATCCAACCACACCACCAGAGTCTTCTCACCCTCAGCCTCAGCAGCCCCAATCCCCATCCACTGTGGGGTGCCCCAAGGCTCTTGCGTCTCACCGACGCTTTACAACATATTCACGGAGCTCCTCTTCAACCGTCTCCATAGAATGGGTGTCATCTAAATGAACTACGCAGATGACAACCAGGTTCTCATCACGCTGTTAGGCTGCTACGATGCTGACTCCAAACTAACTCGCCTTAACAAATTGGACCTGTGGTATATGTCCTTCAACATTGATGGACACCCGATCAAAATTGAGAAGGAGATAAAAACCCTTGGTGTTTATCTTGATCCACATTATCCTTAAAGAAACAAGTAAGCTCCATTGCCTCATCAACAGCTTACACTAACAAGTTAATCAATGCCGGTAAATCATACCTGTCCCCCATTAGCTAGCTAGAGCGCTAGTGCTCTCCAAATTAGAATACTGCAACACGCTCTTCCATTGGACCTCTGAACAGAATCTCAACAGACTCCAAGTCCTACAAAACAACTCCTTTGGAGCAGCATTAAACATTCCCAGATCCAGCCACTTTACCAGCATTAGACAGAAAGTCAACTGGCTCCCAGTGCGCGATAGAATCTCTTTGCGCTCTGGCTATCACCCACCAATGTATGGCCAACTCTGCACCTAAATATCTCTCAGAAAATCTCTCCCTATACCAGCCAGCCCGTCCCACCAGATCCTCCCAAACACACCTACTATCAGTCCCCATGTTTAACCTAAAACTGCAGGTGGAGCTAGCTTCCCCGTTCAAGCCACCAACCATTGGAACTCCCTATCTCACACCATTAGAACGGAACCCTCCTTCATTGCCTTCAAAACTAGGGGAAAAACCTGGCTTACTGACAAGTCCAACTTCTGAAGCCCCGGCTGCCAGTGGCCCTGTATCTTATCTGCATTATGCTGATTGTTTGCCCTTAACTGTTTCATATCTGTATTATTCTGATTGTTATGCCCTTGACTGTATCTATCTGAATACCAGACCTCTCTGTAACCTTGGTCGACCTACCTAATGTCTATGTATGCCTATTATTGTAAGTATGTTTCTGCAACGTGTTAAGTTTTCCAGCGCCTAGTTACCTGGGGGTTAGGTGTGTGATACAAATAATAAAGAAATACAAAAAATACGTATCTGATCACACAACCTCACCTGTTACAACTACGCCAATGACACACAAATCATCTTCAGAACCCCCAAGTCCGCCTCCACTCCCCACACAGACATTGCATCCTGCCTCAAATACATTGAACGCTGGATGATCGTCACGCACCTGCAGCTCAATCTATGGAAAACAGATATCATGATCTGTGGGAAGACAGTTCTCTTCCAGCAACCAAGCCACTGGCCTCCCTCCCTAGCCCCCCTCCAAACCCTCCCTCGGGGTTATCAACCACAGTCAGAAACCTGGACTGCACAATGGATACTGACCTAACTTTATCAGACCACATTAACACTGTGTCAAAGTCCTGCCACCTATACCACTGCATACTCAGAAGCATCTTCACTTACCTCTCCTACCCCCATAGAGTGACAGCAATCATGTTCATTGTCCTCTCCTGACTAGACTACGCCAACTCTCTGTACCTGGGTGCCACTGCCTACCAACTCAAAAAGCTCCAAAGAGTCCAGAACTCAGCAGCCAGTCTGCTCCTCACCCTCAGCAGCAGAGAGCACATCTCCTCTGCCCTCTGTACCTTCCACTGGCTACCTATCGGACAACGGGTTACTTTCAAAGTCATGTGCATCACTCAATGAGCCCTACACAAGACACGCAATAAAGACCTGCAACAGAAAATCACCCAGTGCCACCCCAATGGAAAGGCACCACTTTCTCTGTCCAAGCCCCCACCATCTGGAACTCTATGCTGCTTAACATCCGACTTATAGATGACCACTCTCCAAACCACATTTTAGCACCCATCCAATACATGCACTACCCTAAGACACACTATAAAAGACACACTGCAGAACACCTCTGCTTTTAGAATGCTTTTAGAATGCAGCTATCACCCATAATATACATTTGGTCTAGTTGCACCCATAATGTTTCTCCTAATCTCGCATACTCTCCAGACCACATCTGAGAACCCATCCACTGCTTGCACTACTCTAAGACACATTGCACAACACCTTTATCTTCAGAATGCAGCTATCCCCCACAGCAACATTCAGTCTGGTTAAAAACATAATGCCTCTCCTGCTCTCACATACCCCACAGACTACTTCTCTGCACCCTCCACTACAAACACTAAGACACATTGCACAACACCTCCGTCATTAGAATGCAGCTATCCCCCATGATACAATTTGGTCTAGCTGCACGCAAAATGTTTCTCCTGCTCTCACATCAGAAGCATTGCTGGTGGGGGCTGAGGGTGCTATAGCCTCAGGTCTGTTGGCTGTAGCCCCTGATAGAAGCTCAGGGGCTATAACTAAAAGACTAGCCCCAAGTAGGGATGTCATTTCACCAAAATGCCAGGGGTAGCGGAAGTGACATCACATGACCCTGGACCTCTGATGACATCACAGGAAGTGATGTGATTTGACCCTACCCTGAAGTGACATCACGGATAGTGATGGAACACAACCTTTCACCCCTTAACAAAACAGGAAGTGGCATCATATAGCATTGTTCGTAAATTCACTACCGTAATTATGGTTACGATATCACTGTAATGTGATATACATTTCATGCAAGAATGAATCACCATATGTATCTTTAATATCAGTGTGTATAGGCCCATGTTACCAAATTACTGTGAATGTAAGCAGACACCCAAGGCCAAATGATAACTTGTTATTATATAGCACTTACACTTGAGCTCTTCATGTAGAACAAATATACATACAATATCACCCAACCTGTGTTGGTATCACTACATATTATCCCCACCAAAAATATCGCTGTATATATGGTCGTCTGGAACTGCCATAGGTGATATTTTGGGTGGGATAATTTTTGGGGTTTTTAGGAATGGGGGTTGCGGGGGTGTCCCTCTTTCCTTTAAAAATAATGCAGGGGTTTCCCCCGCAGGTTCCATGATTTAATATTGGCGCAAAAATATGGCGGTATTTTTGTATGGCGATATATTTGCGGGGATACTAACACATGGAACCCCTGTGTTGATACTCATTTATAGAACTCAGAAGGATGAAATGCTAAATTGGCCTTGCCGGGATTCAGACCTACAACCTGCAGATCACACACACATTGCAGCAGCAACACACTGAGTTGTTTTACCAGCTATAGCTATTTTACCGGCTATAGTAAAATGAGCAATTACACGTCTGAATGTTCTCAAAGTCAGAAAGAAAATTAAACTCTGTAGTGGATTTCACTTTACCCAAATTCAACCAGTCTGCTCTGAACAGCACTTGGAGAAAGAGAGGATGTACACTGCTAATGGTCTTCCAGGGGGGAAAGGCTTGGAAAAAAAAGCATTGACAAAGCAAATAGTTTTCGCTGTTATATGGGAATGGAAAGGAATTTTCCACGCACTGCCATAATGGTACAATCTGACCATAAGATAACAGCAGTTGGCAAATAGTGTTAGCACCTCAGTATATCATGACAGTGCCTGGCAAATGCTTATCAAAGGCCTATAAAATAGCCAAACGTATTGGCTTTTCCAATGCTTGTTATTAAAAGGAATCAAGTGCATGGAACAGATGCAAGGTCACACATATTGGCTTCACCATTGACAGCAGCTTGTCCTACCAGAAACACATAGCCAAGAAGGCCCAAATAGCCTGGCTCCAAATCTCCCCCCTTTGCCAAATCAAACCCGTCATCCCACCATAGGACTTCCAGGCCGTAGTACATGCCTGTGGTCTTGCACATCGATGGGGTAAATTCCCTCCTGATGGGGCTACCAGCTGCTCATTTGGCTCCCTTAAAAGCAATCCACCATGCTGCAGCATGTCTTATTGCTGGTGCACAGAAAGTTGACAGAATCACTCCCGTCCTATGCAAACTACATTGGCTTCCTCGCCAGGCCAGGATACTTTTGGAGTAGTACACTAGCGTACCTGGAGACTAAGCTCCACATATATGGTGGCACACCCTCCTTGCGCAGCAAACAGACTGACCAACCAGCTTGAATCACAACTCGTCGGCAAAGATAGAACCCTCAAACAGTCCTTGGGCCTCATTCCGAGTATGGCGGTAAGGGATAGCGGCCACCGCTAACGAGAGCGGTGGCGGTAATCCCTTACCGCCATACTCCGAGTTCCCTTAGCGCCATGGTGCTTTTAACACCTGCTTTTAGCAGGCGTTAAATACCATGGCGCTAAGGGACCTTGATGTTAATTACGCCACCGTAATTTACGGTGGCGTAATTGACGCCTTCCCCACTCCCATTATGCCCTATGGGGCAAGAATGGGAATGGGGAAGGGTAAATGGGGATTGGGGAATTACCGCCCCGCCAACCTTGGAATGGGGCGGTAATTCCGCCAACCACCAAGGCGCTGCCGGTCCGGGTACGGCGTCAACCAAGGCGTTAATAGCGCCATTGGTTAGCGCCGTACTCGGAATGAGGCCCCTTCTCTTGTCACAGACCCACCCCCTGGAACTTGATCCAGTGTCAACTCGGAATGCCCCCACAATTCTCCAATTTCGCAAATCTCTTAAAACATGGCTTTTTCAACAACACCTGACCAAGGACTAATATGAATGGGGACACATACCGATTCACAGACCCCAACTCACAGTACTGCACTAGTGTTAAAAGATGTCAGGCCAAATGCTGGCAACACACTCTATACAACTCTCCGCTGCTCGCAACTTCGGTCCATGCTTTAAACAATAAAATAAAGAAATACAAAATAATTATTGATTATAAATCAAGTGACGGGAGTGTCTACTACATTTTTTATTACACCAGGACCTGGTTTATAATTGCAAATACACCATTACCTTGCAAAAGACTGCATAGGAGAGAATTAATGAATTCACTAATCTTCCATAACATACCTAATACCGGAGACCAGTCTCTAAGCGTGGGTATGGGATTTGAACATGGGTTGCACTCTGTTGGCTAGAATCCGCCTAAAAGCACACAGCTACTTCAAGGAGATCCTAGGGCAAGGGTGGTCCAGCTTTTCGTATACGTCGCTGAGACATATATGGGCACAGGATTTGAACAGCTGTAACAGGGAACGCGAGTACCGCAATCTCACTTTGATGGCTCGTGGGTGATTCTACCGATAGGACAGTCGTTTACGAGCACAAACCACCATGGTGAAAAGATTGAAAATGTGCTGCAATAAAAGTCGCCTAAATCAATTGAACGCCTACATATAGCGAAGATGGGGAACCCATAGAAAATCATTTTATAAAAGAAGTTAAGGAATTCATAAGATATATCCCTTGTCATAACTAAGAGGTTTGACTCTAAAATCATGCTGATGTATGAGAAGCTAATCTGTTTTGCTCCTGACGAATGTTCAGCAATGATAGCCCTAAGAACAGAAACATGGCATGTTATGTCGAGCTCTGTTGGTATAATCTATGTATTCTAAAAAAAAGAATCAAGATTGAGATGAATTGAATGAATAATGTTTCGGGTGAAGTGGATTATTATAAATCACCCGTATGTGAATGGTCGATGCAGAGCAATAAGAAACTGCTGTCTAGGGGCCTCATCCTGAATTGGGCACTATCCCTGCGCTAATTGCACCAGGATACCACCCGATGCTATCAGCGTTACAGCAACTCGGTGCACCATGATTTGTGTCTGATCCCGAGTTGCGGTGGGGAGGTAAATCCCAATTTTCTTTGTGCTATTAGTGCTAGAGCAATTAGCGCTGAAAACGGGCGCAAAGGGGAGATTTTTAGGTAACACTCCCACTTTCCATCCAACTCGAGATTGGGCGGAGGTGTAAATGCATCAGTAATAGCGTTACAGCCACAATTTACTGCTCCACCCAACTCATGATGAGGCCCATATATACTATATACATTGGTTGAGGCAACCTTTTAAATTATATAAATGAATTATATGAGTATACGTGAAGTATGGTTTCTAAGGGTATGCATGAAAATGTCATTGAAGGTAAATAATCTATTGTTTTAAAGACAGATGTTATCTTGTGTACACATGAATTGAATAAAATAGATATTGGTTATTCTAAGATTGGTTCATTTCATGTTTTGGAAGTGATTTTCCAGTTGGAACACCATATGCAGGTAGAAAGGGCTCCACTATATTTATTCCTTACAGATAAGTGTTGAGTCTGTGGCCGTTGGTGTAGTGCCCTTGTAAAATAATACTACAGGGGTTCTCTTTAAGTATTTTGATTTATTAAATGAGACCACATGTCAGAAATTAGGAAATCCTTGCATGGGATTTGTGTGTAAGATTGTGCTCTGTTTAAGACAATGGGCCTCATTATGAGCTTGGTGGTAAATCAGCAGTCAGTCTGGCGATTTACCACCAAAATAAATTACTGTTACTGCCACTCGGTCCAGTGGGATTTCCATGGAATAAGAAGTGGTGGTATTCTGGTGTACGTTTTTGAAAAGTCCATAGGATGCTGTACAGGAGGGCGGTGTTTCCACTGACGGGCCCATAGGTCAGTGCTCACCCTCTAGTACCTGTAAAACAAGATAGCTGCACCATGTGTGGAATGGGGGTGCAGGATTCACTTACTCCAACACAACTCGATAATGAGGACTCAGTAGTTTGGCAAAAGGAAGTCCGTTTAATGACAAGTACATCAAACAGGGAAACAATTGGAAATCAGCAGCGTTGCGATCACCTGTCTCGCTCCAACTTCCTCGCAGTCAAACAGCAACAGTTATAGGCAAAACTCGTCATCAATGACGTCTAACTCTACAAGTTTGTCATGCAATATAATTGGTTGGGAAAAGTAACTTAAGTGTAGGTTCTATATCTGTATATGGTAACAGAGCATGCAGATTGGATAACTCTTATCGGGTGGGCGTCTACGCCCCTCCCTCTAGATCACAAATGATAGACGTCACTACAACTACAATGTCCTATTGGTTCTACTATCTATAGGACCCTAGATAACTTGGTCCATTGTGATTGGGCAGGTTACACCCCTAGACATAAATCTCCATTTTAATTAGCAGCATGCAGACTGGACACCCAGGTGCCTAGTGTCCCAAGATTCACCCTGCCTCCCTTCCATCAATCAATGCTTTTGAGCTATGTGTCAATTAGTTGGCTGGGCATGGCCTCGAAACTGTAGCCTCTTATCTGGAGAAGTTATGGCATCCTTGGATCTGGGTGACATCAGATGTTGGCAACTCTTTGCGCCTGGCTGGTCACATGTCTGTTCACCATGAATCTGCTTCAGTTTCCAGCTTTTCGTGTATTTGATTCTTCTTTTGCCTCACCACCTACCTGGGCCCCCCTTATCTTGACCTTCACGGGGCAGGCTGGTATGCTCTGAACTTTCGATTCTCCAGTGTTGCTGTTCCCCCCCTTTCCTTGGGTTGACCTTCAATTCCCAGGCATGAGCTGCTCTTTGTTGAGTTTCGATTCCACTCCTTCTCCTGGCTCTGGCTGGGATATGAAACCTGGCCTGTTAGGCCTTTGACCGCCTGGGCATAGTTCTGCTTTACAAAATGGAGTTGCACTGGTATAGCGGGCCTTATTGAGGTAGATATATGGTTGGAGCTTGCCGCTCTATTCTTCTACTAAGCATTGCAAGCAGTATCGTTTTCTTAGCTTCTTGCGTTCCAAACCTATTTACACGCGTTAACTGGTTGGCTACTTCCATCTTGCCTCATAGCAACGTTTCCTTACGTTTCACCATCATCTCTTTTCCTGTGTCCATTACATCTATTTTCATAGCTGCTTGCATTGGCGTGCTATTCTTAATAGCCGTTTTCGTTCATCCGCGAGTCTGCTCAGGCCATTGTGTCATTTCCACTGGCCTTCTAATAAGGCTTTTTGGGTCTCTTCGTGGACCGCCTGTAGGTACTCTTCATTTCGCCTCAGCTGCTGGTATGGTTGTCTAAGAGGGTATTGTGCAGCCCATGGTTGTCTAATTACAGGTGCTTCAACAGGTATGGCTCTTCTAATGTACACTGGGCAGAGCCCGAGTGCGGCCCTCTGTTGGTTCACTTGCTCCTCATGCGTCACATACCTTGGTGAGTACGTTCCTGGTACCCCGAAATGGGGAGCAGGGGTGCAGGCTATGTCTGGGGCATCCTCTACACTCCCCCTCTGGTTGGTTCATCGACCACTTCTGCGTCTTCCTTCGTATTCATTTTTTTTGGTTCATCTGTGTCTTGTTCGTCATCTTCAGGGTTTGTACATGACGATGTGAATGTGTGCATCTTGGGAGTCCATATTTTTATCACATCTTTCAAACTTCCTGCTGTTTTCACATGTTCATCTTTATTCCATGTCATAAGCTGGCATTGTCCATTTGGGCTGCAATAGATTCATTTTCCTTCATACTTTCTTTGCTTTTTGGGATATGTAAACTTTGTTCCTTCTCGCGCAAATTCACGGGCCGTCACAAAGTCTCTTATTTCTTCATCCGTCAGATCTCTGGGCTTCCATCCTGGTTCGACATCGTCCATGATTTTCATCCCAATGGCTTTTTTTGCAGTTTTCTGGCACTGTGTGATGATTATCTTGATAATACAGAATCCTAGCAGTATCATTGCTTGTAAGGCTCCCAGAAACTTAAATATATCCGCCATCCATTGTGGGACCCATGAGAACAGGGCTCCAAAACAGCTGTCATCATCCACGTCGTCTGTTTCATCAATCATCTGTTTTTTTAAGGTTGTCAGCATACCTATGGCTTCTGTTAACGTTTTGTCATGCGAAGGTATAAATGTGCAACATGATTCTCCGATTTTTGCGCAAACACCTCCATCCATCGCTGTGATCATGTCAAGTACATATGTGTTCTGGAGGGTCATCAGTCTGATTGCTCTCAGTTCTTCTTTGATCACGTTAAATACTTTTATAGTGGTGTTGATGGTCTGCAATAACTCCCATCTGGTTATCTGCAACCATTTAGCATTCACTCCAACTTGGATGTGTGGCAAGAGCATTGTGGTGAATACTGTTGAAGTGAGGCTGAACAGCCTGTGTTTGTATGGGATTGCTTGGAATGCCTCTTCTGATTTGGCAGAAAAGTAGTTTTCTCTCTTCATTCTAGATACGAGTTCCACAGATCTCCTTTTTCTTAGATGAGCATCTGCTTTTGGGAAACTGTCCAAATTCAGGTCATTTTTAGGGATCACTAGTGTGGGAACGTGGACGTTCACCAGTGTGCAGATGCCTCCCCAGTTCTTCGGTAGTCTTATATATGCCTTGGATCCACACGCCCAGTAATGGTCCATGATGACTGCGGTTCCTTGTGTCATTCCTGGGGCTTCAAAGATTTGTCCGCAGTTTACATTCTCCCCCATCTTCCTCGTGCCATTACTTCTGAAGCATAGTTTCGGGCTTTCCAGTGGTACTATTTGCAGAGATCCTCCTCTGTCTTGGACCCATGATAACAGCTTTACCAATTTCGGCCATAGAGGTTTGCATAACCTCTGTGAGTTCTCTATTGCTTCTTGGCAGGCTCCAAGGACCATCCAAGCTCGGCAGATTACTACTCCTTCGTCCCATCCATCTGGGGAAACCACTGTTCCCCAAATCTGCATTTGGCCTCTGTTCTTCCAAATTTGAGCCTCTTCAGTGGTTTTTCAATGGACGTTCAGTCTCGGGTTTATTTCCCATCGTGTTCCTGATCCTGTAACTTCAGGGTTCTCGTATCTGATCACGTGATTCCTGTTGTGTGCCCTGTTTCTTGTTTTAATGTTCTGGACGTAGCCATCTTCTTCTGGGTAATCTTTTTCGGTGGCCCATATCAGTGAGGCGTATCTTCCCATAAATTATCCTCTGGTGTTACACATTGCTAAGTGTGACATACAGTGTGCTGTAGGGACATCAATTTCCACTACCAAGAAGATCTTGGATTTTCCCATGCTGTACTGTAGGAGTGCACAGACAAAGCATTCTCCTTCTGATTGCCTTTGCCCTACTTCCTTCATGTGTTGGTACCATATGTTGTTTCCGAGATGGGCTGTGCTGTCCAGGTAATCATTGAGTTCATTGTTATCTTTGTGTGGGCTTCTCTTGATTCTCAGCGTTCTTCTGTAGTTTGCTATAACTATGTCCTTGAATGCGTCTGTGCTGCTTTTCCACTCTGGGCGTCTCGGTGGAGCAGGTTTCCTTGGCTGTATCGCTGTGGTAGGAGAAGGTTTTGTTTCTTTTCCTTCCCTTTTGTAATCTTTCATAGACATCCTCTAACCACCATTGGCTCACCAACTTCCCAACGCTTGGCTGTGTCGTAGGCCTGGTGCTTGTCCCTTGCGTTGGAGCTGGCATGGTTGCTGTTATATCCTCTGTAGTTCTTTTTTTCAGCTCCTCATGCAGTTTCTTTGCTCTAACTATGAACGGGGACAAATGATCTATCAGCGTTTGTGTTTTCTCTGTGAGTTCCTTTGTGGCTACTTCTGTTCTTTTGAGGGATTGTGCTATGCCCTCTCTCTTTGGTTTCTCACTTGGTTCTTCTTGGTTACTTCCACTATTTTCTGGGGCTGGTTGCTCGGTAGGAAGTCTCTCTTTTTCTGTTGCCTTCGTTTGAGGCCCTGTTGCCATTGACACTTGCCCTTGTTCGTGTGCAATCAGTGTGTGGGTGCGTGCAGTGGTCAGTGCTACATTTTCATCCACTCCGTGCTGACCCTGTCTCCAGCTTTTCTCTTCATTCATTACCTCAAGTGTGTATGTGCCACTGCTAATTACATTCAA
Organism: Ambystoma mexicanum; assembly: GCF_040938575.1. NCBI lineage: Eukaryota > Metazoa > Chordata > Amphibia > Caudata > Ambystomatidae > Ambystoma > Ambystoma mexicanum. The sequence continues at coordinate 665,540,690 of NC_090922.1, forward strand.
TTTTAGTTCGTTAACTTTACCATCAGGTTTTCTTGGAACTGGAATAACTATATAGGGTCTGGGTGCTTTTGTAGGCCCCTGTCATTCATTGTCTGGTGGGTGCACTGAAATCGGGACACTTCGTGCACCAATAAAGAAAGCCGTTCTGATAGTCAAAGACAATGATAATTACTAGGCATATTCACAATATTGACTTGTAAGACATTTGGCAGCATTTCCTTCCAGGGAAGCGGGGGCGCCCCTTGGTTGGTGAACCAAGTTACTGTTCTGGGCCTCCATTTCGTACATAAATCTATTATCAGTGTTTAATTCTTTTTCTTACTTCGATCTCGTTGCTCAAGAGTGTGTGAATTACTAAAGTGACGAGTGCTTCTTAAATGTCCCCCCTCTTGCGGGTGATGACGGTAGTCTCTGGGTACGGAGTACAGTTCCCTTGCTAGACCATGGAAAAAGGTTAGGCTAACATCTTTGGCAAGTCACATTCATTATGCATATATACAATAGGTAAGATCCTGGTGCATTCCTCAAATTTGCTTTGGTCCTGAGGACCTGCTGGAACCTGTTCAATGCGAAGGAATGAAAAGATTGAACCGCTAAAAATCACACAAAATAAAATGTCATAAAAATAAAAATAAAAATAAAATTAACATGGAAAAATAAGAATAAAAATAGGAAAAATAGAAGAAAAAGAAAAAGAAAAAGAAAAACAGGATGGTGAAGTTCTCGTTTCTGCTCTTCCCGATCTGTCCCACGGTGGAAAGATGATGAACTGTGTCTCTATCTCCTCGATCTGTCCCACGGCGGAAAGATGATGAACTGTGTCTCTATCTCCTCGATCTGTCCCACGGCGGAAAGTTTCACTGGAATCCCCTCAGGTATTCTCACTGGAAGTTAGATAGCTCTACCTGGAGCATGATGCCGTGGAGGAGTGTGCCCATGCGTGAGATATTGGCTGGATGACGTCAACATCTGCAGGCCTTCCAACCATTTCTGGATAGTCTGTGACTGGTCTGAACAGGACATTATTTGCCAGCTGTGTGTCCTCTGGTGACAGGGACATTTGTCCTGTTTTGCTGGGTCCTGATCACAAGCTTGTCTTTTGACTCGAACAGTCTCTGCACTTTCCTGCTGCGTGGATTGCCACTAGGTAATTTAGCTTAGTCCACAGCTGGTTTAATCGTTCAATGTTTCTTGGATCTCTGATGAATGTGTGGGTATCAGTCATTCTCCCGACGAGTCCTGGGCATTTCTAGATTATTTGAAAGAACAGCGTGAAGGTGAGTTCTTCAATGTCTGTCTGTGATGGAAGCATTTGTGTCGTTTTCACTGTGCTCGGGTAACTCGGCGAAGGCTTCCATGATGACAGTCAGCAGTTGCCAGATTACTTTCTTGTTAGCAGGATCTCAAATAAAGTTTGTGACACTGGTTACTCTCCCTACGAGTGACGGATATGATATCACCACCAACTGGAAATAAGTGAGCACATCCCACGTGAGGCTTCTGCTGGGAGATACCATAAGTTCTGTAAACAAAGTCTTGACACTGGTTGCTTCAGGATACTGTGTTAAACTCTCAGAAATGTCTTATTTGCAGTCTATCAGAGTCTTGATTCGTTATACTGCTTGAGTGTGACGTGATTCAAAAGTTTGTGTTATCAACATTGTTGTGGCTTTGGATGTGTAGCTCTCTTCTTTACCCTGCAACTGTGGTGCACAGAATGTCTGTATAATTGTTCTTTATCACCTTTCTCTGGTTTGAGGAAATGTCCTGTTGAAAAGCCACAATTTAAAACCAAGTTCTTTTGCCTTGATTTTGCTGCTCATGCGTCCTTCTTCCTCGCCATGGATCTTGTCTGCACGTGCTGAGGTTCTTCCCTGTTGTCTGTGGTTTCTTCACAGTTAGATGCAGCTGAAGGGCTCTCTCCTATATATGGTTTAATGTCATTTAGGAAGAGCCATGCCCTTCTGCCCTGGACTTTGACGGCAGAAGGAGTGCAGTCCTCCACGATGAAAGGGCCATTACATCTTGGTTCGTCCCATCTTTTCCTTGTATAATTTTTTATTAAAACAGCATCACTAGGGAAGATGAGAGGCGCACAAAGACCTTGAGCGGTGTCTGCTTCAGCACTTCCTGATGCGTTTTGTGCTTCTTTGCAACCCTTTCGCCGTTGCTGCAGTTGGCCTGTAATGAGAGAGATGCTGGATGTCATGCAGTTAAAATATTCCTGCATCTCTATCCCCAGGACCACTCTAGTTGGCTGGGCATCACATCTAGCTCTATCTCGAGGGGGAGGTAAGAGGGGTCCTCATCCTTCTGCCCGTGACAGTGTGAGATGATGGTCGGAGCCTGGTTGGTTCCGAAGTGCATACAATGCCAGTGGTAGGCAGTGCAGCCATCCCTTTTTTAATGTGAGTTTCAACTTGGCTATCCTCTCCTTTAACAAGCCGTTGAGCCTCTCACATATGCCATTTCCCTCCGGATGATACGCTGACGAGAACTTGTGCTTTATACCAAGCAACAAGCTGATCTGTTCAAAGACTGCATTGACAAAGTGAGCCCCGTTATCTGACCTCATTACCTCGCACACCCCCCATTTAGGGAACACTTCCCTCACCAGAAATTTGGCAGCACAGGAAGAGTCTGGGTGTGTACAGGGGCCTGCTTCTATCCAACTATAGAATGGACACACCACCACAATTAAATACCTGTACCCATTGCACACTTGAATCATGTCCACATAATCGATATGCAAGTGCTGGAATGGCCTGTTGGGCCGGGGGATAACTCCTCTCACTACTTTCAATGTGTGCCCCAGCGGTGAATTGCTGGCATATTATGCAGTTCACCATGAAGAATGCAACATGCTCCGCCAAATTCGGTGTAAACCAGTCTTCTGCGAGCGTTGCAGCAATATTTTCTTTTGACATATGTATAGGGTAATGTAATTGCTCCAATGCTAACTTTAGTAGGGCGACCGGCATTACTGGTTTACCAGTGCTGTCTTGCCTCCACAATCCGTCAGAGGGGCTTAAGGAGCACCCTCGATGCTTCCACAAATTCTTCTCCTCCTGAGGTGCCTCCTCTTGGAGCTCGATTAGCTAAGTCTGCCCCATGTTGCTATAGGCCTCAGGTGTGGCTCGTGCTACCATCATCCTCTCATGGTTACGTGCCACCTCCACGTCCATGATTGTTTCATTCTTGGATGCTATACGCTTGACTTCCGTGTCCGCTTCATGGTTTCCACGTGACACGAAATCCGTCCCTTTGGTGTGAGCGGTGCATTTCACGACCGCTATGCCCACTGGGAGCTGTAGTGCTTTTATCAACCTGTCCAATAAGGCTGCATGTTGCACTGGTGTGCCGTCTGCCCGGAGGTAGCCCCTCCTTTTCCAGCGTGCTAGACCTGCGTGTACGGTAGATGTCACATAGGCAGAGTCACTGTACACCGTTACTTCCTGGTCTGCATGATTCTCAATGGCGAGTATCCACCGCAATATTGCTTAGTTCCATTTGCAGGACCCTGTTGAAAATGGACAGAGACTCACAATACCCCTGAGGCAGTCTTGTGCTTATTCAGACGCATTTGTCTGAAAGTAAATTAGGTCAGAACTTGTGAGTCACGGTTCAACGGGATTGACAAAAATGCATTTTTCAAATTAGTCACTGTAAAATATTTTGCCTCAGTGGGCATGGTCATAGAATTGTAGATGGATTAGGGACTAGAGGGAACTCGGCTTCAACAATATCGTTTAATGCTCTTAAATCTTGGATTAAATGCCAAGACCCTCCCTTTGATTTCTTGATGGGTAAATTACTGTGTTACAGGGTGACTCTGACGTCACTAAGATGCCCTGTTCCATCATGGCGGAAATTGACTTTGCAATCCCTTCATCCGCTTCTCTGGACATGGGATATTGTCGCGCTCTTGGTAAAATTGCTCCTGGTTTCAGTTTAATTTTCACTTCTCCTGCCCCTTTCAGGAGGCCTACGTCATAGTGCCCTGTAGTCCATACTGTGACAGGCACTTGGGCCATGTCCTTTTCAAAGTACTCTGGACGTATCAGTGCCAACATCATTCTCTGAGGTACCTCCCGTTTGATCATTTTGACCCAAAATATGAGACTCACTTCCATCCTTGTCTCTTCTAGGTCAGGGTGTTCTTCGAACAGATCGTCATCGGTGACGTCAGTCGCTCGATACCCTTCTTCGATGGCGATAATCGCGCACCATTGTCTCCCTTCGTCATTGTATCCTTCGACCAATACTACTTTCCCTCGCACTGCGGAAGATTGTATCATTAAGGGAAATACTTGTCCCTCTTCTTCATGCATCGGTATTCTTGGTCTGAATAAAAACTCATCAGGGGTTCTCATTGTTCCGTCTGCAAGGCCTGGCAATCCTGCCATGAGCACCCGCACGCCATATGCGAAAATTCTGGCTCTAACGGTATAGCCCTCATGGCTATACGTCCTGAGTATGCTCTGATCATTCCGCACACATTTGAATAATGCATTCCTGGAGTAGAGCATACTATGCCCTCCTCCGTGATAACGAGATAGTCATATTCAACTGCGTCATTAAGTCTCGACCCATAATGTTTACTGGGGTCTGATGTGAATACAATAGGGGTACATTCATTTTGCACTCTCCTACAGAAACTGGGAGCGTGTCTGTAAAGGAAACTCTACTGAGAGCTCCTGTGAAACTCTGAGTATCTATGGCCTCGCCGGACAAGGAGAATTTGCCTTTTCGTATGCACGAGCTTGTTGCACCTGTGTCAACTAAGAAGGAATATTCTTTACCCCCTACGATGACATTCACACTAGGTTCCCTGTTAGGGCCTGGTGTCACTGATAGGATAGAGCAAATCAGAGTCTCCTGTGAGCTGTCCTATTTCATACATAAGTTCGGCCCACTGTATACTTGTGGATTTCCCCCATTTCAAGGGTTAACTCCCCCTCCGGAGTTAGGGCCCTGAGACATTTGCGGCGGTGCCTGCTGGGATTGTCCCTGTGGCAAGCTCCCCATGTTCGAGGGTTTGACCTCTTGCTGCGCACCTTGCTGCAAGCTTACGCCTTCTATTGCACTGTGTGATCCTGTTCACTGCCTTGTTGTGGGATGGCAGGCTGATTCACCATGCCGGTTCCTATCCCTTGGCCATTTTGCCACATGCCTTGGCTTCTGCACACGCGCGCCACATGTCCTGTCATTCCACACAGCCAACACACTGGCGGTGGTCGGGCCATCTCTCCATCTGGCGTAGCTGGACTGCCCATCTGCACATTTTGGAATCCACCTTGGTTGTTCTGAAAACCTCCCTGATTACCTTGAAACCCTCCCTGGTTACTCTGCTATCCTCTTCCTCTGAATCCCCTACCCCTCGGGTAAAATCCTGCGCTACCCTGGTTATTCTGGGATGGGTTAGCTGCTAGTTGTGCGCTTGGTTCAGCTGGACTTGTCAGCATGGCTCCCTCGAGAGCATACTTTGAGAATTTCTTTTGCACCAGCTTCGCCTCCTCACCCTTACGAGTGCCTCCTTTTTTTGGTTCTTTTCTTACAACAATCTACAGTAGTGTGCAATTGTCAACTGTATTTCTGCCCAGGGTTTAGCTTTAACACCCACCAATTTCTTGAGCTGTTTTTGCACCGGTTCGGGCAACCCTTGACATAATATGTGGTAGAATACAGGGATAGATTTCGTCCAAGACTCATGCGTTTCGAGTACCCACGCATCTTGAAAATTCTGGAAATAAATCAACGGATCTTCTGACACTTTCATTTCCCGAGTCATTATAGCTCCCATATCGGAAGTGTCTGGTTACAGTGTTCGTAGCGCTTTCCACACTGCTGCTCTACAATTATTAAATGGTGCTCCGTTATGGGAAGTGTTAATTATGGTTACCCTAGGGTACCCAGCTTGTTTCCATACATCGTCTGCTCTCTCACCAAGTATGGCAATCAGCAGGCCCTTAATGTCCCCTATAGCTAAGGTGACACCCCCTGTCATTTTCTCTAACTTATGTATCCACTTCCCGGCTCTCGATGTCAGCATTGGAAGCTTGTTTTTCAGGTTCTCTCGATCCATGTGTGGCCATGGAATATATTGTGGTCTTGTTCCCCCCTTTTCTAGCAGTGGGAATTGGAATGTGCAGTCTTCCTTTTCTTTTCTCATAGCCCTCCTGTCTATTGCTGGAGCAGCATTCCTGCGTCGCTGTCTACCTGGCAATTCCCTTAATCTGTCTGCATAGGCAGATGCTGACATCCCCTTCTGACAGTGGGGAACTCCCTCATGTCGGCCAGACAGCGCGGCAGACTTCGATGTCCTGCGTGCAGACTCGCTAGCGTCTGACCAACGCACACCTTGGTCCCTTGTGAGCCGCTTTTCGCGCTGTCTCCCTTCTTCATGTGCCTCGTCCTCTGTTTCCCCACCAGTCAGATTCTGATTGTTCCCAGTTTACACAACTCCTTGCATCTTCTTTGTTCTGCCCAATCTCCAGCCTGTCTAGGGACAGTCCCCTGCTCCCACTACTTCGGGTGACATCCTAAGTGTCATATAGCTGAGTGCTCTCCAAGTGCGCGTCTTCCCTTCCCCCTTGGGGAATTTGTTCCAGCCCCATCTCATCATATATTTTATCAATCGTTTCCCTGATGCTTCTGGTGTCGAAGTCACCCTCAATATTTGTCCCACCTGTCCCTGGTACCGAGTCATTTGGAGGAAAGAATTCTTCTATGTCTTCCCATTCAACAATAGGATTGGGTTTTTTAACTTCCCGCTCCAAATATTCAAGATCCCGTGCCCTATGTCTGTGCTTATGTTCTATTTCCTCATCTATTTCCTTGCACTTCCTCGCTTTTTCTCTAGTCTTATCTACTTCCCTCATTCTTTCATTTCTACATTCCTATGCCCTTCTAATTTCCTCATCTTCTCTTCTCTTCACTCTCTTCTTACGTACTCTTTGCTCTTCTTCCAACCTTTGCTTGTTCTGTTTGTACTGGTCATAGGCTGCCTTCTGTTTGCGACCGAGCTGTTTCTCTTGCTCTTCGCGATATAGTTGTTCTCGCTTCAGCCTATCCTTCCTTCTTATCCTTTCGTCCCTCATTTCCTTCTCTTTTTCTCTCTCCCTTCTTTGCGTCTCATCAGACTTCTCTCTCGGGCTCACATCATCACTTCATTTTTCCATCTAGTTTCAAAAATATCTGTCCTCCCATCCATTCGTCTTTTGCAAATGTTATCTCATCAGTTCTACCTTTGTTTCCTTTCCATTTCTTTCCCTCTCCCTCCTTAACGAGAGGTGCACTAATCTGTGCCTGGTCCTTCCTTTCATCTTCGCATCTCTCCTTGTCCCTCGGGACTGCAGAGGCAAGATTAATTTCCTGGTCCTCCTCTTTGATGTTGTCACTACTGTATGTAGGTGAGTCATATGCAGGGTTGCTATACCCCGTGGCTGCCTTCAGTTCTCTTAGTGGATAGAGTCCCTCTAACTTACTTCCCTCGATGACTGGCTCAGGTGGGGCTGGTGGCGCGGTAGGCATCTCACCCCCTTCCGTGCATACGTTTAATATCCAGTCTGCGGGTGGTTCTTCCTCCTTCGTCTGTTCGAACATCTTCCAAAGTTCTAGAACAGCGTGGCGTTTCTCGAATTTTTTTCCTGTGTATGTGGCATGTAGGTAAGTCGTCATGTGTTGTAAGACGGCTTTAGATAGGGACCCATTCTGTGGCCAAGGCATAAACATCTTGTGGGCGGTACCCTTAACCCACTCAGTACTGTACTTTTTAGGTTAAGTGGCATGCTTGGGTAAATGCTTGCACGGATGTGCAAGCGGGGTAACCTCCTCCATTCTCAATTTTGTTACCAACAACACTTGTGCAGTTTTATCCTTCCAATAGTATGAGCGAGCACCAAATACGCAAGCTCCAATCCAATCTTATCCCGCCAAAATGTATACTATAAATTTACTTAAAACCATCAATTCATTGGCGATTCCCTCTTAGTTACGGAATCGCGTAAAACCAACTTGCATTTCAAGCAATCAATGACACAGTTCTTTTTACATTTGACATATAACAAGACACGCAGGACAGACTTTTAACAGACTAGATGGACACCAGCTGGACACACATATACCTGCCTTCGAATCAATACCCCGACATGGAGTTTAAACAAACCCCTTTGATGTCGTCTTTAAACGTCACCATAGTCTAATTGTCCCCCATTATGTGGGCTCTGGGTTCACGTTTCTACTGACTGCTGTATTAAAGCGCAGGAACAAGGCAAATCCTTTCGTTTTTATCTCAGGTGCCCCCCTGGTATCCTCTCGTTTTCTCTTGGGTGCCCCCCTGGTAACCACTCGTTTTTCTCTCGGGTGTCCCCCTGGTAACCACTCGTTTTCTCTCGGGTGTCCCCCCGGTAACTACTTTTTATCTCGGATGTCTATCCCGGTAACCACTTTTTATCTCTTATGCTCGAGTCATTACCCCTTATATATATACAGTGGTAGCCAGTCAAAATGTCGAAAACATTTGGTCGAATGACAAAAATGTTGAAAAAAGAATGTCTAAAAATTTCTTCGAATGCTTTATTTTTTTATTTACATGTTTTTTTTGGGTTCCGCAAGTAAAAAAAAGGGTTAAAACAGAAAAAAATAAAAAATGGGGGGTTTGGAAGGAAACCCCCATTTAAAAAAAAAAAAAAAAGAAATAAAAAAATAATGTTTCTACATTATTTTTTCGACATTTTGACTTTCTACCAAATGTAATTCGAAATAGTCACTATAAACCATATACAGTCTTCTCTAATTCTGACTATTTTATTTTTTCTCCACCACCCTCTGTTACCTTTCCCTTACTTGTTCTAATGCCTACAAGATATTTGCCAAAGTAACGAGTTTATTGCTTCACTTACCGCTCGCATCTTTTCCTCTCTGGAACCTCGGGATCACCGCCCCTTCTCTTCAGCCTCTTGCAGTCTTTTCGTCCGATTCGCTGCCCGTGGGAATGAGAAGGGTTATGCTTGGAAAGCAGGTTCCTTCAGACCCACTGCAGATTTTTCGAAATGATTCTATCATTGTCCACGGGAAGCTTCTCAGTCTACTCAGCCGGAAATGGCGAAAGGACTTGTGATATTGCCGAAGGCATAGAGTTACTTTGTGCCGTCGGTCTATAGGTGTCTTAGAATTATATAATCAATAATCGATGGCCAAAACCATCCTCACGCTACCAAGTGTACAGGAGGGCGGTGTTTCCACTGACGGGCACATAGGTCAGTGCTCACCCTCTAGTACCTGTAAGACAAGATAGCTGCACCATTGAGGAATGGGGGTGCAGGATTCACTTACTCCAACACGACTCAATAATGAGGACTGAGTTTGGCAAAGGTAAGTCCGTTTAATGACAAGTACATCAAACAGGGAAACAATTGGAAATCAGCAGCGTTGCGATCACCTGTCTTGCTCCAACTTCCTCGAACTTCAGTGAAACAGCAACAATTATAGGGAAAACTCATCATCAATAATGTCTAACTCTACAAGTCTGTCATGCAATATAATTGGTTGGGAAAGGTAACTTAAGTGTAGGTGCTATATCTGTATATGGTAACAGAGCATGTGGATTGGATAACTCTTATTGGGTGGGCGTCTACGCCCCTCCCTCTACATCACACGTGATAGACGTCACTACAACTACGACGTCCTATTGGTTCTACTATCTATAGGACCCTAGATAACTTGGTCCATTGTGATTGAGCAGGTTACACCCCTAGACATAAATCTACATTTTAATTAGCAGCATGCAGACTGGACACCCAGGTGCCTAGTGTCCCAAGATTCACCCTGCCTCCCTTCCATCAATCAATGCTTTTGAGCTATGTGTCAATTAGTTGGCTGGGCATGGCCTCGAAACTGTAGCCTCTTATCTGGAGAAGTTATGGCATCCTTGGATCTGGGTGATATCAGACGTTGGTAACTCTTCACACCTGGCTGGTCACATGTCTGTTCACCGTGAATCTGCTTCAGTTTCCAGCTTTTCGTGTATTTGATTCTTTTTTAGCCTCGCCTGGGCCCCCCTTATCTTGACCTTCACGGAGCAGGCTGGTATGCTCTAAAGTTTCAATTCTCCAGTGTTGCTGTTCTCCCCCTTTCCTTGGGTTGACCTTCAATTCCCAGGCATGAGCTGCTCTTTGTTGAGTTTCGATTCCACTCCTTCTCCTGGCTCTGGCTGGGATATGAAACCTGGCCTGTTAGGCCTCTGACCGCCTGGGCATACTTCTGCTTTACAAAATGGAGTCGCACTTGTATAGCGGGCCTTATAGAGGTAGATATATGGTTGGCGCTTGCCACTCTATTCTTCTACTAAGCATTGCAAGCAGTATTGTTTTCTTAGCTTCTTGCGTTCCAAGCTCATTTACACGCGTTAACTGGTTGGCTACTTCCATCTTGCCTCATAGCAACGTTTCCTTACGTTTCAACATCGTCTCTTTTTATGTGTCCATTACATCTATTTTCATAGCTGCTTGCATTGGCGTGCTATTCTTAAAAGCCATTTTCGTTCATCCGCGAGTCTGCTCAGGCCCTTGTGTCATTTCCACTGGCCTTCTAATAAGGCTTTTTGGGTCTCTTTGTGGACCGCCTGTAGGTACTCTTCATTTCGTCTCAGCTGCTGGTATGGTTGTCTAAGAGGGTATTGTGCAGCCCATGGTTGTCTAATTACAGGTGCTTCAACAGGTATGGCTCTTCTAATGTATACTGGGCAAGCCCGAGTGCGGCTCTCTGTTGGTTCTCCTCTGGCCCACCTGGCCCTCTCAAAATGACGAGGGACACCAGCATCCTCTCTATGGCTTTCTCCTCCTGCCCTCGTTCTTCCTGCCCCATACCTGCATCCTCATCCTTATCTGCATACCACTTCTGTTCCAAATCATGCTGCCTCTCATCCTCCTGCCCCTCTTTTGAAACCTCCTGCCACTCTTCCCCCTCCGCCTGCCCCTCATCTGGCTCCTCCTGCCCTGCATACATCTCTTCCTGTTCCACCATCTCCTCATGCGGTACCTACAGTCCATATATGTCACCTTAGTTTCCTTATCCTGAATTGCATGTATTAGTGCATGTTCCACCTACGGCGGCACCTACATTTATGCATCCTTGTATTCTACCTTCTATTGACCATCCCTCTCAACTGAAAATGGCATGCTCCCAAAGATATCTTCTTGTTCTTCAACAGATGTGGGCAGGGACAGACTGGGCCTTTTGGACGTTCGGCCATGGGCCGAACGACCTTGATGACCCTGGGGCCGGTTTTTCATCAACCACCCCTGAAATGTTTTTTTTAAAATAATATTTATTTTATTTTTAAATGAAATTTTTTGTTTGACTGTCTGACTGAGACTATGGGCCTCATTATACGGAAGGCAGTAAGTGTTTACCGGTACCAGTATTTTACCGGTACCGGTAAACCCTTACCGCCTTACTACGAGGTCCCTTTGCGGGTTGGGGAATTTAACGCCTGTGTTTTGCAGGCGTTAAAAACCAACCCGCAAAGGACCAGGGAGCTAATTACGGTACCCAATTTGCGGTACCGTAATTAGCGCCTTCCCCATTCCCATAGAGGCTTCTGGGGCAAAAATGGGAATGGGGAAGGGCAATGGGGGAAGGGGGAATTACCGCCCCACCAACCTTGGAATAGGGCGGTAATTCCCCTTTCCACCAAGGCGGTGCCGGTCCACTGCCATCCGTGTAATGAGGCCCTATGACTGCCTGCCTGCCGCAGTCTCCGTCAGATAGTGCGTGCCTGCGCTGCGGCCGGCCCGCGGGCCGCAGCATTAAATTGTTGATCCCTCATCCCTCTCTCCTTCCCTTTCTCCCTCACTCCCTCCTTCCCTCCATCCCTCCCAGTGAGTCTCTGGCTGCCGTCCGGCGCCTGCCGTGTCAGTGTGTGCCACGGCGCTGCCTGTGGGTGGCCTCTCTGCAGCCCGAGCAGCTCGCCTCGCAGCAGGTCAGCAGAACTCGAACTGAGGGTCTGGGCTGGGCAGGCACTGCAGCATAATTCATAAAAACAATGCAACAGATGTTGTTACCTTGCTTTGATGATTTGCATGCATGACGCATGCATCATAAATTATGATGCACATGCATGCATGCATATGCACCATCAAGTAGAGGGGCCGTCGCCGGGCCGGCGGCCGTGCTGCCAATCCTGTGGGGCCGCCGTGCAGTGCTTGCTTGGGCCCGGATGCTGAGTCTGGAAAACTACTTAATAGTAACACCCAACACTGTGGGGCAGGGCAGGCAGGAGGCTGGGAGCCTGGGCCCCGGCAATTTCTGCGGCACAGTGACAGCGCACATACATTTCACTCCCATTAAGTTACTTCCAACTTTGCACGAAGTAACAACAAATTTGTTGCACTTTGCAAAGTTGAAAGCAACTTGTGCCTGGGGCTGGGGAGCCGCTGGAACAACAGCAGGGCGGGCCAATGAAAATGCGACTGCAGCCCGCTCGACACAGACTGCGTGCCTCCACCTGGTCCAGGTCGATGGTGTGACTGACTCTCTAGAGTAGAGGATATTTTAATTGGGCCTCTCTGACCCTGGGCATGATTTTAGCCACCACAGCGCACCACGGGCACAGAGAGAGACTGAGAGAGCTGAGCCGCACTGTGCACACCACTGAGGACCAGGCGAGTCGGAGGAGCGGAGGCCGCCAGTAGTGCCACTGTCTACAGTAGCCAGCAGTGCTTCTGCTGCATCACATCATCCGATCAGGCACAGGGGCCTCTGGCCTGGGCATATGTGATATCTCCTAGGAAAGACACAGTGACGGGCCCGGGGAAGGGGCGTAACGTACTCTGTATTAGCAAGTGAACATGTACACGCGTTTTTGTAGTTGACATTTTAGTCGTCTTTCTTTTTGAGAGGACACCAACACAACTCTGATTGCTATATCAGTTTCTGTGCGAGTTAGTCTGCCTTAATGTGTTGTGCCTGCCTTAATTTGCTGTATTGTGTAGCCTGTATTTGTTCTCCTGTGTACAATTTCAGAAGCACCACTAGAGGGCAATTAAAAAAATAAAATGCAACCGTAGGACTGAGAGCTCAGTTTCAGCACCAAGCAACACCATGCCTGCCACATCCTCAGCACTCAGACAGCCTGCCACATCCTCAGCACTCAGACAGCCATGGACGGACTGGGGCATACAACTGTCTCAGGAACCCATGAAAAAAGTGGCCAAGAGTTGCAACTGGCGATTCATTCCTTGTGACAGACTATTTGAGTAGTACCCAAGAGGGAGGTTTTTGATAAAATGTGATGCTAATTATATATTTTAAAGAATATTCATTCAGTAACACTGGTTAAAATGACTAGCTGCATGGTGAAGTAACTTATCAAACTGGCCCATATTGGCCAAAAAACTGGCCACTCTGACCAAAATAACTGGCCCACACTAGCATTTTGCGTTTCTGGTTTGGATGTTGCCCTATGGACCAGTCCGAGCCTGCAGATGGCCCAAACGCTCCACGAGCTTAACGCAGTGGTATTCAAACTTGTTCATGCTGAGCCCCCTTTGAGTAGAAATATTGCTCTGCTTATATTTTCCATTAAAAGCACTCGGAATACTCACAAGGAGGGCCAGCCCAACAGTTTGAAGACCACTAAAGAAACTTGGGCCTCATTACGACCCTGGCGGTAAGGGATTACCGGTAGCGGTAAGGGCACCGGTGCCGGTAATCCCTTACCGCCCTATTACGAGTTCCCTTTGTGGGTCACTCCCTTGAAGGCTGGTAAAACCAGCCGTTAAGGACAGGACACGCAAAGAAACTTTAGATGTAATAACGGTACCACAATTTGCGGTACCGTTATTACCGCCTTCCCCATTCCCATTGAGCCCTGTGGGGGCTAAAATGGGAATGGGGAAGAGCCATGGTGAATGGGGAATTACCGCCCCTGCCAACCTTGGAATGGGGCGGTAATTGCTCCATTCACCATGGCGGAATCGGTAAAGGAATCTGAAAAGGTTTTGGAGGCAACCATGGCGCTAATAGCACCTCCAGGGTCGTAATGAGGCCCAATGTTTCATCCTGCGATCTCTTATTAGTCAGAACATATCTAATGCTTGCATCTCTCATTGGTCAGAACATATCTAATGCTGGGATTGGTTGTCAGCCTCTGGGAAATGTCAACCTTTACATATCTTCCAAAAGAAATGTTGCACAAGCTCCAGAAACGGCAGATTCCGAGGTAAATAAATCAAACAACATACAATTCTCATGGAAAACATGACTTTCGAAACATTTCCGCTTACGGTTGCAGGTTTTGTTCATTAAATAAATGTTCTTGCATATTTCTGTGACTAAGACGTTTTGCAAGTCGCACGAACGAGCTCGGTGCTCTCCTGCAATCTTGGCACCGCTGCATAAAATGTAATAATTCTGAGTTCAAAGCATTTAATAAAAGGCTCTGAGCCAGCAGCGCTGCTGCTGCAGCACAACACCATCCGATCAGGTAAGGGTATGCATGGGGCATCATGATGAGATTAGCGGGACCCGTGAGCAGACCTCATAATGAGGCAGTAGAGGGTTAGTGGGGCCGGCAGCTCTACCGGTGCCGTTAATCCTCTACCACCTGGGTCGGAATGAGGCCCAAAGTCTTAAAGATATTTTAAATCATTGTCGATCGACATAGAAGCAGACACAAGCTCACACTATCACTGAAAACAACACCAGTAAAGGGGAAAGTCTATTGGAAGTAGCACCACGTCATTTACCCAATGTTTGCAATTAATCTGTCCAAACAGTTTTTCCAAATACATGATTCAGTTATGGGAATTCTGTGGCGGAAATGTGGTGGGTATGGTACTGGTATAGGTGGAGGTGGCCTTTCAACTGTCTTCTTTACAACGTTTGTCATGGGTAGAACGCATCCCATACCCTCCTAAGCGGCCCACCAGAACTCCACAATACCATTAAACTCCTTACCCCGCCCCACCCCGACCACCAAAAATGTGGTAAAATGGCTCTTGCTCAAAAGCGGTGAAACGGACCTAGTGAGACAGGCGGTTACTAATGTGGTGCACGCTGACACACTCACTATCCGCGTTCTGAATCAGTGAGGGCGTGAGGAAAAAAAGCCTGTTTTATTTTGTGCTCCTGTTCTTCCTGCACGTTTGAACTTTACACGTTGATGCTTTACAGTTGTATTTTTTTATATATATTTACCTGAACAGTGTGATCTTTGTCCTGCATATTTGAACTGTCTTTATTGCTAGCTGTGCATACAATAATTGGATGTTATGACCTAAAAGGCAGGAAGGCGCTCCCTTTCTTGTAACCCACAAAGTGTTGCTTCTTTGAATTTTTAACGTTGTTTTGTGCCGTTGCCAATCACACTCATAAGGGTTTCCAGTCAGTAAAGTAACAAGTCCTGGATTTGAGTGAAATGTTCAAAGGCTTTTTGAAGGATGGGAGAAGTCCTGTGCTGCATTCTGTATGCACATGTAAGACATTGGCAATACCAATAGTTTGGGCTTTTGTGTACGCATCGCCAAGGCACTTGCCAGGCACAGTCATAGTGGTATTAACTGCCTATTGATGGTAGCAGGTGCAAAATGGTGTGAGTACCTGGGCATATAGTAGCAGTGCCTGAGAAATGCCACTTGTGTACAAGTCAAAACTGTTGGCTTTGCCAATGTTTGTTTTTAACAGGACTTCAGAGCAGGTCACACAGAATGCCTATAAATTAAGTGGCTCTAAGATGACCTGGTTAAGAAATTTTTATTACACCAGTAGCAACTCCAATTAAGCCACATGTCTCAGAAGACGGCTTTGAAAAACACACTGGCAGGCACTTCAAGTGCAAAGTTTATTGATACGGCCTGATTAAAGTGAGCACAAAGAGTTCCCATGACAAAGGCGTTGCAAGAGAGGGTAGGGGGGCTGAAGAGGCTATAGCCCCAGGTCTTCTTTTTGTTATAGCCCTAGATAGAAGCTCAGGGGGCAGGGCTACAACCAAAATGCTACCTAGCCCGAGTCCTGCCAGTCCCGACATTAGCATAGCCTGCCCCTGGATCTTTTCCAGCCCTATCAACACCCCTGTCCATGAGGTGTTTTGGGTAGAGAGGGGCAGGGAATGGCCATAGGCGATTAGCATGGCCATCGGCAGTCAATGGTTTGCCAAATAACCAAACAACACCTACAGGCTGTGTGTTCCCACTCATATAACATTTCTCTCTATCTGTATTCTAATGCAATTGTTATAGCATGTAACAGTCCGCTGGAAGCATGCACAGTGATCACAACCTTACCCTGACATCCCCAACCTATCCACAACCTCTCCCTAAACCTTATTCTGGTTTCCCTACCCCCCCACCACCTTCCTGTTCAACCATCGTCACCCTAACGTCACCCTAACCTCCCTGCAGGGGTTGCAGAGCCCTGTATAAGCATCGACTTGCAGCAGGTCCCAAAACCGCAGTGGGGATGGTTGGTTCATGCCACTCCTGCGCCTCGGAGCTGTGGACCCTGTCACAGAACTGTATGCAAAGTTATGTTATTTTATGAGTTGTGTTGTAATGCAACAGACACATGAACCCTCAATTAGTAGCGTGAATTGAGGCGATTTCGGGATGATGGTTTGAGGGCCACTTTTCTGAGGCAAGGGGTGGGCCACTTTTTTGAGGCGATGGGTGAGCCACTTTCTTTGGGTGTCCGGGCCTATTTCTTGTCCAAGTCCGACCCTGGATGTGGGGGCACTAAGGGAAAGGTTTCCACATGGGTTTCTAGAAAATGTTTTACAGCAGTTTTCTTTTTTCTGTTTATTGGGTGGGGTAAGGGAAAGGGATTAGAAAGCAACCGTCACAAAGGATTTATTTATTTGTAGTTGGAAAGGGGAAAGTTAAGGGGAAGGAATTAAACACTCTGGATCACAAAGAGCTTCATAAGGGACTGTTAAAAAGAGTTTATTTTCACTACTTGTTCATTTTGAGATGGTAGAAAAAGGGAAAGGAGTTCACAAAGCATTTTTAAAGAAGGAATCAGACTTGAAGGAACTTAAGAAAACAAGGAAAATACAAGATAAAATATTACAGTGATTGAAATGTCAAAAACCCACACTAAAAATACATGCTTGCCAACCCTACAGATTTAGGCAGTAGGCTAATTCTTTTTAAGCAGTCCTACCGCCTATAGATTTGTGTGACAGATCCTACTGCTTTTTACAGTGACAGGTAATTTATGTCACTCTAAGGCAGGCTGCAGGACAAAGCATGCCAAACATTAATTAGTCTGTCTATACAGTGGACTGGTAGGTGAATACTTTGATTGGGCTCAGACCAATCCATTGACCTGAGAGCTACGTGACTCTGTCCTGCAGTCTTGCCAGTACAACCCTTAGGTGAACCACGAGTGAAGGCAAGTGGCAGAGCGTAACACCATCACACAGCATCTGCCTATCAGACTGAAGGGGGTATCAGTCTCCATGTCATTCAGTGTTCAACTTGCAATACAGGAATACATATGTATCGCCCGGGCTGCTGCTACAGAGCAGTGGCAAGTGTTGCATACCAGCTCAATTACCTTCTGTGAAGTTAGGTAATTGAATTTGGCGTTAATTTACCATTCAGAATTGTATTTTATAACATTTTTTTATTTCTATTTTTATTTTTGGCTTTATAAAGTGCACTACAGCCCGAAGGCATCGAGGCGTTATGAGGGACATGTATGAAGGCTTGATTCAGGGTTACATGAATGCGGCCCAAGAGGTTACTTAATGCAGAATGCTTGGTTACATTTACAGGAAACAACAGTGTATACAGAAGCTTTCAAGAGAACATGAGGAACATTCAAACAAAGAGCCTGGTTTGATAGCTTTCCTGAAAGTTGAGTGAGAGTCAATCTGTCATAGTTCAGGGAGAGGGAGTTCCAGAAAGTAGCAGCCATATTCGGGAAGCTAGTGCCACCCGCCCGCGCTCTGCATGCGATGGGTGCTGTTATTGTGTTGGAATACGCAGCTCTAGAGGGTCTAGATGTGGTGTGGGGGAAAATTCTGTGAGCTAGGTAGGGTGGGGGGCAGCCCGTGAAGGCATTTGTGCGTCAGGGCGAGTGTTTTGAAGACAATCCTTTCCTTGACGGGTAGCCAGTGGACCTTCCTCCTGACATCTTTCCATGTTGTGCTGTTTGATGGGTTGTGTATTTTCGAATGCTTCAATGGTGCCAACAATGTATGGTTTGTGTTTTCCTGTGATGTCATTGTTATGCGAATTATTATTTTTGAAACTTGAATAATCTTACATCTTTTTGGTCATAGAATGTTGGCAGGTATGCAAATACTGTCAGTGGCTGCAGCTCTAGATCTCACCTCCTGCTCTCTCCCTGTGTAGACCAGTCCTGTGCCTCCCTTTGATATCCAGACACAAACCACGCAGAACCTTGAAGTGAGTCTGGCCTTTTATCAGACCACATAACCTCCCCAGAGAACAGGGGAAACTGAATGGATGTTTGACATTCTGTGGGACTTTCGGTGATTCTGAGTGTCCTCCTGATGTATGTGTCACTCGCTGAAACTCTTGCTGGAGTTGGGGCACCATTTTGGGCTGCAGATAGGTCCTGGGAGATATCAGGGATCTTCTAAATGTCAAAGGGGATATTCGGCTCATCCTGAGATATTGGGCTGAGAAGATTTGCCAACCCTTATACATAAGATATCCATCCATCTTGAAGCCTATACATTAGGGGGACGTAGGGGCTAACATAATAGGCGACAAACATCAGGAGGTCGCCAAACCTTTTGCGAAGAAGCAGGTGAGAGTAACATCAATGGTCTCCACAAACAATGTACCCACAGAGAACTATGAGGAGAGTACACAAAAGATAATCAATCTTTCAGACAACACTGTTACACAGGAAGAGGACCACGTCCTGAATATATAATGTTTGAGAATTTGGTACTAACGGGCATGGTGCAACTGGAAAGACCACACCAACAGGTCGATATTAATATTAGTCAAGGAGAACAGGAAGTGTTACACTCTTCAAAGAAATGTCCATCTAGCAATATAAAATAGGAAGCTAAAGGAGGGGCAATAGCTCTAGCTCACCTAGAGTCTCTGGCGAAATGTAAATGTGATGGTTTTCTAAACAAGAAGGAGAGTTCCTTCAAAGGTGACAACCAAGAGTGCTTATTGGTTTTGGCGCTTTGGTGGCGTAAGCCACCTAATCACTAAAACATTGTAATAGAAATGTTAAAAAAAGGAGATCAGGGATTTAAGGAGCAGTGTATGGCGTTGCCATGGGAACTTCTGGATGCTTGGCGTTAAAATCACCTAAGCACCATTTCGCCCTTCACCTCTCGCTGTTGTCTGGCGACCTGCTGCTGTTATGGAAGCTGCGCAGCTCTGAAGTGGGATCAAAATGCCTGCACTTTAAACTATGCTTTTTTTTCTTCCTATTTGTATGCACCAATACGTTTTTCCCTTAACCTCCTGTACACTATATTTAAGGCCGAGTGGTCTCGTTTTGAGCCAAAGCTGCTGCCATTTGCGGCCCGGCTCTGATGTTGGCATCCATAGCGTGCACATGAAGTTTATGGAGGTCTGCAATGTGCTCATTTTGTCATGACTGTGCTGTCTTACCTGAGCTGCTTCTCGTGCATATTCCTGGGCCATTTCCCCAGCTACTATCAAAGTAAGGCTGCCGGCATTACGCATACGCGAACACCCCCTCCACCGCAGACCATCGTTGGGCTTGATTTAGTCTTGCTGGGGTGGGGGGGGGTAAGGAGGATGTCTCCCTGGCTGGCAGGCATACAGCGGGATCGTATTTTGAAGCCTGTGTTCTCTCCGTGCTGGTTGTCACAGTGAGTTTTCGAGGCAGTAATTTCCTTCCAATGCCCCAAGCCTTCTCTACACCTACACACCCACCCCACCCTACCGCCACTCTCTCTACCCCCAACCACCCTTTTCTCTACCCCAACCCCCATTATCTCTACTCCCAACCATCCTACCCCCAATCTCTCTACCCTCACCAACCCACCCTACCACTACTCTCTCTACCCCCACCCACTCTTCCACCACTCTCTCTACCCCCACCCACTCTACCACCACTCTCTCTACCCCCACCCACTCTACCACCACTCTCTCTACAACCACCACTTTCGCTAACCCTACCCACCACTATGAGAAACCTGAAAGTGTCTCAACTGCTGGTCCCCGGAGATCTCTCATCCAGGTGGCCAGGACACAGCCATCGCTATTGGATCCAGTTCCTGGGGGTGGACCAGTGGGGGAGGATCACCTGAATGAGGGGTCTTCAGGGAGTAGAAATGGGACACTGAGGGTTGAGACGCAGTATCCCCTTCCCTGTAATACCTTTTTCCCCATCCAACCTTGTAGGATATTTAGAAGCACTATCCCCCCTTTCTTACACAGACACTTTCTTACGTGGTAACAGACAATGGACTAACACTAGAGGCGTTTACTTGATATGTCCCAACACCAGGGTTAGGCACAGTCAGCCAATTGACATTAAACGCACACACCTGACAGTATTTTACCTTCCCCACAGAGATAAAAGGCAGAGCATGAAAGCACACTTCGAGCAAGGCCGAATGCATGATGAGACAGCTACACCAACCCTGCAGTACAAAGAAAGAAGAAAAGAGATGAGACCAGGAAGAATGACAAAGGGGGAATTGCCCTTGCTCTTTTCAACTCAGACCCGTGAAGCTTCCAGAAGGGAAAATGTAAGACCGGAAGTTACAGCTGGCGTGCGGAGCAACAGAGGTCAATGGTACACGGGGGCCTCCCGCTTTAATAACGAAGGTGGAGAGGCAAGCTGGCTACTGTGGTACTATCCCTGACTTCAGAGAATAAAGAAGTCAACGGGTTCAGCACAGGCGTTCGTAGGAAGCTAATATCAAACTGAACTGTGTTAAGCCCAAGGTTGCGAGGAGCAACATTTTGAACACAAGAAGAAAGGACTTTGTGTGTATGTTTGTACTTTCAAGAAAGCCCAGTTACAGTCCAGGTGCAGAAGGGTCTGACGCCACGTGCACGCTCATTCAAAAGGCTCTGACCAGGACCTGTTTGTGAAACTACAACAACCAGAAGGCCCTAGGAAAGGGTGGCGTGAGGCATCAGAGTGGTCCTATAAGGGTCACGTTAAATCCCTTATACACTCAAAAGTCTATGACCCATATGCCAGAGGAAAGCTAGGGGAAGGGAACCCAGCTTCCCGCAAAGATTGTGAACTGTGATAATTGTCAAGTGTGAACTCGACAGAGGAATGCCGAAAGAAAACTAAAGAGAAAGAAACCCAGATTTCTGATAAAACTGAGCACTACATGAACTTTATTAGGAATACCTGAACTGTGTTGAAGAAATGCCATAGTGAACCCGAGGGAGGCCAGCTTCTGTAAGGAGGATCCAAGCCCGGCAGAGGGAGGTGCCAGGGGTGAAGAGCCATCGCCCAAGGAACTTTTGTTTGTTTATCACTTTGAATTAGTAAACCTTCTAAGGCAAGAGACTTTTGTAGGAAAGAGACTTAGCCTCTGAAGGGGTTTTGATATCATGGAACTGAACTGTGAACCTCTTGCTGTCGAGGCCCAGGGGTGTGCTGTGCTGGAGAGTCCCACCTTGTCCTGTGCCTAAACCGTGGGGAAGGTAGACCAAGCCATACCATCCTGACATATAATTTTGTGAACATTTATTTCTTTTCTGGTGAACATTATCCCACACTCTTTTTTTGAAACTAGTAGTAAGGATTGGCAATCGTTTTTTACATTTTTTTTTATAGGACCTTTATATTTGACAAGATGCTACTAGGACTGCCTACTGCCTTATTATTATTTTATGGTCGTTGCTTGCTCCCATCTTAGATTTAGGTTTAGATTAGGCGTTCATCTCACCCATTATAAGGTTCAATAAACACCCTTGAACTGTGATCACTTGTGTCTGCCTTTACTGTTGCCACCATGAGTTCCTTACAACACCATACCACCACTCTCTTTACCCCCACCAACCCTACCACCACTCTCTCTACCCCCACCAACCCACCCTACCACCACTCTCGCTACCCCCAACCCACTACCACCACTCTCTCTATACCCACCCTACCACCACTCTCTCTGCCCCCACCCACCAACCCTACCACCACTATATCTACCCCCACTATCTCTCCCTCTACCCACCCAACCACCACTCTCTCTACCCCACCCACCCTACCACCACTCTCTCTACTCCCACCCACCCTACCATCACTCTATCTACCTCTACCCACCCAACCACCACCCACCAAACCACCATTCACTCTACCCCCAACCACCCTACCACCACTCTCTCCACCCCCATCCACCATACCACCACACTCTCTACCCCATCCACCCTACCACCACTCTCTCTACACCCACCTGCCCTACCTCCACCCACTCTCTCTACCCCCACCCACCTTCCCCCACCCTAGCCCCAATGTCTCTCTACCCCCACCCTAACCACACTCTCTCTCTATGCCCACCCTACCCCCACTCTCTACCCATTCTCTCACTTGCTTTATTTCTTACCCTCTCACTCTCAACCTTTCTCACTCATATTTCCTCTTGCTCATCATCAATGGCATCCTCTCTTATCAGTGGTCGAAGTGAGTGGAAACGGTCAGGAGTGGTGTTCCACTACTTTTATTTTTTACTGTTAACAGCTCCACTACTTTTTGTAACCATTTTCACCATTCCAAAACTGTTCTTTGTGAAGTTAAATGACACTTCTCCATTTTACCAGGGATATCAGTTACAGCTAATCTCAAATCTGTTTCAACTCATTCGGATGTGCACCAGCATAACTGCAACCCTTGAAAAATGTGTTGCACGTTGCTATTTTCCTTCCTACTCTGTCCCCTGCCAGAGTCACAGTTCACCTACTTTTTTGGTACTGTTCTATCAATGCTCTTAATCATTTCCTCCCTTGCCCTATTCTCCGTCCTTCTCATTTTCTTGCACACCCGTGCCCCCTATCGCATCTTCCTTTAAAACTCTGCATGCTCCTCCTTGCACCCTGGTGCCTATAAATGCATAATGCAAAGAATAACATAAGCACCAAAACTATTGACATTGACAATGCTTGTTTTTTAAACGGTACTTAAGATCCTTAAAATAGTTTTCCTTCTCCAGTGTGGGCCACTGTAGCAGGTATTAATTCACTCTTGCAACCATTATAAAAATAGGCAGATTTTTTCTTGAAGAGTAAAGTCATCAAGATGGATTCACATATTTATGAATGACAGCACTCACACGATCAACATGATAGAAGGGACACATTTTGACCCCAGGCAGCAATAATAATCTACATGAACATAGAAACACTTAATAGTGAAGTTCCACCGAAGGAAGCTATACAAGTGTTCAAAACTAGACTGGAATCTGTAGCTCCTCATCTACCAGATCCAATAGGTATGTCTGTTAGTATTTCATGTGGCAGGGTTTGGGTCACCACCCTGTCAAAAGGGATTGGAGATACTGAGGGTGTCGTCCTAAGGCTCACTAAGACCAAAGCCAGACCCAGCACTGCCCCAGATATGGGAAATTAGGGTTAAGGGATCCTGGGTCTCCTCAAAATCTTGCCCATGTGCCACTAATGTTGTCAATGGTGCCACTCTGTGTCTCTCAATGCCTCCCCTTACAGTTGATGGCCATGGTTCTTTCTTTTCTCTTCAGAAACATTCCCAGAATACCCTTGGAAGCAGCCATAACATCCGACCTGGAATCCACTGAAAGCAGCAATACAAGTGCCAATGCGATCCAGAAGCCTTCACCACATCCCAGCAGTGACCAGTACCAGAGAGAAGCACAGACCACACCACAAAAGAAGGAAAACGAATCTCCAGACTCACAGCACAACAGAACATCACCCAGAAAACCTACAGAGACTATCAGGAAAACCATGCTGGAAAAGGGGAAGGGCCTTAGAAGTTTTTTTAAAGCCTCTCACCTGGTTTGTATGGAAAAGACAGACACTGATTTGTTCACAGTGTCAGAGTGATGGATTTGGTGGCAGAGCTTAGCAAAGGTGAGGTGTTTGTGAGAGAGAAAGTGGTACAATATGTGTGTAGTGTAATGCGTTGTAGGAAGTGAGCAGGGGGTGTATTGAAGGTGTGTGAGAGAGATAGTGTGGGAGATAATAGTAGTGGGGTGGTAGAAGTTAGAGTGAGAGTGTGTGTTATGAGAGAGTGAGGCTAGTAGAGAGGGGTATAGAGGTGTACGGTTGGGGTGTCTGAAGAAGGGTGTAGGAGAGAAGTGAGGAGGGGTTGAGAATAGTGAGAATAAGAGTAATGGGCATCCCTGAGATTGAGGAAGAAGAGTACTGGTAAGGTGGAGTGGGAGAAAAGTAGTCTTGAGGAGGGAGTAGTCATGAGAAGGAACAAGTAATAGTGCAAAGAAGGGAGGTGTGCGGAGCGAGTGGTAGTATTCCGAGGTAAATAAATCAAACAACATACAATTCTCATGGAAAACATGACTTTCGAAACATTTCCGCTTACGGTTGCAGGTTTTGTTCATTAAATAAATGTTCTTGCATATTTCTGTGACTAAGACGTTTTGCAAGTCGCACGAACGAGCTCGGTGCTCTCCTGCAATCTTGGCACCGCTGCTAAAAATGTAATAATTCTGAGTTCAAAGCATTTAATTAAAGGCTCTGAGCCAGCAGCGGTGCTGCTGCAGCACAACACCATCCGATCAGGTAAGGGTATGCGTGGGGCATCATGATGAGATCAGCGGGACCCGTGAGCAGACCTCATAATGAGGCAGTAGAGGGTTAGTGGGGCCGGCAGCTCTACCGGTGCCGTTAACCCTCTACCACCTGGGTCGGAATGAGGCCCAAAGTCTTAAAGATATTTTAAATCATTGTCGATCGACATAAAAGCAGACACAAGCACACACTATCACTGAAAACAACACCAGTAAAGGGGAAAGTCTATTGGAAGTAGCGCCACGTCATTTACCCAATGTTTGCAATTAATCTGTCCAAACAGTTTTTCCAAATACATGATTCAGTTATGGGAATTCTGTGGCGGAAATGTGGTGGGTATGGTACTGGTATAGGTGGAGGTGGCCGTTCAACTGTCTTCTTTACAACATTTGTCATGGGTAGAACGCATCCCATACCCTCCTAAGCGGCCCACCAGAACTCCACAATACCATTAAACTCCTTACCCCGCCCCACCCCGACCACCAAAAATGTGGTAAAATGGCTCTTGCTCAAAAGCGGTGAAACGGACCTAGTGAGACAGGCGGTTACTAATGTGGTGCACGCTGACACACTCACTATCCGCGTTCTGAATCAGTGAGGGCGTGAGGAAAAAAAGCCTGTTTTATTTTGTGCTCCTGTTCTTCCTGCACGTTTGAACTTTACACGTTGATGCTTTACAGTTGTATTTTTTTATATATATTTACCTGAACAGTGTGATCTTTGTCCTGCATATTTGAACTGTCTTTATTGCTAGCTGTGCATACAATAATTGGATGTTATGACCTAAAAGGCAGGAAGGCGCTCCCTTTCTTGTAACCCACAAAGTGTTGCTTCTTTGAATTTTTAACGTTGTTTTGTGCCTTTGCCAATCACACTCATAAGGGTTTCCAGTCAGTGAAGTAACAAGTCCTGGATTTGAGTGAAATGTTCAAAGGCCTTTTGAAGGATGGGAGAAGTCCTGTGCTGCATTCTGTATGCACATGTAAGACATTGGCAATGCCAATAGTTTGGGCTTTTGTGTACGCATCGCCAAGGCACTTGCCAGGCACAGTCATAGTGGTATTAACTGCCCATTGATGGTAGCAGGTGCAAAATGGTGTGAGTACCTGGGCATATAGTAGCAGTGCCTGAGAAATGCCACTTGTGTACAAGTCAAAACTGTTGGCTTTGCCAATGTTTGTTTTTAACAGGACTTCAGAGCAGGTCACACAGAATGCCTATAAATTAAGTGGCTCTAAGATGACCTGGTTAACACATTTTTATTACACCAGTAGCAACTCCAATTAAGCCACATGTCTCAGAAGACGGCTTTGAAAAACACACTGGCAGGCACTTCAAGTGCAAAGTTTATTGATACGGCCTGATTAAAGTGAGCACAAAGAGTTCCCATGACAAAGGCGTTGCAAGAGAGGGTAGGGGGGCTGAGAAGGCTATAGCCCCAGGTCTTCTTTTTGTTATAGCCCTAGATAGAAGCTCAGGGGGCAGGGCTACAACCAAAATGCTACCTAGCCCGAGTCCTGCCAGTCCCGACATTAGCATAGACTGCCCCTGGATCTTTTCCAGCCCTATCAACACCCCTGTCCATGAGGTGTTTTGGGTAGAGAGGGCCAGGGAATGGCCATAGGCGATTAGCATGGCCATCGGCAGTCAATGGTTTGCCAAATAACCAAACAACACCTACAGGCTGTGTGTTCCCACTCATATAACATTTCTCTCTATCTGTATTCTAATGCAATTGTTATAGCATGTAACAGTCCGCTGGAAGCATGCTCAGTGATCACAACCTTACCCTGACATCCCCAACCTATCCACAACCTCTCCCTAAACCTTATTCTGGTTTCCCTACCCCCCACCCCCTTCCTGTTCAACCATTGTCACCCTAACGTCACCCTAACCTCCCTGCAGGGGTTGCGGAGCCCTGTATAAGCATCGACTTGCAGCAGGTCCCAAAACCACAGTGGGGATGGTTGGTTCATGCCACTCCTGCGCCTCGGAGCTGTGGTCCCTGTCACAGAACTGTATGCAAAGTTATGTTATTTTATGAGTTGTGTTGTAATGCAACAGACACATGAACCCTCAATTTGTAGCGTGAATTGAGGCGATTTCGGGATGATGGTTTGAGGGCCACTTTTCTGAGGCAAGGGGTGGGCCACTTTTTTGAGGCGATGGGTGAGCCACTTTCTTTGGGTGTCCGGGCCTATTTCTTGTCCAAGTCCGACCATGGATGTGGGGGCACTAAGGGAAAGGTTTCCACATGGGTTTCTAGAAAATGTTTTACAGCAGTTTTCTTTTTTCTGTTTATTGGGTGGGGTAAGGGAAAGGGATTAGAAAGCAACCGCCACAAAGGATTTATTTATTTGTAGTTGGAAAGGGGAAAGTTAAGGGGAAGGAATTAAACACTCTGGATCACAAAGAGCTTCATAAGGGACTGGTAAAAAGAGTTTATTTTCTCTACTTGTTCATTTTGAGATGGTAGAAAAAGGGAAAGGAGTTCACAAAGCATTTTTAAAGAAGGAATCAGACTTGAAGGAACTTAAGAAAACAAGGAAAATACAAGATAAAATCTTACAATGATTGAAATGTCAAAAACCCACACTAAAAATACATGCTTGCCAACCCTACAGATTTAGGCAGTAGGCTAATTCTTTTTAAGCAGTCCTACCGCCTATAGATTTGTGTGACAGATCCTACTGCTTTTTACAGTGACAGGTAATTTATGTCACTCTAAGGCAGGCTGCAGGACAAAGCATGCCAAACATTAATTAGTCTGTCTATACAGTGGACTGGTAGGTGAATACTTTGATTGGGCTCAGACCAACCCATTGACCTGAGAGCTACGTGACTCTGTCCTGCAGTCTTGCCGGTACAACCCTTAGGTGAACCACGAGTGAAGGCAAGTGGCAGAGCGTAACACCATCACACAGCATCTGCCTATCAGACTGAAGGGGGTATCAGTCTCCATGTCATTCAGTGTTCAACTTGCAATACAGGAATATATATGTATCGCCCGGGCTGCTGCTACAGAGCAGTGGCAAGTGTTGCATACCAGCTCAATTACCTTCTGTGAAGTTAGGTAATTGAATTTGGCGTTAATTTACCATTCAGAATTGTATTTTATAACAATTTTTTTATTTCTATTTTTATTTTTGGATTTATAAAGTGCACTACAGCCCGAAGGCATCGAGGCGTTATGAGGGACATGTATGAAGGCTTGATTCAGGGTTACATGAATGCGGCCCAAGAGGTTACTTAATGCAGAATGCTTGGTTACATTTACAGGAAACAACAGTGTATACAGAAGCTTTCAAGAGAACATGAGGAACATTCAAACAAAGAGCCTGGTTTGATAGCTTTCCTGAAAGTTGAGTGAGAGTCAATCTGTCATAGTTCAGGGAGAGGGAGTTCCAGAAAGTAGCAGCCATATTCGGGAAGCTAGTGCCACCCGCCCGCGCTCTGCATGTGATGGGTGCTGTTATTGTGTTGGAATACGCAGCTCTAGAGGGTCTAGATGTGGTGTGGGCTAGGTAGGGTGGGGAGCAGCCCGTGAAGGCATTTGTGCGTCAGGGCGAGTGTTTTGAAGACAATCCTTTCCTTGACGGGTAGCCAGTGGACCTTCCTCCTGACATCTTTCCATGTTGTGCTGTTTGATGGATTGTGTATTTTCGAATGCTTCAATGGTGCCAACAATGTATGGTTTGTGTTTTCCTGTGATGTCATTGTTATGCGAATTATTATTTTTGAAACTTGAATAATCTTACATCTTTTTGGTCACAGAATGTTGGCAGGTATGCAAATACTGTCAGTGGCTGCAGCTCTAGATCTCACCTCCTGCTCTCTCCCTATGTAGACCAGTCCTGTGCCTCCCTTTAATAGCCAGACACAAACCACCCAGAACCTTGAAGTGATTCAAGTATTAATCATGTAATACTTGTAATTCAAGTATTAATTGCAATAGGGCATGAATGATGTCAGTATTTCTGTGTTTGTAATTGGTAGGTTTGATTGTTTTAATTGTGTTCTTTTATGTGATAGTTGGAAGTCAAAACGTGTCAGGCACTTTGTTAGGTTGGGATGTTTAGTCCTCTTTCATTGCCATTGGTTTTTGAAAAATGTGATGATTTACTTGGTGTCATCACTTCTCCCCAAAGGGAGGCCCCTTCCCATGAGGCCAGGGAGGTGAAGCCGCTACCCGATAGTCCCCCTGGGAGTGGTATAATGCCGGAGGATCTCATAGGGAGAGACTCCCACCTAGGGATAAAGACAAACACCTCGTTATAATCACACACAACACCCCAACCCCTGCCCTCCCAAACCTTTTGACACATTCCTTCAGCCTCCCCTTCCCAGCTCTTCTATCTGCTATAGTCACAGCTCCCCTATTATTTTGACGGTGACGAAGAAGATTAACCACTGCAAGAAGATTATCGAACAGGTTACCACTAGGATGAGGTTGTGCACAGGAACAATGAAGAGCAATACAAAGAAGGAACCACAGCTGTTTAAACTTCCAAAGAGGCGTGGTTTCCCCTACACCATAAAAAACAAAGAAGGACTGCCTATCAGAGAGAGACAGCCGATCAGGACGAGAGACTGTGAAGCCTGGGAAACTCATAGGAGATGCGCAGTTGGCCAGGACGGAGCTGAAAGCAGTCCTCTCCCAGTGTCACGAGGACAACGGGACTCCATTGCCCATGGGTGTCCATACAGTAACTGGAGGCTGGCAGAAGGTAACAGGAATGAAAGAGGCAGCGTCCATGCCATAAGAGGACTCCAGGAAGAACTGGCAGCGCTTCTCGGAAACAGTCAAGCTATGGAGAGGCACACGGACCAGTGGGGGCTGGAAGGTACAGGAGGAAAAAGCCCTATATAGATATAACAAGCAGGACTATCCCCATTGTGTCAGTAGCTGGCAAGCGAGGCAGCCAAGGGGACATAAAGAGAAGGGGAGAGAAATAAGGGTCGGGTCCGAAACCATATTTGTGAAGTTCCAGAAAGAGATATGAGTCATATTCCTTGTGGCAGTACTTGGCAGAGAAGTAAACCAAAGAAGAATAGAAACCAGTGTCTGGGACACAGAACAGGAAAGAGATGCAAGTTATTTTCCTCATGGCAGTACATGGCAGGGAAGTAAACCAAGTGGGCCAGTTCAAAGAAGAAGAGAACCAGCGTCTGGGACCCAGAGCACGAAAGCTATGAGTCATCTTCCTCATGGCAGTACTTGGCAGAGAAGTGAACCATGTGGGCCATTTCAAAGAAGAGGTTAAACAAGACTAGGCGTTGTAGGTGTGGAGCCTAGTGAAAAAAATACCAGGAGAAGGGAGTCATTTCCCCTGGTTGCAACAAATTGAGAACAAGATACCAGGAGAAGCTTGTCATTCTCCTGGTAATTCAGACCAGCACTAAGGTCCAAAAATGCCTGTGAAAGGGAGCCATTACCCCTGATAACGTGTGAGGAAGTATTGCTGGGAACTTTACCTTCAGGGCAAGGGAGCCATTCCTCCTGGCAACGTGTAAGACCCAAGACTGTTATAAGACTTTGGAATGGTTTCAACAAGTCAGAAACCAAAACCCAGGAGAGTGGAGTCATTCTCCTGGGACCAGAAGAATAATGCCTTATTCTTTAGTTTCTAGTGTAAGGGGCGTAAGGCTTTCTTGACATAGGACAGTGAACACTTTTTAGTTGATACACATCCTGACAGTCACCTTATCTCTTTAGTTGAGGCAGGGAAACGTGTCTTAGGAATAGGGAGAGATAGCTGGTCTTTCTTTGTTTCTTTGTTTATTTTTTCTTTCTTTCCTTCTTTCTTTCTTTTTTGTTTCTTTCTTTCTTTCTTTCTTTCTTTCTTGTTTTCTTTCTTTTTTCGTTCTTTCTTTCTTTTTTCTTTCTTTCTTCCTTTCTTTTTTATTTCTTTCTTTCTTCCTTATTTGATAATAAAAGTGTTTAGCGACAAACATGCCAACTTTCTGTCAGCCTCCTTATTCTGAGCCCATACATATGATGTCAGAGTGGAATCCTAGTCCACCAGATAAATAGTGGTTGGACCCCTAGAAGTGCATGGTCTAGGCAGGCAAAGAGTTACCACCCATAGGATTACTGGGAACAAAACTGAGTTTGAGAAGACTACGACATTTAGATACTGAGAGAACACCTGTAATCTCTTCCTTAAGAGAAGACTCAGAAAGTGAGGAAGAAACAGAAAAACATACACAGGAAAGGCTTGTAAAGTCTATAAAGGAGAGTACCGATCCATCTCCCCAATGGTCAGATCTCTCAGAGAAGTCAGAGGAGGAATTGTTGCATGGGGGGAAATCAGAACCTCTGTGTCGTTGCCCAGGAACACCTAGCGAATCCTCCAACACATTTCAATGAAACCAAGAAGAGGAAGGGAATTCCGAGGACTGGGAAGAAGTAACCCCTGAGACTTCCCAAGAGTTGCAGTCAGGAAGAGTCGAGGGAATCCCAGAGTCACCCGACCAACTACCTCATAACCTCAAGACGAATCTCCTAGAGACATAATTATAACAACTTGTAATCCATCAGATAGAGACAGACCCCAAATATCGGGAAGGTCTTGAGGAATTAACAGCAAGTCAACTAAGACATCTTCTCCCACATGGTATTTTACAGCCTTACAGATAGGGTGAAGATCTCAGATTTATTTTCCTAAACTTTGAGAGATTGTCCCAGAGGATCAATCGGGTGAGGAAATTAAAATGTGCTATCTAGCACCTGTGTTGAAAGGAAAATTACAAGCATCCTACCAAACCTTCAACCCATTAGGGACCACCTCTTTTGAGGAGATCAAAAGAGGACTGTTACATAGTATATTGGGTATTAAAGGTTAAAAATGTGTTTTTTGAAAAATGTTATACTGTGGAGTATGTGTGCTTCTACAAAGAGTGTTTCTGTATCAATGTGTATGACCAGTAATTATGTGAAATTAGACTGAGAAATGCATTTGTCATGGCTACTCGAAATTCAAAACTGGTGGAATGTCTACTGCTTCCTTGCTGTTGGTGCTAGGGTACTATCAGTAGCACACTTATGTTATGAAAAGAGAAAGTGATGCCAGTAGGTTCTGAGGCTTGTATAACATAAGGCACAGGTCATTCCAAGTATATAACAGGAATGCATTACAACAATCTAATGAAGGTTTTTCAGATGTTTCGTTGTGTACAATTCGTAACAGCTTCAGCTGCTATAGTGAATGTTGAGGGTGTTGTAGTTCAGAACATATGAAAAGCTGAAGGTTGCAGTGCCTTTAAGCTGTGGGTAACAATGCTAATACATTTCAGCACACATGCTGGATCATTTGTGTGGCACAGTAGAAGGGAGTGGTGGAAATGGAAGTGGGGTTTCATTTCTCCTCTTTGCCATAGACATGCTTGATAATGAGGTGTGACATAAATTGAATGCATTGAAGTAATACTCCTGGATTTTCTAGAGTGAATTGCAGATTTATTTATTTATTTTATTTATTTACTGTTCTGATTCTAAAAGAACCTTTACAAAGCAAACAATAACATTATTTTGCATTACACAGTATTAAATTACCTTATCATCAATACAAAGCATAATCATTCAATAAATAGCTATCTTTCTTTATACAGCCAATATTATGTATCAAATTTCTAATTTATTCCTGCTAAAAACGATAATGAAATCATAAAATACCCTTAAAAATCTTTTACTATAAAATCAGGGGAGACATTTAATAATATTATGCCACAACCGATAAAGTGCAATGTGCAAGCTCTCGGATTCAGAATTAAAGCAATAGGCACACAATTATGCTAATTTAATAGAGTGGTATTAGTGCACATATTGTCCTAATATACAGCTGCTCCGAATATTGGACATTCCGTGGAAACATGCTTTGCAATCTCAATATTTTGTGCTATTTTACAAATCTGGCACACACTTTTTTCAAGCAACATTTTTCTGTGGGCTCCCTGAAGGTCTAACCGAGGTCATTGATTACTGTGCACTCTAAGCACCAGGTTGCCTACAGCTGGGCTGGAGCTCTGCCGAAGTAAGATTGAGTTTTGTAGTTTTGATGACTGACATTAGCTACATACTGATACGTACGTAAAGTAGATACATAATGGTAGTTATTCACCCAGTCATACTACTCAAACCATCTCTTGAACAGAGCCTTTAAAATGTGATAATTTGTACCTCGTCTAAAATCTGGAAACCAGCCCATTAATGCAAATAATTCCGTATTTAGTGCTTCAAACTGACAGGCAGCACCCCCCAGTTTTGTCATATTACATTTTCCCATCAAGGCTAGAAGTGGACATTTAGGGTGAGATTTGATTTCAAATACAGTTCCCCCTCCTCATGAGGAGCCGGCCTTTCAATGATAGCAAACCCTGTTCCAGCATTAAATATTCGACTGACGTAGAGAGAGACTGTTTTAATATATTTTCCCAAAAGAAACCTTCCAATGTGGTAAGCCAAGTCAGATCGCACATTGAGATTGCTTCAAGCCCGTACAATACCATAGGACAAAAACTCTGTTTGTATAAGATAATAATGCCCTCCAAGGAGTAACCTGTGGTTTGCTTAGCAAATGGATCAATCATATATATTAACTGCCGGGCCTTCCTTTGCTTAGCCTCTTTGATATATGTATAATCAACTCTAGCACTCATTTCAAGACCAAGATATGAGTACTTCTCCACGTACTCCATTTGACCCAAACTTGTCCATCAAACCATCCGATTCACCATCCTGTCGGCTGCCAACATCACCTTTGTTTTATCCAGGTTAATTGACAGGTCATTACTTATAGTGAAAGATATAATTTCCTCGAACATGTCTATTGCACCATGATAAGTGTGGTTAAATAGCACCAAGTCATCAGCGTACAACATATAGGGCACTGCTACCCCACCAATTCTAGGATAGCACCCAGTAGCAGCAGCCAGGCATGGCGACAGATCAGCGATGGTAGATGTTAAATAACAGGGCAGCTGCACACATCCCTGCTTGACTCCCCTGTTGAGCAATAACTCCGCAGATAGAGTACCGGTATCATCCAGCCTCACACTCAATGTAAATGGAATTAGTACCCCGCAGAGAGTCAAGCAGAATTCAACACGCATTCTGATTGTCTCACGCCGGGTCCTTACCCGGCCGAGAATCCTTTGATTCTCGGCCGGGATTCCAGCCGCCTTGTCCTCGGCGGGGGGTGTGGCAGCCCCTCAGCCAATGAGGAGGCTGGAAGCGGGGCCATCCCCGCTCCGAGCCTCCCGCGGCTGAGAGGCTGCCTTCGCCCCCCGCCGGAGACTCGGGTAAGGCTTTTTTTTTTAAACTCCCTTTCCTCCCTCCTCCTCCCTACTCCCACTTACCTGCTTGTTCCTGCTTCCCCCCGGCAAGGGACGAAGGAAGCCTCCAGCTGTGTGGAGACTCAGAGCGGGGCCATTCCCGCTCCGCGCCTCCACACGGCTGGAGGCTTCTCTCGTCCCTTGCCGAGGACGCAGGTACGTTTTATTTTTTTTTCCTCCCAACCCCACTTACCTTCTGCTTCTTTTTTTTCTTTCGGGAGCGGACGCGCTGGGAACACTTGTGTTCCCAGCGCGTCCGCTCCCGATGGCCGCCATGGAAAGGGAAGACGGACTCCGTTTTCCCTTTCCATGGCGGCCATTTTCTTTGTCGTTTCTTTTTTTTTTTTGTCCCGAAATGCCGCAGCGTTTCCGGACAGAAGAAAATACTTTTAGTGCCCCGGTCACGCACATAATGCGGCCCGGGGTACTAATAGCAATATAACCCGAGCGGCGGGGGCATTACCGACTCAGGTAATGCAGTCGGTAATGTCCCCGCGGCTCGGGTTATATTGCATAATTAGTGTTTTATTTCTGCTATTTCCCATAGAAATGCTTGATAATGAGGT
The DNA here is from genome assembly GCF_040938575.1 of Ambystoma mexicanum. Lineage (NCBI taxonomy): Eukaryota > Metazoa > Chordata > Amphibia > Caudata > Ambystomatidae > Ambystoma > Ambystoma mexicanum. The sequence continues at coordinate 665,575,299 of NC_090922.1, forward strand.
GTGGCATAAATGGAATGCATTGAAGTGTTACTACCGGATTTTCTAGAGTGAATTATAGATCTGGGGACCTGATATGTTAATAGTGAGTATTTCTAAATTTCTTGTTCCCACATTTTTGAATTTGCACAGAGGGAGTTAAACCAACAGGTCAAATATCGGTGTATATGCATGTGCACTATGGGCTAGTTTTCACATTTGCATTATATAGTGTAAAGTGAGTAAATGGTAGCTGGCATGCTGACGTGATAGCCATGTTATTTTCTATTGTGAACACTGGCATTCTTACATGGTAAACAGCACTCACAATAGGAATGTAACTGTTACAGACATGATTGCATATTGGGAAATAGGTACTTACAATTTTTTTATTTTTTTTAAACATTTATTTTTGTTGACAGAGGCAGATAGCATACACACATACATCAGAGCAGTAATAACAAATTTGGTACACATATACATGAATACAATGGGCTTACATGCAAGAGTAAGGCAACAGTGGTCAAGTAGCGACATATCATGGAGCACCAACATCTCAAACAGTTAACGGAGAGGGCTGGGAGGACTCGTCCATACAGGAAGTATCATTTAGGCTATTCAGATAGCTGTTGAAAGCAGACCAAATATTATGGGGATGGGAACGGGTCGGGAGCATACCCAGGAATTCTTCCTTGCAGTTTCGAGACCATGTGAGCAGATTCAACCATTTCTGGTATGTAGGGGGGTCGCGTCTCTTCCAACTTTGAAGAACACACTTCTTGGCCACCACACAGCTCACGTTCAAGAATTTAAGGATGTCCCTAGGCCCCCCAGATCCCCAAACCCCAAACAGGACCACCATCGGGTCACGCTCGACAACAGAATCAGTGATTACAGACAGTGTCTCTATGATCTTACTCCACGAATGTGGCCAGCGCAGGACAGTTCCAAAACATGTGAAGATGGTCCGCACCCTCCGCACTGCAGCGGGGGCAGAGCCGTGGATCAGAGTGTACAAACCTCGAAATTTTACATGGAGTGTAATACAGCCTGTTGAGCAATTTATATTGTATGGTGCGGTAACGGAAGTTCAGGGACACCCTGTTAGTATGAGAGCACATCTTTTCCCACAGTTGGTCAGTGAGTTCCACCTCCAGCTCGGAGGCCCAGTCGTCCAGGGCCCTGGACGGTTGGGGAGAGGCAGTAGTCAGTAACAGTTTATACAATGAAGAAACCACCCCTCGGGCGCCACCCGAGTTGGCGATATAAGCAATTCCAGGTGAGTCCTGGGGCTCATCGGGAAAGTCAGGCCACGCACTGCGAAAAGCAGCGCGGAGCCTGTAGAACTGCAGAAGCTCCATAACGGAGCCCGAGTGTCCCGGCCTCCACGTCTGTGGTGTTATAAACCGCCCTTCTGGATAAAAATCAGTGAGGGCACGGTATCCCAGGGCCTCCCAGTGTCGTGCCAGGGTGATGTCATGTGTGGGTTCCAGCCCGGGAAGGTTCCAGGCGGGGAGCCACTTGTAATACGGGTACTGTTCGTCACAGGTTTTAAACATCTGGGCCCAGGCCTGCACCGTGGAACGGACCGGATCAATGGGCGAGTCCGGTTCATATCTTCTGTCTAGAATCAAAGACATTACATTAGTGCCTGCTGCTGCCAGAACCTCCAGCTTGACATTAGGACGGGGTGGGGGCCCAGGATACCAGTACGATGCAAACTGTGCCTGTGATGCCGCCCTGTATCGTAGCAGGTCCGGGGCTGTGAAGCCCACTCTGTCATATGGCAGAGACATGTCTGACCACTTCTTATGCACCGCACCAGAGTGCCATAAGAATTGGGCAAGCAATTTGTGCAGGTTCGCGAAGTATCTCCTACCCGGCCAGATGGGGACATTACCGAAAATGTATAGTAACTTGGGAAGTAGGATCATCTTCACCAGTGAGAGTCTACCAGCTAGTGACAGTGGAAGGGCGTGCCAGCGCGCAATTTCGGCCTCAGCTTGCTCCGCCACAGCCCGATAGTTGTCTGCGAGTAACAAATCTTTGGTCAGGGACACCTGGACTCCCAAGTACCTAATTCCTTGCGGGGACCAACGGAGCGGGTACTCAGTGGTGGGTTGTATTGTGGAGCTAGTAAGGGGGAAGATCTCAGGTTTAGTATAGTTTATAGGGAACCCGGAGTATGTACCTATGCGGGTGATATCACGCAAGATTGGGTCTAGATGAACAGCTGGGTCCCTTATGAAAAGCAACACATCATCCGCGTACAGCAAGACAATCTCCGGGGCGCCTTTCAGCCGTATCCCCTTGCATGCGTGCCGTTCCCTGATATAGTCAGCCATTGGCTCTATTGCCAGGGCGAACAACATCGGGGAAAACAGGCATCCCTGTCGGGTGCCTCTAGAAAGAGGGAACAGAGCGGACGTCTGGGAGTTAACTCGTCCCTAGCCACCGGGGAAGTGTACAGCAACTTAATATATGCTATCATGTTTGGCCCTATACCCATAGTCTCCAATACCAGCCAAGTATATTTCCAAGACACAATCACTTTGGCGAAGATTTTAGTGTCCAGATTCATTAATGAGACGGGCCTATAAGATCCACACTCATCTGCAGGCTTACCAGGTTTAAGCACGACCGTAATGACGGCTTCACGCAGTGTCGGAGGAAGGGTGCCCAACCGGAGCGATTCGTTCCAAACTTCCAGCAATTTGGGGGCCAGAATGGCCACGTGCTCCTGATAGAACTCAGCTGTTAGCCCGTCTGGACCGGGTGCTTTTCCCTTTGGGAATTTGAATATCGCCTCAACTATTTCATCAAGCAGTATGGGGGAATCTAGTTGGTCTCTGGTAGCGGGGGAGATGATCGTCGTAGGGATCTGCTCGAGGAGGTCACGCATTTGGGACTCACTATGCTCAGGGGGCTGGGAGTATAATTCTGCGTAGAAGTCCGCAAAGACTTCCAGAATTTGTTGATCGGTCCATTTTTCCAATCCCAAGCTGTCCTTAATGCTAGTGATCTGCGCTGGATCCCATTCACCCCTAGCCACTGCAGCCAGCGTCCTACCAGGCCTGTCCCCTTCTCAATATTTGCGAGCCGCCTGTGGGCGACTGAAGTATTGAACTTCCCTGGTGGCTTGTTCATTAAAGAATTGGAGCTACTCACCGATTCGAGAAAGAGTGGCCGGGTCAACGGATGTAGGGTGCGCGCTCTCTAGGTCGCGTAATTTGGATTCAGAGCGGGTAAGGGCTGCTCTTATGGCTCTGAGAACTCCCGCCTCCCTCGATATGGACATTCCCCTGATGAAGACTTTGAAGGCCTCCCAACGGACCCCCAGGGAGGTGGACTGGGGTGAGTTAGGCTCAAAGTAGGATTGTATGTCGGACAGAATATCCGCCTTGAATACTATGTCCTGCAGGGCCAAAGACTTGAAACGTGGGGGCAGGGACTCCTAAATCTACAGATAACCGAATAGGTGAGTGGTCCGATAAGGTGCGTGCCAAAATTTGAGTTTCAACCACCCTCCCCAGGAGCGTACTAGACAAAATGAACATATCGATTCTGGAGGAGCTGTCATGCACAGAGGAATAATGAGTGTATTCACTCATCTGCGGATGCAGTACCCGCCATGCGTCTCGAACGTCAAGCGTCGTGCTGTGCGCCAGGAGTCTACGCACTCCATTAGAAAGCAGTCTGGGGGCAGTGCCTGTTCTGTCCAGTGTGGTGTCCAATATGAAATTCATGTCCCCACCCCAGATGATCTGCACTCCCACATATCCCAATAATATAGATACCACCCGGTCGACAAAGTCGGGAGAGTCCACATTGGGGCCATACGTGTTAACCAGCAAGTATTCCCTTTTAGCTATTGCGCAACATAGAATAACATATCTTCCTTCTGAGTCTATATAGTTCTTGTGGAGTACAAACCTGAGTGACCTATGGACCATCGTCAATACCCCTCTGGCACGGGAGGAGTAGGAGGTGAAATATCTATGGGGACCCCATGACGGTGCCATGCACCTAGCCAAATGGCCCTCAGAGTGTGTTTCCTGCAAGAGCAGTATTTTATAGCCGTGCCTGTTGGCGTGGGCCATGATTTTACGGGCTTTGGTGTAGTTGCTCAAACCCCGGACATTCCAGGACATCACTATTGTCGCCATTTCAGAAGAATAGGGTACATCCCACAACCTTTGTCGAAACTTACACAGTGGATTAAGAAAGCCCCCGCTGGGGTTCCCCGATGTTGTGCGGTCCGCCAAACCGCCGTCATTTACAATACAGTTCCCCGAATCCCCAACATTACCACCCCCCACCCTCACTGCCCGCCCCCAACTTGCAGTGGGAATTACCCCCCCCCCAAAAGCATGTGCCACCAACTGAGCCAGTGCAGGTGCCACCAGGTGACTCGACACTCCCTGAGTAATGGAGGTCAGAGGACACTATCCAACGGGGATATGCCCATATTGCGGCCCAACTGGGGCCAACCAACAATAATACCAAACCAAACATGAACATTGCAATCGCAGTGAGGTGTGCTGTTGCCGTGCGGACGGCCACTTGAGTATTGCGTAGGACGGAAGTAGCCATCAGGTCAGGTTCTGTGGTAACCGGATCACAGGTCAGGTCAGGTCTCAACTTCAGCAGTTCACTGATGGGGCCAGATGGTAATGATGAAGTGACAAAAGGTCTTGGTCAGTCCCATGCTCTGAACGAAGAACGAAGATTGATGTCCAAGGGACCCAGGGTAAACCCCAGGCCGGCTGACCATACACGGGATTTAGATCGATTAGGTTGCAGTACATTATTGCCATTGACACATTCTAGTTGAGAGAAGGAAATTACTAGATAGATCAGACCGCCCTAGGGTACCACGCACGAGGTCAGTCCTCACCGTCGTGGGCACCATCCGAAGCATGGGGCGGGATGTGTGCTTCGATAAATTTCACCGCCTCTTCAGGCACAGTAAAGAAATACAGTTTGCCATTGTGTGTAATCTTAAGTCGTGCGGGGAACAGGATGGCCTATGGGACTTTCCGTTCCCAAAGTAGTTTCTTGACCCTGAGGAATCGGCGTTCCTCCTGTTGCAATGCTATCGAGAAATCAGGGAAAATTCTGATGGTATTGGCCTCAAGTCTTAGGTCTCCCTTTTCACGCGCCAGACAGAGGATGAGGTCCCTATCACGGTAGTTTAGAATCCTAGCAATGATAGGCCTCGGGATGTCGCCCGGCTTGGGGCGTGGTGAGAGGGCTCGATGTGCACGCTCCACTGTAAAATAGGGTGAGAGATCCGGGTTGCCGAGGAGTTCTCTGAGCAGGGCCTCAATTGCGTCCTCCATGCCCCCCTTCAGGGTGTTTTCAGGGACCCCAATAATTCATAGGTTGTTCCTACGAGAGCGCGACTCCAAGTCATCACATTTTGCTTTCACGGTTTTCATGTCGCGTGATAGGGAGGCAACTGTAGTGTGCAGGGTCTGGATATCGTCCTCGGTCGTAGATATTCTTCTCTCTGCATCTGTGATCCTGGTGGCCGCCTGATCCACATGCGTTTTCAGGGAGGCAACATTGGCATTAATGTCATCTAGTTTTTCGTGGAATGAAGCAAAGTTCTTGGCCATAGTTTCCAATAGTGTGGTCAAGTCAGGGGCCACTGTGCAGGGGTGAGGGTCCGGTTCAGAGTCCTCCTGTAGAGATGAGGAGGGGCCAGATTCCGCCCTCGGGACGGTCCTAGCGAATTTGTCCATGGCTCCCCCCTTCAAGCTCCCTCTGGATTTGTTGGGCATAGGTGAGAGAGTCGAGGTATGTAGGAACCAGCCGATGGTCAATATCAGGCAGTGTACACGTGGCAATGGTATGGGCAAGCCGCGGGCACAGTACAGACCAGGGGGCAAGAGGAATGTCAAGTGTGTCGAGTTACTCAGGGGCAAACAAGGCTAGGCAGCCGGCTCAGCAATACAGGTAGTCCCCTGAACGGAAAGTACGGCCACTGCGGTGCGGGGGCCCATCCCTCCTGCAGATCAAGGGGGCAATGCGCCAGGCCCCGTGGAGCAGGCACCTTAGATGGAATGGGTAGGGAGGTGAGAGTTTATGACCCCACCAGTTCAGCGGTTCCACTCCTCCAGCCCCCTCCCGCTGGGGGGGTACACTGCGCAGTCCGGTGCCGCAGTGGCCAAGTCCAGTGAGATGACCAGTGTGTAGGCCTTCCTGGGGCCCCCGCCGAGGTGGACAGTCAAGATGGTGCACCCACCCCCGAAGGCAGGGTGGGAGGCCTCTCAGGGCTTCAAGGCTGGACGATGGGAGCCAGAGTGAGAGTACTGCCGGTGGCACAATGCGGGCACTCCCACCCTCCGCACCTCACCTGGCATCCGGAGGTCCCAGGAATGTGGGCCGCGATGTCCAGGGGGCAGCCAGGCTCCAGCCCAGCCGTTGCACGCCCCAGTGATGAAGGTGGCTCAGAGCCGGCACACAGACGAGGAGATGGGGCGCGCTCCGGCGCAAGCCCCCGCGCTCAACAGCGCACACCATAGAGGGCCGCCAGAGCCGATGGCAGGGTCCCGCTCCAGCCGCCCAGGTCCAGGCACACCGCAGGCCCCAGCGGAGACATTCCACACGGGCACCGGGTCTCGCGGCCGCCAATCGCCCCAATAGAGAGCCAGCAAGGAGGAGGAGGCAGTGGGCCGGCCGCGCGCACAGGGCCCTGCAGGTTGCCAGTCAGCCGGGCGAGGAGTCCCGTTTTCAGGCTTCCCAAAGCCGATTCGAGCTGGGATCAGAGCGAAGCAGGCAGCTGGAGCACAGTGGTGATTCCTCTAAATATAGGGCTGCAAATTTGTCAGGAACCGCAGTTGTAGTCGGATTTTCGGCCAGGCCGCACGGAGCTCTGAGACTAAGCAGCCATCTTGGGCTGCTCAACAGCGCCACCCCCCATGTACTTGCAATTTTGAACAGTTGTTAGCATGTATGCATGGTACGCATGGTAAGCAATATTTACACATGAATTAAACCCTCCACTTTATTGAATCCTGACAGGGAAGGTTTAATTATAAGTGTGTGCATTCCCTTTCATGCTTGGATGGCATGGAGCCTGTAGAATGGAGCGCTCTCGGGCTGACTGCATAATACTGTTGCATAAAGTAGGTGGAAGCCATAGGGATCTCCAGCATTTTTAAATGCATTATATAGTAAAACAATTATTGAAAAAGATAATAGTTTTAGAAAAAGTAAAAACGATTAGAAATGTGCCAGCCACTGCTATTATATGCTCAGGTACGTGGATCATTTTGCAGGAGCTAACATAAATGGCCACTTCATATGACTGCAGCAGTTCTTGAAAAAAGTATTTGGCATGCATACTCAAAAGCTAAACCTGGTAGCATTCCTATTGCCTGCTTACTATTGATGGTAGGCTAGTACCATTATCATATTTGATTTTATGAAAAGACTACGAGTTCGGCGATGTGGCCAAAAACGGTGGAAATGCAGTGTTAACAGAGTTACCACTACATTACCGCCAGATTCATGCACTTCCGAACTACGGGTTTGGAGGTAAGGTGGAAGAGAAACCTCCAGCAAAATGCAGCCATTTCAGCAGAACAAACACTGGCGGAATTACTGCAGTGTTAATTCCACCAAAATCCCCATGGAGTCCTACGGACTACATATATGGGGACTAACACCACCATACTGCCATTTGAAATCTGGTGGTAATTCTGCTGGGTGGTATCTCAGTGTATTAACTGCTGAGATACCATCAAACTCATAATTAGGCCCTAAGTGCTGTTACTGCGCCCTGAGGCCTTCATAACATAAGGCAAATGTCACTCCAAGGGTATGCAATAGGAATGGATTCCAATAATCCAATAAAGGTATTTTGGGTTCTGCAATCTGGTGTTCTCATATGTTTTACTGTACAATTAAATTCTGATTTAGCGGCTACAGTGAATGTTGAGGGATTATGGGAGTTTTAGGACACAACATATTGAACGCTGTAGGTTGCAGGGTGTTTATGTTGTCTGTAAGAATGCTAATCCATTTCAGCAGATATTCTGAATTCAAGTACAGTTGCAGTCTTTCTCTCTTTCATACCAAAGCTTGAATCCTAGCTGTGGTGTAAATGGAATGCATTAGCGAAGGAGACTTTTGTTTGGGTGTATCAATACTTACTCACTATGTCACATCTTACAAGAATATAAATTGCATGAGAACAGTAGGCACGTGATCAAAGAATCCTTGAGTGGAAAGACTTAACAGGAAGATGCATTTTGAATGGGTGGTGGTAGTTATTGGGTATGAATGAGTACAGGGGTTAGTATGGAGCATGAAGGGTTGGGTATATAAACAAACAGTATGTGTCTCAGCTATATGTCTCTTTTTATATCTGCCTCTTACCAATGTTGCAGGAGATTATTTGTGTCCTACAGTTGGCACTAAATAATTATTTACTGGCAGAAAGTGTGAAAACTAGGTTTTGTCCTGAATCTTGACTGACGAGGGATCCTCAGGAGTCATGAAGCGGCGTCAACCAATGACATTACCTTAACCAATGACCACCTGTGCACATTGCACAGGAGAGCACTAGCTAAAATCAGGCAGGGACAACTTATTAGCTGTCCAACCCCTGCTATCTTTCCAGATAACCGGAACAGGAGCTGGGTGGGAGGAGAAAAAGGAGAAAAGTTATTCTAAGGCTCCTCTCCCTCGCTGCAGTACAATAGAAAAGGTATTTAAGGGACCTTTTAGGGACCATACCTATCTCCTGCTCTGCCTGGCTCGAACCATCTGAAAAGGAGTTTGTTCCTGTTACATCACAGGAATAATAACCCAATCTGCAATGGTGAATCTTCTTAATGTAGCCACAGGAGAAAGTTTGAGGACTTTTCTTACTGTCAGAGGGTATGGTCAAACAGGTCTATAACAAAAAGGAACCTACTCTGCATCTACTAGAAAGTGCTACTACAGCATACAGAAATTGAAAGTGCATTCAAACATATTATATGCTTACCTGATTAAATACCTAATCTGAAGTCTTCTGAGATGTGGTCCAATGTACTGAAGCAGTTGCGAGACACCAAGGTCTGATTTGTCCATGCTTTTATGCCTTGGTTCCTCATCCGGAGTGACGTGTGCATAGCTACATAGTGGCCATATTGGAGGAGGATTTGATTCACCTCATCCAATTCTGATGCCCATCTTGGTGGGGAACTGTATCAACACGAACATCCGAGCACGGGATAGAGCACTGCTGTTCTGCTAATGAGGGCACACAGGTGCTCTGATACCTATGAGCTCATGAAGGTTGCCAGAGCCGACCTGGGAGTAAAGTTGCTGTACGGACCGGGGTCATAACAGGTATCAGGCATAAAGTGTACGTTTTTATTTTAGAACTGTAGTATTTTGTGGCAACCATATCTAATAGCTAGTAGCTCCTAGACTTTATCCAATTATCAGTACTTAGCAGTAATTACAATACTTTTATTGTGTTGGTCAATAGCAGTTTTCGACTGTATATATTAAGCTGATTGCATATTCAATTCTTCATATGACATTGGTCTTGAAATTGAAGTATTATTTATGTTCTTTTTTTCTGCAGTATAGATTAAGAATGCCTTCGAAGAAATGGGAGATAGTTAAAAAAGAAAAACAAGCGCTGTTTTATTTTAAAGAGACAGGATTAGGAATGTGCATAAAGAAATGTTTCACTCTCAAGAGTTCTCAAAGCTTTGGAGAAGTGTGAAATCAGATCGTGCTCATGTGTTGAAGCGATTCTTGCAGAAAAATAAATTTGAGAGAATCATTGCAATGGCTTTTCAAATAGAAAGGAAATTGTTTATCTTAGTGTTAAACAATTTAAACAAGTTGACCAAGGTCTCAAAGGGATTCTGTCAAAAAGTTTCAAAATAACACAAGAAAACATTTCTGATGTGTTTGGAAGAGATTGGAAACACACTTCACATACAGAAAGAGTTTTCAGTGAAGAGATTTACATTCAAAAATGCAATGTGACTCTTGCTATTGCAGAAACTGAACGAGGATATGAAGTGAAATTTAACATGATTTCTGAAAGTGAAGAAATACTAAAATCAAGAACAAGTGAAGAAGAAACATTAGGCCAGTGTCCAATAGAAGTAAGAAAAGAAAATCTAGTATGGAAATGTAATTCCTTGTGTAATATTGACACATACTTAAAGAAATTCTTACAATTACGCAGAAATGATAATGTACAATGACAAATCAAGATGCTGCAGAAAACTGATGATTGTGAAATTTCGTTTCTACTCTTGAGATGATAAATACCACTCATCTCAAATATGATTTCCATGTAGAAGAATCACTTGTAGGAAGTGGCCGTGATGATCCTATGCTTTCAGTGGATCTAATTTGTCATGTGTATGGTCAAGAAAAGGCAAATTTTGCGCCTTCTTCAAGTGAAAAACCTGAGTATGTTTGTGTGTTCTGTCGACGCACATTCTACAGAAGATAAGTCCAAAAATTGTACATAGAAAAGAAAGTAAAAGACTGTGTAAATGATGTTTGGAAGGACCGTTATCTGTATAAAGATAGAAGCATGAAGTAGGCCAGAAGCACCGAACCTGCTCTTCTGAACTTCCATGAAGACCTGCTCTCAAACGTCGACCCTAACCATTCTTCTGTCCTTATCCTCCTCGATCTCTCTTCTGCTTTTGATACTATTAACCATGCCATCCTGCTCAACCGGCTCCTTGATAACTTGGGTATCACTGATCAGGCCCTGGCCTGTCTGATCTCCTTTCTCTCTGATCGACCTTCCCAGGTCCAACTTTGGTCCTTCCTCTCCTCTATCTCTCTCTCTTTACCTGTGGTGTTCCACAGGGGTCCAATCTTTCTCCTTGGCTGTTCAACCAATGCATGCCACCTCTCGCCCACTGCATAGCTGTTTTCTGCTCCAACTTTCGGTGCTATGCAGATGATACTCAGTTCACCTTCTCTAATCCCGGATTGTCTCTCCGCAATCCAGGAGTGGTGTGCCACTAATGATCTATGCCTTGATGCCAGTAAGATGGAGATCCTCCTCATCAGATCACCAGCACCCTCCTTTCTTCTCACTCTCTGACCAACCACCCGGGGCCCTCTTCCTGCTCCTACCTGTGAGGCTAAGAACCTCTGGGTTATCTTCGACTCCACACTCTCCTTCTCTCCTCACATCTCTGACATCTCTAAGAAGTCAAACTACCAGCTGCACCTCCTCAAAGGTATCTTCCTTTCCTCACTTTTCCCCAGAAGCTCACTGTCTCCACAGCTCTAGTTATCTCTAGGATGGACTACTGCAACATCCTTTTTCTAAATCAACCTGCCTCTACTTTCTGTCAACAACTCATCAATAACAGGACTGCAAGACTTGTCCTTGGCTTCCAGCCCAGGGATCGTATCTCTGCAGCACTGAAATCTCTTCATTGTCTCCCAGTGGTGGCAAGGATCAAGTTCAAGGCCATCTGCATCGTCGACAAGGCCTTTTGGGGATGGGACCACAAAGTGGCATGAAAGCAAGGCTGGTGCCGGTTGCTATGCAACACCACCGCTTTAGCCCCAGAAGCCCCCGCCGGCAGGCAGAAGCCGGCCTATTCTGGAGAAGGCCCTGAGGGAAAAGGCCTGTTCTGCACCTGTTACGTGCAAGTTCTGCGCCGTAGCCAACTCCCCCTTTGTTACCTCCAAGGAACTCTACTGCAGACTTCTCCAGACTTCTCCACACTAACATTACATCGGATTGGAAAAGGCTCGGATCCTGACAGAGCTCACCGAGCTGCTGGCTGCACTAGAGCACTAAGCTCTGCCACCGAGCATATCCTCATCCGCCCTCGCCTGCCTACAAACTCGGCCCCTGCCTATACGTTGAGCCCCACCACCTTCAAGAGCGGCAAGTGCAGCACTGTCAAGTTGAGCATCAACAAAACGACAGGGTCAGTGTGACGCCTGTTCGCCATCGTCTGTTCTTCACAGCAGAGGGCTATGTAGCATTTGCCTGCCTCTCTGTCTCCCCACAGCCGCGCAGCCCCTACAGAAACCCCCCCTCTACCACTAAGGCCTACGCCCACCCGTGCCTGTCCAGGACTACCAGGACCAGGGCATTGGACTCTGCCCCTCGCAGCTCACTAGTCTCTACTTATTGATATGCCAGGACTCAGCAGATGCAGTACTAAACATCACAGGTGTAACCTCAAATGTGAGTACTTCCTGCTTGCACCAGGGCCATTTGCATTACCACTTGTTAGTTGTACTTGAGTATTTAGCCTCACTTGCTTAGCCATCTAATATCTGCATTTAGCCATGTACTTCCATTTGCATTACCACTTGTTAGTTGTAGTTCAGTATTTAGCCTCACTTGCATAGCCATCTAATATCTGCATTTAGCCATGTACTTCCATTTGCATTACCACTTGTTAGTTGTACTTGAGTATTTAGCATCACTTGTATAGCCATCTAATACCTGCTTTTGCATTGCCATTTGATATCGGCATTTAGCCTCCTCTTGCATTGCCATTTGATAGTTGCATTTAGCCTCCTCTTACATTACCATTTGATAGTTGCATTTAGCCTCCTCTTGTATTGCCATTTGATAGTTGCATTTAGCCTTCTCTTACATTGCCATCTGATAGTTGCATTTAGCCTCCTCTTGCATTGCCATTTGATAGTTGCATTTAGCCTCCTCTTGCATTGCCATTTGATAGCTGTATTTAGCTAGCATACCTATATTGCGAGCATGCCTATCTGCAATAACTAACTACTAGACATGTGCCTACTGCCAGCCGCTGAGCTGCTTTCACAACTTAGTAAACCTGGTACCAGCCTATGCCCCTGGCCTTGCCAGAGACAAACCACTCTGCTCCCCACCACTACGACTGGTACTACTATAATTCCAGAAACCATGAGCTCCATAATCTATCAGTTATTACCTAGACATCACTGTGGCCCCTCCACCAGACATAGATAATCATCTTTAGAGATAGGAGGACCTCCACCCTCTTCTATTTGACCACTCTCTGGTCCACAATGATAATAGCAAACCTCCTAGCACAATTTATGCCCACCGCAACATCGAACTCTAATGAGCGCCTACCGACCTTCACCACAGACACTAACTTTCAGCCTATAAAGTTACCTATCCCCTACCACTCCTTAACAAACATCCCATGCGACACCTTAAGCAGAAATGTCAAATTACGATCAAGATTACCTAACATGTATGAACCTCCAGCCAGACTAGTCATCAATCCTAGTAATAGAAGAGACTCCCAACTCAATATCACTAAACTAAACACCTTAAGCAAGAGGACAACCAAAAAGAGGACAACCAAAAAGAAATGTTGTGCCACCCTTGCAACACCTAAACCAAACACCCATCTGAAGGGTGCCCTTATCAATGCTAGATCACTAATAGCACATGCTACCGAAATTGCAGATCTCATCCAATTAGGTGATTATGTCCTCCTAGCCATAACGGAAACCTGGCTTCACCAAGCAGCAGGACCCGCTCGGATGCTTGCCTTGCCCCCGAATAACAACATCCTCAGTGAACACAGAACCAATTCTCGAGGAGGCGGCCTAGCCATCATCGCTAAAAATAATCTCACCATAAAAATAGAAACACCGTCAAACACCAAATCCTGTGAGTCCTTAACCGCCAAACTCTTAACCTCATCCTCTCAATCTATCAATATACACCTCATCTATTGGCCACCAGGTACCATTGGAACTTTTGAGGAGGACATCTCAATGATCCTCTCAAATAACTTAAAAAACTCATCGCAAACCATTCTTCTGGGAGACTCGAACTTATGTTTCATTGACCACAAAGATTTACAAGCTGCCAATATCGCCAATGTCATCACAGAATTAGGATTTACCCAAAGAATATCACAACCTACCCACATAAAAGATCGAACACTCGACTGAGTAGCCAACCACACTGTAATGTAACTATTACTGATGTCAGCCCACAAATTTGGACAGACCATGCGCTAATAACCTTCCTTATAAATGTAAACACCACCCAACCTAAGGAAAATATATTGGCTCCCCCCTTACCAACCAGAAATAAAAAAAAACATAACCACGGACAAACTGCTACCACTTATCCTCCCAACTTTAAATGCCCTACCTGAATCACTAAGCCCTTCAGCCCTAGTGAATGAATTCAATTCAGCCATAGCCTTGGACACTATTGCCCCTTTGAAAATGAAAAAAAGTAAGCCCAGAGCTCACTTATACACCTGGTTCATCCCTCACCTCAAATCCCTAAGGATTGAAAGATGCAAATGTGAATCCACCTGGCGATTAACTCCATCTGAGACTAATAAAGCAGCTCTCATCAACGCCTCTATGACTTACAAAAATGAAATAAGGAGAGCTAAAAAAGAGATCTTTAGCAAAAGAACACTGCAGGCTAAATCCGGAACAAAAGAGCTATTCATTATACTAAAGGAACTGGAAAACCGCATCCCTGCCCCGGACATCTGCTACAAAAATAAAATGTGGTGCTCCAACATCCAAAAAGCACTAAACGACAAAATAGCTACACTTCCAACTAAAATTGAGAAAAAGAAACAAAATATTCCTCCATCAACCACTCAAAGAGGTAAACCACCTACGTCTACTAAACCAGAACAAAAATTCAACTTCACTAAAGTGACTATTTTAGAGATTGAAAAGATAATACTCTCGTTCAAACCTTCCAACTGTCGAGGCGACATAGGCCCACCCCAACTGATAAAAGATGTGGCCAGAGACCTATACCCATTTATTTCTAAACTCATTAATGCTTCCTTTGCTTCAGGCACGATACCAGACAACCTCAAACAATCATGGGTCCTCCCCTTCCTTAAAAAGCAAACCTTGCACCCGTCTATCCCGACTAACTATAGGCCAATTACAACGGTACCATTTCTGCTAAAAATACTAGACAGAGTGGCTTACTTACAGATCCAAAAACACTTGGAGCTGCATCAACTATTAGGTACCAGACAATCAGGCTTCAGGCCTCAGCAGGTACAGAAAACGCGCTCATCAATCTCATAACCCAGGTCGATGAGCTCAGAGACCTTGGAAAAACAGCCTTACTCCTCCTATTGGATCTCTCAGCGGCCTTTGATTTGGTAGATCATGATGTGCTCTGTACCCACCTGGAATCTGCAGCCCACTTCTCTACACATGCCATTGCATGGATCAAGTCGTTCTTAAGTGGCAGAACTGTGAGGATTTTCTCTACCTCTGCAGTGGCTGACCCAGTACCCATCACATGTGGCGTTCCCCAGGGCTCCTGCGTCTCTCCTACCATGTATAACATTTTCAAGAAGCCCGTGTTCGATGATATGGACCTTCTGGGTGTCACCTACACTAACTACGCAGATGACACTCAGATCCTCATCCCACTTTCGGGGGATTATGAACAGGATTTGGCCTTGGTGAATAAGATATACCTCATCATTCAGGCATGGATGGCCCGTCATGGTCTATGCCTGAATGATGACAAAACAGAACTCATCTTCCTCGGGAATACACAAAATATCAAAAAACTGAACAATGTTTATTCATCATTTGTTATAGATGGCAACACCATTAAAGTAGCAAAAGAGGTAAAAACATTAGGTTTTTACCTCGACTCTTGCCTCTCTATAACAAAGCAGGTGAGTATACACCTGTAAGCTGATTAGAGCAGCAAAACCATTCCTGTCCATTACCAGCTGCCTCACCTTATCAAGAGCTCTGGTATTATCCAAATTGGATTATTGCAACACACTATATATAGGGTCGAATAAACACACGTTGCAAAAAATCCAAACCTTGCAGAATAATGCCCTCCGAGCCGCCTTAGGAATTCCCAAAAGGGAGCATATCTCAGATGTCACAAGACAATCTAATTGGCTTTCTACAGCAGACAAAATTAACCTTAAAACAGTATCACTAACATTCAAAAGTATTAATGATTTAGCCCCCAAATACAGAAAGGTTCAAAAGAAGAACTTCCACTAGACCCACCAGAGAAGCATATACCAACCAGCTAGTTGTGCCCCCATTTAAACTGAGAACTGCCGGAGGGAACAGTTTCCTGTCAAAGCAGCCTACTTGTGGAACTCCCTCCCTACTTCGTTAAGGTCTGACTAATCCTATCCACACTTGAGACTTAACTGCATTAAATGGCTCAAAGAAAATGACCTGTAACTGACCGACACTAGGACTACTTACGTCTTATCCATCTGTTAATCTGTAGTTGAACGCATACTTATATGCTCTTCCCCTAGCCTACTCCACCCTGCTTTTGTCTCTCAATGTATACTGTGTATACAACACTATGTTCAAATATTTGTGTATATAACCCTGTATATTACCCCGTGTACAAACTTTTTAGGGTAATCATTTTTCCTGCTGTCAATGTATCCTGTATTTACTTGGAATGTAACTGTAACTTGTAAGCTTAAAATATTCTTGCACACGTGCCCAGATACCTTCGGGTCTGGCACGCGCTATAAATAAACAAACAAACAAACAAACAATACCTCCAACTCTTTCTACCGAAATATCTTCCTACTCGAGCTAACCGCTCCTCCACCTTCAACTCCTTACGGGTCAGTTGCTTCTCCAAGCAACCAGTTGGGGGCATATCTCTTTCTTTGGCTGGTGCCCCCCTCTGGAACAGCCACCCTGCCTCTCTGAAACTTGAGCAGAACCATCTCTGGTTCCGGAAGCACCTCAAGACCTTCTTCTTCTGCCTTCTCTTTTCCTCTCCCCTGGTGATCTCCTGTCTGATCCATGCACTGGTCACCTGGCCACTCTCTGAGGTTAGGCCCAAGTCCCTGCCTGTCCAGCGCCAAACCCGCACTGCCTCTTAGCACCTCCTGCACTTGTGGTCTGTATCTGTAATCCTACAGTCCCCTATCTTGCACTTATCAGACACTTGTCTGCACTTTTGAGCATTCGCACTTGCCACCCATTGGCTGCACTACTTGCTGTTTCCTGTTGTTTCCTTGGTCCTGCACTTGTCCATCCTCCCACCCCCCGACACTTCTCCCATGCCCATTCCCCTGCACTTGTGCATTCTGAATGTCACTAGGCCTAGTAAGATCATTGTTTTTTGTCCTCCCTCTGTCCGCCCTTGCCTTGAAACACTTGTGTACAGGCACGTTATAAATGCCATATCATATCATATGTTTGTATACAAGTGATGTACTACAAGTGATGCACTATTTGTGTGCTGATACTGTTTCAGTGTGTTACACTTTAGCCCTTAGACCCCCACCCTACCCTTCTTTTTTCATTGCACTTGCACATTCCGAATGTCACAAGGGCTAGTAAGGACCGCTGTTCTTTTTATTATTTATTCATTGTCATTTGTTTGTTTATTTTTTCCTTTGCTTCCTTCCCTTTTGCCTTGTGGCGCTTTGAAATACTGTTCTTGCTGCATAAGCGCCTTATAAATAGCTAATAAATAAATAAATAAGTAAAACTGTGGAAAGTTTTATATTCCTAGTTTATTTCCATTCTGGAAAATCAGTGTGCATACTGTCAATAAGAGGACACAAACAATAAAACGTTTGATAATACTTGAAGTAGTATATGATTACAGTAGAAACGTTACTGTACTTATATTTGATTTCTTTTGCAAAGGTGAATATGGTAAAAAACGTGGGTTCCATTTAAACTATTTTTAGTGCTAGGGAGTGTACTTTGAGAACTGTTTACATATGAAACCAAAAAAAAAACTGTTCTAAAGAGAGATATAATGTAAAATCACAGAAATGTAAATTATCAAACAAGTCGACATTTTAAAAAAAACATTGTATTTGTAAGTGTAGAATATTGTCATTAACTTCTTATGTGTGTAGGTGGCCAAAATAAGGGCACACACAGGTCTTACAAGAAGTATTTTAATGACAATAAAGACAGATGCACAATGCATGGAATTAATTATCTATGCATTTAGTTATAGTCAGTGTAATATTGTATTTGTCTTGCTATTAATTCAGATTATAGTCTGACCTTACATTAAAATGTTTCAACTCAAAATAATGATGCACTCTCAGCATGGCTAAATATATTCAGTAAAACTGGTGACATGGTTATGTTATTTGTCACAGTTTTCTGAGTAAAGTTACGTAAACTATTCTGCAATTCCTATGCATAGTTTTTAAAAATAAAGTTTGTACAAACATGAAACGTAACATATGTGTATATAGTTAGTGTTCTGTTGTTAGTGTACATTTGAGTGTAAATAAAATGTTATTTAAGCAAAAAACCCTGACGGGTGGGGAATTACTGTGCCAGGTAATGCCCCAGGGCAGTTAGAAGCCAGGGTGAAGAGAAAGCTTTAACGTTAGCCTGGGGCATTATCTGCCCCAGTTATGCCCCTGGCCGGAGGGCTTTATTGCTATTAGTATTCTAGCACATTGTACCGGGATACTAATAGTTTTTTGTTTCAAGTTGAGAAACAGCATGTTTCCTGTTTCTCAACTTGAAAAAACATACTAAACAAGATGGCCACCATGGATCAGAGACAAGGGAACTAAATGTAGTCCATTGTCCCTTTCTATGGTGGCCATTGCCACAATGGTGCTGCCCCGGGAATACAGACCGGCACCGGCAAGGGATGAAGGAGCACAAACGAAGCATGGATGCAGTCGGGATGTGGAAATTGGGGTTTGGGTGTGGGGGAAAGGGGGCGCAGGGGGCGCACTTAGCTTAGTACTGGTGGGGAAGATGGCAGCCTCCTGCTTTTGAGGATGCTCGGAGCAGGGGCTTTACCAGGCTGAGTGGCTGGGAGGCTGGCAACTTCCCCAGCCATGTACTAATTTGATTAACTGTGACATTATGCCGAGGCCCAATCGCATTACACGGAATACCGCGTTGCAAAAGCTCAGATTTTTGAGTTTCTACTTCACCACCATTTTGAATTTCACTTGTGTTCCATATTCTAAAATGGTGGTCTGTGTTTTTCGCTTGCAAGTCGAGCCGACCGACCTTTGAGTTCTGTTAATGTTTAGGTTGTCAGTGAGCCAACTGTTTAAGCAAAGCAAAGAAACCTTGTGCGTCATATGAACTGCTATTCGAGTGTTGTCTGCGCTCACAAGCCTCATGCTTGTATAAACACTGAATCAATGAAGCGTAAACAATGATCATATGTTTTAGCTGAACTACATTGTAGGAGGTTCTTGAAACAAGGCTTACCGCATATCTGATAACCTATACCACCATTGTATTTTCATGGAAATGTAAATTCATGTAATCCTTTGCATAATATTGTAAAATCTGTCATATGAACTAGGCACGAACTCTAGACACAAATCATTAAGGTGAAGAGAGGCTGGACAATATTGTAGCAAATGTATAAAAATGCCAGTGTTTAGATGTCCAGTACCTCACTCTCCTCACTGTGTCGGCTGGTACACACGGCGAGGTGTTGGGGCCAGATAGCTATCTGTTTTGCTTTGTGAACTGTACAGTAATAAAAGATTCTTGTATCTTTTTCGGCCCGTGATTGGTGTATTTCATTTGTGGTACTCAGCCTCTATATTTCTTTGTTCTTTCAAAGGGGGCATGTACATCTGTTTTCCCAGGATAGCCAACTCGAATATATTGATGGATTTTGCATTGCCATGCTTCAGGAGATCTGGTTGACTGCTCCCCTTGTGGTGGATGGATGGATGGACATTCATAACACGTGAGGCCGAGAAGGGCCCTGGAGGACGCCCTAAGGGGGGCCTCAGATTGGGGGTAATTAACTCTATGGGGCTGGTGAGGTTTCCTCCACTTCTAGTAATATTCAAATGGGAAGAATGTCCTTGTATCCAGAATCTGCCTCTGCCCGCCCCCGGGAGATTTTACTCATTGTCATCTTTGCACCCCTATATGAAGGAAGCGTAACCACCCTGCTAAAGTAAATGGATGGAATACTGGGAGATTTGAACTTTGATGGTCCAATAATTCTCTGTGGGGACTTTAATGCTAGGCTATCACTATACGACACTGCATGGGAAGAAGATCTTTCTGAGAAGAGGAGGGCCGTACTTAGGGGGCCGAAACAGAGAGCACATCACTGGGAGCTGTGGTGGGCAATGCTTGCTGTCAATGCAGAGCTTCACAATGATTAATGGCACACGTCCCTCAGATAACCCACCCAATTTCAGCTGGCTTTGCATCGAAAGGAGCAGTATCTTAGACTATTTATTTGTCGCCAATTTTACCTCCATTGTGATGGACATGTGTGTTTACTCGTGTCCAGAGAGCAATCATTTTCCAATTCAGGCACATTTGGACCTGCAATCAACAAAGTAGGCCATTAGGCCTACTGTCCAGATAAGTCTTAATACTGGCAAGAATTGCATTTCCTGGAAAGACCGGAATTCGGCCGTCGCTATAATGGTGATGCGAGATAAATTGGGTTATTTTGTTCGCCAGGTGGAGGGGAGTGTCCTTTCAGTGGTTCCTCAGTTCAAGAGGGCTATGGGAATCATAGAGGGGTGCTCCCTGACAACTATCCTTGAAATGGGCAGGATGGGCAACAGTCTCAGGAGTTCGCATCACCACTCTTTCAACAGGGAAATAAGGGATCAAAAGAGGAAACTGAAGGGGGAACTGAGGGCTATCGCCAAGTGTGAAGCACTGCCGGTACACCATGGCAATAGGATAAGCAAGGCAAAGCACAACTATCGTTAGTGGCTGAAAACCCATAAGTACGTTAAGGAGTGACTTCACTAGCATGAGCTAGTACAGGCGTCTCTTACAAATGACAGCAAAAGGTTTTGGGGGATCGTAAATAGGAGAGAACAGCACTTTCAAAATGTAAATGACGTTCCCGAGAAGTGTTGAGTTCAGTAGGTTCTTGGTAACATGCTTGTGGATGCAGTAAATTGGACGACCCCTTTGGCTAATTGTTCTTGCACCTTGTGCCCTAATGACATTCTGGGGATTATAGGAACTACCAAATCGTCCAGGGCTCCCGGCGTTGATGGTATTTGTAGCTCCATTATTAAGTCAGACCCTGGCATCTGGTTGCAGGCCCTGCATTGTTTATTTTGTAGCATAAAGTCATTGCAGAGCATTCCCAATTCTTGGCACGATAGTATAATTGTGCAGATACTAAAAAAGGGTTATCATGACGATCCTAAGAACTATCGTCTGCTCGCCATGTTGGATGAAAACATGTTTGCCCGTGTCCTCCTCAAGAGCTGGAGGAATGGGCAGAAAAATGTAACATCATCCCTTACAACCAGACAGGTTTACTGAAGAACTCTAACACTGGTATTAATGTCTTTGCACTATCTACCATAATTCAACAAGCAGGGATCCAGAAACTTCTGGTTTATGTGGCCTATATTGATTTTAGTGCCCAGGGTCAATACAGTGGACTGGAATAGGCTGTTGGGAAAGCTGACCAAAAATAACATTCCTCCAGGGCTCCCTAGAATGATAATTTTGGTATATTCTTAGACAAGGGTAAAGATTCAAATTGATCAGCAGGGCGTGAACACCTCTTTGATTCCAACAAATAAGTCAGCGCTAACTGTCTTGTGATAAATATAAATAATTCAAAAAGTATGTTTTTTTTATAGATGGAGAAGGAAAAGGAAAACACTGTGCTGGACAGTAGAGGGAGCTAAGCTAGAGGTGGTGTCCTCCTATAACTATCTGGGATTGCACTTGGACTCCGTTCTGAGTGGAGCAACTTACTTTGATCAAATCAGCTTAAGGTCCAACATGACCTTGGGGTGCATTCACTCCTTTGTTCAGAAGGGAGGGGGGTTTTCCACTAGTTTGCTGGTTCAGCTATACCAAGCAAAGTTGGTACCCTTGTGCTTTAGGGTGCCAAAACGTGGCCACTGTCAAGATTAGATGAAGTGGCTAAACTGGAAAGACATATGTTGAGGAGCCTATTGCATCTACCTCAATGTACAGTGATCGAGACGGTCCTTTTGGAGTACAATGTGATGCCTATCCTTTGTAGAATGTACTTGAGCTGTCTGACTACATTCTGGAAGTTGTCTAATGTCCTGGTGGGGTCCCTCCTGGCTCTGATAATCGACACTCCACAGTCCCCTGCTCTTTTGATGCTGTTTAGCAATGTGGCCAAGCTCAGTAATATATTAGTTATGTTAGTGTACATTTTAGTGTAAATAAAATGTTATTTAAGCAAAAAACCCTGACGGACGGGGGCATTACTGTGCCAGGTAATGCCCCAGGCCAGTTAGAAGCCAGGGGGAAGAGAAAGCTTTAACGTTAGCCTGGGGCATTATCTGCCCCAGTTATGCCCCCGGCTGGAGGGCTTTATTGCTATTAGTATTCTAGCACATTGCACTGGGATACTAATTGTTTTTTGTTTAAAGTTTTGAGCAGACGATAGTTCTTAGGATCATCATGATAACCCTTATTTAGTATCTGCACGATTATGCTATCGCGCCAAGAATTGGGAATGCTCTGCAATGACTCTATGCTACAAAATAAACAATGCAGGGTCTGCGAACAGATGCAAGGGTCTGACTTAATAATGGAGCTACAAATACCATCAGCGCCGGAAGCCCTGGCCGATTTGGTCTTTCCTATAGTCCCCAGAATGTCATTAGGGCATAAGGGGTAAGAACAATTAGCCAAAGGGGTCGTCCAACTTACGGCATCCACAAGCGTGTTACCAAGAACCTGCCGGATATACTGAACCCAGCACTTCTCGGGAACGCCATTTACATCTCAAAAGTGCTGTTCCCTCCTATTTACGATCCCGCAAAATATTTTGCTGTCATTTGTAAGAGACGCCTGTACTAGCTCATGCCAGTTAAGACAGTCCTTAACGTAATTATGGGTTTTCAGTCATTAACGATAGTTGTGCTTTGCCTTGCTTATCCTATTGCCGTGGTGCACCGGCAGTACTTCACACTTGGCGATAGCCCTCAGTCCCCCCTTCAGTTTCCTCTTTTGATCCCTTATTTCCCTGTTGAAAGAGTGGTGATGCGAACTCCTGAGACCGTGACCCATCCTGCCCATTTAAAGGAGATGTTTTCATGGAGCACACCTCTATGATTCCCATAGCCCTCTTGAACTGAGGAACCACTGAAAGGACACTCCCCTCCACCTGGCGAACAAAATAACCCAATTTATCTCACATCACCATAAGAGCCACGGCCAAATTCTGGTTACTCCAGGAAATGCAATTCTTGCCAGTATTAACACTTATCTGGCCTGTAGGCCTAATGTCCTGCTTTGTTGATCGTAGGTCCAGATGTGCCTGAATTGGAAAATGATTGCTCTCCGGACACAAGTAAACACACATGTCCATCACAATGGGGGTAAAATTGGCAACAAATAAATAGTCTAAGATACTGCTCCCTCCAATGCAAAGCCGGCTGAAATTGGGCGGGTTATCTGAGGGACGTGTGCCATTAATCATTGTGAAGCCATGCATTGACAGCAAGCATTGACCACTACAGCCCCCAGCAATGTGCTCTCTGTTTCGGCCCCCTAAGTACAGCCCACATCTTCTCAAGAAGATCTTCCTCCCATGCAGTGTCATATAGTGATATCCTGGCATAAAAGTCCCCACAGAGAATTATTGGACAATCAAAGTTCAAATCTCCCAGTATTCCCTACATTTCCTTTAGCAGGGTGGTTACGCTTCCTTCATATAGGGGTACAAAGATGACAATGAGTAAAATCTCCCGGGGGCGGGCAGAGGCAGATTCTGGATACAAGGACATTCTGCCCATTAGAATATTACTAGAAGTGGAGATAGCCAGCCCCATAGAGTTAATTACCCCCAATCTGAGGCCCCCCTTAGGGCGGCCTCCAGGGCCCTTCTCGGTCTCACATGTTATGAATGTCCATCCATCCACCACAAGGGGAGCAGTGAACCAGATCTCCTGAAGCATTGCAATGCAGAATCCATCAATATATTCGAGTTGGCTATCCTAGGAAAACAGATGTACATGCCCCCTTGTGTTCCAGCTCAGAAACAAAAATGGAAGTCATTCAGAACATAATGTCACAGTTAATCAAATTAGTACATTGCTGGGGGAGTTGCCAGCCTCCTAACCACTCAGCCCGGTAAAACCCCTGCTCCGAGCATCCTCAAAAGCAGGAGGCTGCCATCTTCCCCACCAGTACTAAGGTAAGTGTGCCCTCTGCGCCCCCTCTCCTCCACACCCAAACCCCAATTTCCACATCCCGACTGCATCCACGCTTAGTTTGAGCTGCTTCATCCCTTGCCGGTGCCGGTCTGTATTCCCGGGGCAGCACCATTGTGACAATGGCCTCCATAGAAAGGGACAGTGGACCACATTTAGTTCCCTTCTCCCTCATCCATGGTGGCCATCTTGTTTAGTATGTTTTTTCAAGTTGAGAAACAGCATGTTGGATGTATATGAAAAAATGTTTGCCCGGGTCCTCCTTAAAGAGCTGGAGGAATGGGCAGAAAATTGTTACATCATCCCTTACAACCAGACAGGTTTCCGGAAGAACTCTAACACTGGTATTAATGTAGTCGCACTATCTACCATAATTCAACCAGCAGGGATCCAGATTAGATGAAGTGGCCACACTGGTAATACATCTGTTGAGGAGTCTATTGCGTCTTCCTCAATGTACAGTGATCGAGACAGTCCTTTTGGAGTACAATGTAATGCCTATCCTTTGTAGAATGTTCTTGAGGTGTCTGACTACCTTCTGGAAATTGTCTAATGCCCTGGTGTGCTCCCTCCTGTCTCTGATATTCGACGCTCCACAGTCCCATGCTCTTTTGATGCCATTTAGCAATGTGGCCAAGCTCAGTAATAACGCTAACAGCTGGTTATCACATGTGCATGGAATCTGCTCAGCTTTCCCTATCCTCAGTATAAGACATACTAGTTAATTATGGACAGGAAAAGGTGATAGTGAATCTCAGCACAAACACTCTGCAACTGAGTGTATGGCCTATATCCTGACAAGGAGGGCTAGACCCATACACATTCATCAATTTGTGGGTAATTATGTGGTGTGGGACTACCTCAAACGAAAATTTAAAACCAACAGAACTGGGGAATTTGAGGGAGCATGGTGCCAGACAGCAAGAGTTGCATAGGAATGTCGTTTCTGTGGGGAAGGGGAAGTGGAGTCTGTGAGGCATCTGTTATGTGAATGTGGAGCTCTTGTATGTTTAAGGGACGGTGTGCTACGATCTGCAGGGATGACGGCAACCATGCCTGGGCCTGTGATATGGGAGGTGTTCATGAGTGGGAATAACAATGCTTGCATTATTTACTTCACTTTACTTTGGAGGGAAATTCTTAAAAATGTTAAATCATTAACAGGAATGAGTTTTATGTATACTGTGTAAAAATAGAATATGTTCTGAAAAGTTCAATAAACCATATCAGAAGAAAAACGTTTAAAAAGAATGATGTCATTATTAGCTAAGTAGCATAATGGGCCTCATTATAAGTTTGCCGGTCCGGTAACAACAGTACTGGTAAGCTTGCCTGTACCTTTGTTACCGGACCGGCAAACTACAAGTTCTGCTCCTGGGTGCCTTCCCGCCCTCCAGGTCTGACCTGGCGGGTGTAAGGGCACCCACGAGCAGAGCATGTTGGGCTCAAATGGGGCTCAAATGGGAATAGAAAGCATTTTATTCCGGCGCCCCCGAATGGGCAATTACCGGGTCCGGCGGGGCCATAATGACCGGGTAATTGCCCATTTGTGGGCGCAAAAAATGATATCGGCACGGCTACCGCCGGTCTCATAATCAGGCCCAATATGTGTGTATAATAATATACATAGGAAAAGGATGTATTAGCAATATGTGCTGTAAATAGTATGTAAATATTATGTTTAATGTTTTTGCAAACACTAGAATTATGTATGTATTAGTATTGTTGTAAATATTAGAGTTTTACACAAGTACAGTAATTAGATACACTATTTTTGTAAACATAGGAACATTTCATATATTTTACTTTACTGCAAGGAGAAGTTGAGTTCTTTCTCTCTCCAAAGAGAAGATGTTTTCCTCTACAGCCACATGAATAATAGTGACAACCTAAATTGGTGAGTACTAAAAATAGATTAAATATTCATACAATAATATTATGGAAAGAAAATGAACCCGTGTTTTTTTTTCTCAATTATTTATTCACAGATTTTATGCTGACTAAGATACAGAAATTAAGAGAAGATGAAGATGTGAGGTAAGAAATAATGCAGTTTATTTTATTTTTTAAACATTTTTATTTGTAGAAAGTATTTCTGTAATGTGTGTACATGGTATTATTTATTACTAGCAAAAACTACCTGTACTCAGCAAGGGTTCTTTAGACAGACATGATAACACTCTCATCAATTGTTGAAAATCAATGATCCTTTAGGTTGCTGTTCCGAGTCGTTTATCGCTTGATGTGCTTTGGAATCTCAAGTAAACTGCACTGAGAATGGATGAGAATGGCTTGCTGACATACCCCAGAGGGACCTTTGAGTTTTGTTGCTCACATTTTGATGCTTAAAATGAGCTGTATCCGGTGGTTTGTCCAAATGTCTTGTAGCCAGTAATGGCCAGAGGGTCCTAACAGGTAACTATGCAAAAACATTTGCATATTGGTGGAACTGTGTGGAATTGTATATGGCACAAACTAATAGAGTTTCTGCTTTCTATAGAGAAGATTCTATAGAAAATGTATAAAGTATACATTAACAAAACCTTTGAAATTCAATGAAAAAATGTTTTGTCTGGAAACAGTTAATGTGAGCTATACCGTGTAACAAAACCTTTGAAATTCAGGGAAAAAAACTTTATTTGCAGGGACGCTAAGATGAAAATGTAACACAACAAAACCCCTAAAATTCGTCTGACAATTCAGGTAAAGCCACCTTAGCGTCTTGCCCACTGTTGCACAGCATATGACACAGTGATGACATCAGAGATTACATCATGGATGATGTCATTGGTGACATCACTATTACATCACATATGACAAGACTGATTACATCACTGATTATATCACTGGTGCCATCACAAATTACATTGTATGGCATCACTGATTAGATCGCTAATGGCATCACTAATGACATCAATGTTGACATCACTGATTACATCACGGATGACATCACTGTTGACATCAGACATAACATTATATATGACTTGACTAATAAAAGCTTTACATGAATTACATGTTCACATTTTAGGACTATATTGTTTTACATAAAATGCATATACATATTTTCGAGATACATTTTATTTTGCTGTAATTTCTTTAAATGCAGTATATGCTATATAGTTTGAAGTAACAAATAGTATAGTATGTAAAGATGTAAGGGTTTTTCTGCATTAAATCTAATGACCTTAACTGTCCCTTACTAAAGTTTTTTCAATGAATATATATATATATATATTCACTGAAAAAACTTTAGATAAAGTGCAGTTAAATTAAGCAGATTTCAATGAATATATTATATATATATATATATTCAGTGAAAAAAACTTTGTTAAAGGGATGTTATGGTTAAGTTGCGAGACTAAAAACCTATGAAATTCAGTGAAAAAAACTGTGTTAAAGTGTCGTTATGGTTAAGTTGCGCTATTACAAACCTATGAAATTCATTGAAAAAAACTTTGTTAAAGGGACGTTATGGGTAAGTTGCGCTACTACAAACCTATGAAATTCAGTGAAAAAAAACTTTGTTAAAGGGACGTTATGGTTCCATGTAAACTGGAAACCCCTTGAAATTTGCAAGTTGTGGTACGCTAAGTAACCATAACTCGCACCACCACCGTGCACCGCTAAGACTAACACCCAAGACATCAAAAATGACATCACAAATGTATCATACATTAAAAACACCAAACATGTTCAAAAACCACCACATAAATACATTACATTTAATAATAAATAAGAAGTGGAAACTGTCAGGCCGATTCATGGAATTAATGTGCGCTGAAAATTCCCGCGCAAGTGTGAGAAAGCGTGCGAATCGCAGCGCAAGTGCGAAAATCGCAGCGAAAACCCACGCGCAGCGATTCATAGAAGTCTGTGCGTGTGTAAATCCATAGATGTGTGCTAAAATCGTGCGTGGTGCACGCTGGCGCACACGTCTTCAAACTGTGTGCACTACACGCACAGCTAAAGCGCACATAGCGAAGCGCACACAACAAAAGTAGGCGTAACACGGGGCATAACACGTGGAATGGGGAACAATGCGTGAAAATGTGGGCGTCACGGGTGAAGTCCACGAGGCAAATGTGCGGAACGCACACACGCGCGCCTACAACATGTATTCCCGCTAATCCGGAAACACATACGCCAGCAGGAAGCAGGCGTACGTGGACCCGTGCAGCATGAAAGTGTGCGCAAACAGCAAACAAGCTCAGACGCCAAGATGAATATACAGTTCCTCGCAGCAGTGGTCGTGCGATACCGCAGGAGGAGGAGGATAGTCAGGGCCAGAATCTTTACACCCAGAACCAGCCTTTTTGGGATGCCTGATGACCAGGTGTATGGGAGGTACAGGTGTCCAACTCACGTATTACTCGACCTGGTGAGTGAGTGGGAGGATGACCTCACATCACCCACCCTGTGCTCCCAAGCACTGAGCCCCTTGGAAAAGGTGCTCAATGTACTGCACTTCTTGGCCACTGGTTCATTTCAGCAGACAAGTGCCATAGTGGGGGGGTGTCACAGGCCACGCAGTCACGCTGCCTGCACCAGGTGTTGGCCATCATGACTGCATGCCCATCAGTCCGCTGGCACATATACCTGCCCAGAACACCTGCAGAAAGGCAGGCTGTCATCCAGGATTTTTACGGGGTGGCACACTTCCCCAAAGTGCTAGGTGCCATTGAATGCACCCATATGGCTCTACGTCCTCCCAGGGCAACTGAGCACATCTACAGAAACCCCAAGCACTGGCATTCCATCAACGTGTAGGTAGTATGTGATGCCAAGGGAATCATCACCTCAGTATATGGCAACTATCCAGGGTTCACCCATGACAGTTTCATTTACAGAATGTCAACCCTAAACCGGGACCTAGAAGCTGGGCGGCATGGCGATACATGGCTGCTTGGTGAGTATAAATGCCCCTGCACATGTATGCATGTCAGATACTGAGTAATGTCACAACCCCACTAATGATACCCATCATCACCTCACCAGGAGACAGTGCCTACCCTCTGAGCACCCACATGATGATGCCAATTCGGAACCCCACCACACCACCCGAGGTAAGATACAACACAGCCGATATTGCCACCCGGGGCATAGTGGAGCGCACATTCGGAGTGCTGAAGTCACGCTTTCGCTCCCTTGACCGCTCTGGTGGGCAGCTGCTATATGCACCCCCAATAGTGTGAAGGATCATAGTGGCAGCATGTGTCCTGCACAACGTTGCAACACGCCGGGGCCTGCCGGTGGACATGGTGGTGCCCCCACATCCCCAACCACAAGCACGTCCGCTGCGCATGGGAGGGGAAAGGGCACGTAGTGAGGCAGCCCATACGCAGCTGGTGGCTAATTACTTCACCTAAAATCACACCCCTGTGGAGTGCACACAGCCCTGGCACATACCAGCTGACAATCAATGATGATGACATAAGGGACAGTCAACTGTCACAACCATACCAGCCTGAGAATGGTCACCTGGAAGTGTTACATTGTGTGCATCCCTACCTACCGAAAGACAACCAATGCTGTGTCACAAAAAGACACACATTTATGCTGCATGAATGACTACCCCCTTGCAAAATACAACATGAAAATAGCGCCATGTCACCCAACCCCTCCCCATCTCCGCCACCCAACACACCATGGCATGTCCTGCAATGTGAAAGCAAACAAAGCAATGCACAACACATGACACAAGTGTCACAAAGTGCACTGTCCCAAATGGAAACTGCCCACAGACAATATGCTCCCAGTAATCAATGACAAACAGCACACATGACCAAATACTTACCAGCAACACAATACAGCAACACAGCATGAAACATCGCCAACATTTGACAGTACAAACTCAAAGTAATGTAAGTCATACAACCTCAATAAGCCAGCACATCGACCCCTTCCAACTCCAGAGTGTTGCTGCCACACAAATGTGTCAGTGTACTGCATACAACATGAACTCCATCGGCAAAGGAGACGGCCTTGTGAAGACATGAGGAAGGAACCTGCAAATTAGGATGAACACATGGATGCACAAGCACAAATCAATACACCATGCAGTGTACAATACAACAGCAATACCCACTAATGATGTCCACACAGTATTGACTACAGACTGCCCACACAGCTCCTGGGAGCCCAGTGTCACTGTGTAAGTCACTGGTGCTTGGTCACACCCTTTGCAAGCCCATGGAAATGGGAAGCAGGAGGGGTGTGTGTGTGATGAACCCAAGCATCTAAGCCAAACTCAGGACCAGCCTGCATGTGCCCAGCCGGAATACAGTGGATGCCCACGGGAGCCACACAAGGCAACACACAGTAAAAAAAAAAGAAAATCAAAAATGGCCATGTGGGGGCAGGGGAGGCACCTAGGAGGTTCGAGGACAGGATGCACACCAACACCTACCTGCGTGGATGTTGCGAGAAAAAAAATACCTCCATGGGCTCATGGCCTGCACGGCTATGCCATTGTGGGAGAACTGCTGTCGCTCTCTTCGCCCTCTGCTGCTGCCTCAGGAGGTGGTGGCACTATGGGAGGCAGCCCACGCAAAGCCCTGGTATGGTCCTCCATGGCAGCAAGCATGCAGGTCTGGAAGGTCTGATTCTGGAGGATTAAAGTGCGGAGATCCCCATGCAGCACCTCACGGGTTGCCTGCACTTCTGCACGCATGGCCTCGCGTGATACCCGGATCTCCTCACGTGTTTCCTGCAGCTCAGCTGAGAGCGAACGTGTGATCATTTCTACTGATGTTGCCTGTTGGCTTGCCATACCATACATGGAGTTTTCCCATACAGTATTGCCTGGTGGCACACGGCCACCGCGTCGGCGGGCACCACACCTGTTTGGGGCAAGGCAATCAGCACCTTGCTGTGCTGGCACTGCCTGAGGCTGCAGGACTGCATTCCCCTCTGATCTGCTGGCCCAGGAACAGGATCAGATGCTGTGGAGTGTGACCCTGCATCCGTAACCGCCAAAGGCGGACCTACCAACACTGACATCCCCATAGAGGATTCTACCCCTGGTGCAGGTGAGTTGGACGGAACAGAATCCCTGCCAGAAGCACTCACCTGTGACAGCACATAAGTTTCATCATCCGACTCAGCACCTGAATAGAGGTCTGGGGAGCTCAACCCAGAGACACCCCTCGACAGTATGGTCTGCAGTACCAAAGTGTTTTCACCCCCCACCACACCACGTCCCCCACTGGTGCTTGGTCGTGGCTGAGAATCCTCTTGGGTCTGCACCATCTCCTGAACCTCACCAGCATCAAGTGCATCGTCACCTGCAAAAACATGAAATACAACAAATGAAAACAGGCATGAGCACCATAGCACACACATAGGCCTGACAAGACAGAGATCCTGTACATGGTTTACACATGTCCCACATGACTATAACCCTGGCATGCATGCACTGTCAATGAGTTTGAAGGGGAGTCAAAAAGGCAGACAATGAGGACACCAAGATGGAAAGCAACACATTCGCAGCATGTTGTGTAGCACTAGCATCACACATCAGCCTGTGAGTGGCTTGTCCAATACACATACATGGCACATGTCATGTAGCATAGCCATGGTAAATTAGACAACTACAGCCATGTGTCAGTGAATGAGTACTGTTACACATCCATGTCACATGGACATGATGAGAAGATTAATGCAGAATAGTGTTGCAAAATATGCATGTGCCTCACACTGCAACACATCCAGTGTACAATAATACAGTGATTGTAGGCAGATGTACACATCAATGGTTGGTCACTTCAACATGACAGGAAACAACTATTATGTTCCACATGCAAACAGGCCCTAAAAATAAATTTCAGCAGGCCAATACTCTCTCGCCCTGAGTGGTCTAATCATTCACATAACCAGGTAACAAATGTGGCACAATGTGGGGTGTAAACAATGACAGAAGCATGTCACATATGTGGCATTAGTGATGAAAAAAGCATATGAAAAATGGGGTGATCTAAACAATCAGCCTGAATGAACACAGAAAAAATCAGAACAATGTTGTTGCAAGATAATAGTTCAAGGGCAACAGCAGTAATGTGGGGCTAATTGGCTACTGTGGGCAGAAGGGATACTGTCATACCCAAATCAAAGGCACGTGAATGTATCGGAGGAAGCACATGAGTGACCCATTACGCTCAGGAGTACACACCCTCACCTGGCATTCAATCAGAACCCGTCACCCAAACAACATACACATGGATCACATACACATGCATAGGCACTCACGGGACAATGTGTCGTAATCAGGTAGGTCTCCCACGCCTTATATCTGTTCCTCTGTGACGAAGGTCTCAGCAACAACTCATGTTCAGTGAGCTTTTTGTCCTCTGGTGAAGAGCCACCGCCAGTCACCAGAGTAGCGGCATGATTTGAGGCCAGCTTATTCTTTGCTCTGTGTTTCAGGTCATTCCACCGCTTGTAGCAATCATCAGCTGTGCGCCTCACAAATCCAAGGGCACTTATGCGGTGCGCGATGGTCTGCCAGTGTGCCCTACGTGGACCAGGTGTGGTCTTGCACCCTGCAGTCACCACCATTTTGCAGCTATGTGCCGACACATAGGCCACACGTGCATCAAGTTCGGCGTCATTAAAGCTAGGCTTCCTTGACGTGCGGAGTGTGTAGCCCTCTCTGGGATCTCAGCCTGTAGTGCCAGAGCACCCTTCTTCCTCTTTTTCAAAGGTGGAGCGGAGCCTGAGTGGCATACGCTGCTCTGGTCAGTAGGGGCAGAAGCGCCGGTGGTCTTGGTACTATGAGTGTGCGAATGCACAATGACCATAGGTCTTGGTGCAGGCTTTGACTGAAGTGTGATGTTGCAAGGTGCAACGTCGGTTTGATGGACCGGGACCGACACTGTCCTGGCTGTGAGGCTCAGAGCTCGCGTGGATAGAGCTGCAGCTGCCCCTGCAGCCTCCCCACCGTGCCTACTTGGGGCCTTATGCGCTAAGGGCCTTTCCTCGAATTACACGCTGACGTGCAAGATTTTCATGTGCCAAATCACTCCGTATCAAGCTGGCCACGCAACAACACACGGAAGACCATGCTCCTGCCCAGAAGGTCGAATTACTGCCCCCAGACCCCTGAGCACGCTCCCACCTGCCATCTGCTGCTGCCTGCCTGCCTGCTGCCCATGTGCCCTGCTATTTGCTGCCTGCACATCATCCATCTGCAGGGGTGCAGTTGTTGTGACCACCCCTGCTGGAACTGAAGACTCCCGACTGGGATACCATCGCTCCACAGCCCAGCCCCAGGACCCAGTTGCCCACCCACACCTGCCTCTTGGGTTGCCATGTCGGGCACACCACCATCTGGCACCACTGGCAACCCCCAGCCAGAGAGGCAGAGGCCACCAGCTTCAGTGCCAGGGAAGTTGGTGTCCTGGTGGAGCAAGTCCTGGGGCAGTATGATGCCATCTTTGGAAGTTCTCGCGCCGACTATGAAGGACGTACCAGGATCTGGATGGACATCGTGACTGCCATCAACGAGGAGGGGGTGGCAGTCCGCGACATCAAACATGTCAAGAAGCGCTGGGAGGACTTCAGGTCCAGGATCCTCGACAAGGCCCACTGCCTCTTGAAGGCAGCGGATGCCAAGGGGCGCCGGGGCCGCCTGTCCGACCACCAAATGAGGGTCCTGGAACGCATATGCCCAGCGCTCCACGTCCAGGTCCTTGAGAGGCAGACCCGTCTGGAGTCGAGCGGTAAGTATACATGCATAATGATTGGACGCTGTGCGTGTCGTGGTGTGCCAGTAGTGTGCAGGTTGCACATGTGTTTTTGTAGGGCCATGTATGGACGTGTATGTACAGGGGCGTGAGGCTGACACATGCGAGTCCTCTCATTTGTGAGACACATGGATGGTGTATGTGTGGGTAAGCATGCCGGGCAAATGAAGATGTGGGAGCACACATGTTTGAATTACTGTGTATGTACGTTGGCATGGTTGTGGTGTTACACATGGATGTTGGTTCCAGCTGCATGTATCTGCACTGTGTACATGTGCATGTGTGTGAATTTGACAAGTGTGCAAATGTGATGCAACATGGATGCATGTGGCACTGACATGTAGAAGGCTGAATGCCAGATGTGACATGGATGGCGATCTCATCACTCTGACAGTTGGTAGACATGCACACATGCATGTAAGTGTGTTGGTTTGTGTGCATGTGTTGTGTACTCCCCGTGTTTCATGTGACGTCAGGCTCACCTTCGGATGCTGATGCTGTTGTGTGTGTATGGATGGTGCAGCCTGGTGCAATATTGCTGTGGAATTGCTCATGTGTGTGAGTAGAAATGACATGTGTGTTAGGGAGTGTGATGCCATGTCTGAAGTTTGACACTGCCACTCATGTACAACTGTCATGTGTGTATCAGTCGATTGTACAGTGCCCTGATGCCTGTGTTCTATCTTTCCCTGTCTGCAGCGTCAACTGATGAAAAGGGCGGAGAGGGTGCTGTGAAGCAAGGCGGCAGGGATCGCACCGCCAGCCGGAGACGCAAGGCCTGGCTCCCCTCCCAGGTTGTCATCTCGTCAGGGAGTGAGGAGTCCGGTGCCGTGTCCCAGGCCCCAGCTGCCGAGGATAGGTCCAAGAGGCGGAGGTCGGAGTTGGACTCTTCGGCAGCAGAAGGGGCAGCTGAGACCCCACAGGGTCCGACGGAGGAAGATGGCAAGGAGTCATCCAGGTTGGTGGGGGGTTTGGTGGAGGAGGAGGCCATGGAGGGGACAGACACAGGGTCTGGAGGTGGGGATTCCACTGGTGCTAGTGGTGCAGTGCAGGGGCAGGGACAGGAGGCAGCACAGGCCGCCGTGGAGGTGCCTGTGTGTAATCCTGTCCCCGATCCTGTGACTGCATCATCCTGCACCAGCAGGGATGCCTACGTCCAGACCCGTTTTCAGGGAGGGGATCGGCTTACAACAACTGGCCTTCCACTCCCTGTGGACGTGGCTATCCAGGACCGGGTTGAGCCTGTCCTGAGTGGGATGGCGTTGCGTCAACGGGGCATGACCTGCAGTGTTTTCATGAGGACACTGCACGTCATCTTGATTTGCCTCGTTGACTGCATTGACCTACTAGGACGGGTCACCAGGGCCGGATTCCTACATTTGCTGGACCTTGTTCCGACCCCCTCCTCACCTGAACCCCCTATGCACCATTCGTCCTCCATGCCATCTTCCCACCCATGTATCACCTGGGTACCCTGTGGAGCTGCCTCTGACCCTGCGGCCAGGCTGGTGGAAGACACATCCCTGCCACAGTCAGGAGTCAGACGTCCAGCAGGGGTGGCCACCTCAACAACTGCACCCCAGCCGGAGGAGGACGTGCAGGCAGCAAGAGCCAGGGCACAGGCACAGCAGCAGCAGCAACAAGGTGGGAGCCATGATGGCTCGGGGCCTTCAACATCGGAGGGGCAGGCATCGGCCAGAGGGCAGGAGGTCCCAGGATTGGAAGTGTCTTCCGTGTGTCAGTGGTTGGGCCAGGCCATAGATGCGGAGCGGCAGCGAGCGGAAGAGGCACGGATCACAATGGTCAGGACTCAATGCGGAGGGCTCTGAGGCGGGCCGAGTGCCTCGAGGCAATTCGCAGGGAGTTGGAGGTCCACATGTCATCATCCCTGCGAAACCTCAGGGCCATGGAAGGGGACCGCCTCCGGGACATCGAGCAGGAGTTTGATGAGGCCCTGGCCCGGGAAATCGGGAAGTGAGCCGTCGGACTAGCCTGCTGCCATTGTAAATAGTTTTTAGAGTTAGGTTTCCTTTTCTTTTTCCTTTGATTTGTGGTGAATGGGCTATGCCACACACATTTGTATATAGTTTTTTTATTAGGTAGTTTCTTAGGTAGGTTTCACTTCTTTCCTTGTGCTCATGGACCCTTGACAATGGAATGTACATAGTTGGACAATGGATTTATTTGAACTTTTTATTTGATTTTGAACATGGATTAATGGATTTTTCTTTTGGACAATGGATTGTACAAAGTTGGACAATGGATTATTATGAACTTTTTCTTTTGATTTCACCATGGATCAATGGATTTTTCTTTTTACGTTTCCTTTGGATTAGCGTTGGTGGAGGGAGAGTTTGGACTATTTTTCTTTCAGATTTCTTTGGATTGGTTATACTTTTATTTTACTCATCTTTTGCACATGCTTTTCATTTCATGTTTGCTATTTTGTTATGCTTTCATTTCATTGCTTTATTTTTTTACATAATACATTTTGATATTTTAGTTCCATGTGTGGGATTCGCTCATTGGGTTAATGCATGTGAAAATGTGGGTTTACACAAACAATGCCAACCAGTGTGTGTGTGTGACGGACATGTGTGGATGTACATAGTTGACTTTTGGTTTGTGTCTTGATATAGGCATGTCAGTGTGGGGTGGATCGGGAAATCATTGCGTCTCAAGAATGGGGTGGCGTGCTGTGGTATTTTGGTGTAGAAGTGGGCCATGATTGTGCATCTTTATTTCATGTAGGGGGGGAATGAGTGGGGGCCTGCTGGCAGGTGCCCCTCACTGCGGGGGTTAGGGGTGCTGGGGGACATGAGTGGGGGCCTGCTGGCAGGTGCCACTCACTGCTGGGGGGTGGGGGTGCTGGGGGACATTAGTGGGGGCCTGCTGGCAGGTGCCCCTCACTGCTGGAGGGTGGGGGTGCTGGGGTACATGAGTGGGGGCCTGCTGGCAGGTGCCCCTCACTGCAGGGGGCTGGAGGTGCTGGGGGACATGAGTGGGGGCCTGCTGGCAGGTGCCCCTCACTGCTGGGTGGTGGGGGTGCTGGGGGACATGAGTGGGGGCCTGCTGGCAGGTGCCCCTCACTGCTGGGGGGTGGGGGTGCTGGGGGACATGAGTGGGACAGGAGTGGGGGCCTGCTGGCAGGTGCCCCTCACTGCTGGGGGGTGGGGGTGCAGGGGGACATGAGTGGGAGCCTGCTGGCAGGTGCCCCTCACTGCTGGGGGGTGGGGGTGTTGGGGGACATGAGTGGGGGCCTGCTGGCAGGTGCCCCTCACTGCTGGGGGATGGGGGTGCTGGGGGACATGAGTGGGACATGAGTGGGGGCCTGCTGGCAGGTGCCCCTCACTGCTGGGGGGTGTGGGTGCTGCGGGACATGAGTGGGGGCCTGCTGGCAGGTGCCCCTCACTGCTGGGGGGCGGGGGTGCTGGGGGACATGAGTGGGGGCCTGCTGGCAGGTGCCCCTCACTGCTGGGGGGTGGGGGTGCTGGGGGCCATGAGTGAGACATGAGTGGGGGCCTGCTGGCAGGTGCCCCTCACTGCTGGGGGGTGTGGGTGCTGCGGGACATGAGTGGGGGCCTGCTGGCAGGTGCCCCTCACTGCTGGGGGCGGGGGTGCTGGGGGACATGAGTGGGGGCCTGCTGGCAGGTGCCCCTCACTGCTGGGGGGTGAGGTGCTGGGGGACATGAGTGGGACATGAGTGGGGGCCTGCTGGCAGGTGCCCCTCAATGCTGGGGGTGGGGGGGCTGGGGACATGAGTGGGGGCCTGCTGGCAGGTGCCCCTCACTGCTGGGGTGTGGGGGTGCTGGGGGACATGAGTGGGACATGAGTGGGGGCTTGCTGGCAGGTGCCCCTCACTGCTGGGGGGTGTGGGTGCTGGGGGACATGAGTTGGTGATCATATTGCAAGGTGACATGTGGCTTGGCTGGGGGCATGCCCATGGTGGATGGGCTGCCTGCGGGACATGACATGGGGTGCAGGGTAGTCCCCTGTGGTGTGGGCAGCCTGCATGGGCCATGGAGGGGGTAGAGGGGACACCTGGGAGGACCCACACTGCCAATTCACGTTTAGGACTCCCTGCGCTCCACACTGGATACACGTACCCCGCTCTGACAGCATAATCGCGTGTGAAACTTCACGCGCACCCCAGAAATACACATACCCCGCTCGCACATGGCCAATCGCGTGTGAAACTTCCCGCGAACCCCAGTAATACACGTACCCCGCTCGCACAGGGCCAATCGCGTGTGAAACTTCCCGCAAACCCCAGTTATACACATACCCCACTCGCACAGGGCCAATCGCGTGTGAAACTTCCTGCGAACCCCAGTAATAAATGTACCCCGCTCGCACAGGGCCAATCGCGTGTGAAACTTCCCGCGAACCCCAGTTATACATGTACCCCGCTCGCACAGGGCCAATTGCGTGTGAAACTTCCCGCGAACCCCAGTAATACATGTACCCCGCTCGCACAGGGCCAATCGCGTGTGAAACTTCCCGTGAACCCCAGTAATACACGTACCCCGCTCGCACAGGGCCAATCGCGTGTGAAACTTCCCGCGAACCCCAGTAATACACGTACCCCGCTCGGCCAGGGCAAATCGTGAGTGAGACTTCCCGCGCAGCGCGGTACGTGTATTCGGAGGGGTGCACGGGGAGTTTTACAGGCGTTTTCGAGGTTGTGAGCCTGTGTGCCATGTATGGGATTTGTGCGCTGTTCATGGCGCACGGGGAGGGGTTGGGGGCGTAACTGGCGCTGCTGCAGGGTCGATGCGCCACTCTGCGCCACGGCTGGTTTTGGATGTTAAAATCCATGAATACGCTGTGCACGGAAATGGATTTTAGCGCACGCGGCTGGCGCAGAAAGTCACACGTGCACACTGTGCGCGAGCCGCGTGCACCAGTTGTGCGCAGAATTCTATGAATTACTGTATATGTAAGACACCAACCATCCACTGAAATAGCGTTGCCAATATAATGGAATATACCAAAACAAAATAAATATGCCTCCAACAGAATTACCTCACAGAAACTGTGCAGCAAAAAGCAAGAGCATACCTACACAGTAGTAACACCAAATGTTTGTAAGAAACTAGTAAGTACACAATATTTATTTCATATATTTATACATTTTCAGTATTACATACACTAAAACCAATATATATTTTTTTTTTACACAGATATGTCCAGTACTTTGGAATGGCTGGAAGAACATTTCCCACTAGATGAAATGAGCGAAGACAGCGAGACACAACATTTCTCTATATAAGCCAATTAATAACCATTACTTTATGTGTAGTTAACATATATATTTTTTTAACAGACCATACAGACAATAAGTGTAATATACCAAGAGAGACATTAGAAGATCCTCTGAAACTAATGGAACTAAAAATGGATATGTTAATGAAAAGTTTCAATCTTCTAAAACAGTTTATTGAGGACCACATTAAAGAAAAGATTAAATATCACTGTCCCACATGTACCTGATCCCTCTCTCCATGTCCCAGCCAACAATCCCCAAACCCTCCCAGCAAGAAAAATGTTACGATGAGACTTCATCCTTCCTCCCCTCCCATACATCATGTCCAAACCCCTATTTCCCCTGTATTTGTTTCAGTTTCTGCTTCCCTCTCTCTTTTGTAATTTGTATACTGTTAAACAATAATAACATTTAAGTGTGTTCTTAGAATATGCCTGTGTCTTTTTTAAAAGGCAGTTAGGGTGTTCGCGGACAGCGCGAGTGTCCGGGGGTGTCCGCAACCAACCAAAATTGGGGTGTCCTAAGGACACTATAGCTGTTCGTGCTGTTCGTAATTAAAATGGCGGTGTCCTTAGAACACACAAGATGTCCTCCTGTCCACAATTAACCAAATGGGGGTGTCCTATGGACAATATACCAGTTCATACTGTGCGTAATTAAAATGGTGGTGTTCTTAGAACACAGAGGATGTCTGCTTGTCAGCAAATTAACCCAAATGGGGGTGTCCTAAGGACAATATACCTGTTTGTACTGTTTGTAATTAAAATGGAGGTGTCCTTAGAACACACAAGATGTCTGCCTGCCCGCAATCACCCAAAATGGGGGTGTTCTAAGAATGTTTGTAATGTCGGCAACCAGAATCAATATATCCGTAGAACACATATCCTGTCCTCCGGTCCACAAAGTTTTGTTGCATATTTATTTTATTCGGGGACTTCAACACTGTTCGTAGAACACCCGCGCACATGCGCAAAACACCCTTGGCTCCTACGAACATTGTGCCTGTCCGTAACTGTCTGCCGCACGTGTGTCGCACTTTTAATAAGTTCGAGGACCCGAACACTGTCCGTAGAACACCCGCACACATGCGCACAACCGTCCCTGCTCATTTGGTGTCCTGCGGACAGCCGTCCCATTCATGAGCGTGTCTGCAATGTCATCATGTCACCGCACCCACGCTGAGTGTGTGGCCTGATTTACGGACACTGTCCGGGCCCCTGAACATTTGAAAAGTGCTTTTTTGAGCACTCCAAAGTATTTTACAGTAAAAGTTCACGGTTGTACATGTCCCAGACAATGTCCCTGCCGATCTATATACTTTTTAGAACTTTTTGGGCCCTTTCTTGGTGTTCGATGTGTCCGCGACCAGCGTGGGTGTCCATGAAGCACGCACCTTCACTCCTATAAAAGGCCACAACCCTGAGCTGATCCTCATTCTGCTTTTGGATTTCCAAGATTTACAACAGGACAATGGTGCAGGTTGCTGTTCTTGGTTCCTGATTCCTGGTTATTAATCTTCCAGATGGCACCCCAAATTGCTTCTGTTGCTACTGCCTCGGCATCAGCACCACCACCCCCTCCACCACCACCACGTCCCCAAGGGCCTGCAGAGGGGAACAGGCGTGAGGATGCAGAGAAGGATGAAGAGGATGAAGAGGATGAGGTAGTGGAAGTCCCTACTACTAGCACTCATCGTGAGTCTTGGGTGTGGCGGTTATTTACCACTGTTGATGGAAAGTCAAAAGCTGATGTGAGAAAGGTGATCTGCACTCAGTGCCGCATGGTGCTCAGTCGTGGCAAGCCTGGTTCGTATAGCTATGGTACTACATCAATGAAGTGACACCTAATGTTGTTCCACGATGGGGATATTCATAACTTTGTACCTTGCGATAAACGTAGTAGGTTGAGTTCCTCTGCAGCATCCTCCATTTCCGCTCCTGTCACCACAAAAGACACTCCTGTGTGACAGCGCATCCCTCCAGCTGCCTCACAGGCCATCCATGATGCTGTTTACCCTTACCTTTCGAAGGTCACAATATTGTGCATGTACTGCGACCAGTACTCTGCAGGGGGGAGAACCTTCGGAGTGCTTTCGAGACTGCGGTCAAGGAACATCAGAAGGTCTGCGACCTACCTCAACAAGGCCCACCCTACATCTTCCTCTCTCCACATGTCCTTTCTTATCCCTGTGGTTGGTGTCCCTTCCTTACACTCATTTCCCCTCCTTTCCTTGTGTGTTGTGTTTAAAAAAAACAAAAAAATATAAAAAAACAAAAAAAGCAAAGGCTCTTTTCAAAGCCGCCTTTCACAGTTTAAAAATAGAAGTGACAAATAAATATTGCAGGGCCCCGTGCATTTTTAGAAGTCTGCGGACAGTCCGCGGACATACATTTTTTGGGAGCACTGCCGTATCAGAACCATTGCACTTTTCTATACGGGGAAGTGGTGGCTCTGAAAAGAGCCTTTTTGTGGTGTTTTCTTGTGTTTCAAAAACTTCAAATGGTCAACACCTACTGGAAAATGGATTTCTGTATTTCCAAAAAAGATTGCAATGCATTTTATATATTTCGCAGAAAAATCTGATTGCCGGCATAAGTAAGATGTTCTCCATCTCTGCGAAAAATGTGTTTCCTACAAAACATAATGTTTTCATTCTGAAAAGAGGACATACCAATATCTATCAGAAAGGCACAAATAGCTGTGGGATATTCCAACCCATGCCAATGTGCCCTACTACATCCCTTTGCCAATTGGGGAAAGAAACCCCTGTGCACGCCAAATCTGCAAAACTGCGCATAGTTCATAAATCACAAAACGGCTGAACCACCTTGCCACACACAGGCAAAGTTGATGTCCAAACAAGAACTCCCTGCAGGAGAATGCCAGTGGGTGCTGTTACCTGTCCCATGAATAAAGACAACAGAAGTCGGTTAAAATCCGAAAAAAGCCTTTAAAATACAGTTTTCTTAACCAATTGCAACCTTCAAAGTGCTGTTTTGGTACTAATTGCAGGCATTTTCTAAGTGAAGAATTGAAATTAAAGTGTGCTGAAAACACAGATCATCCAGTACAGTCAGAGGAATCCAGGCCACACTGCCTGACAGCTGCATAAAGAAAATAAGATGTCAAACCAAGTTTAAACATGCTTTTTCTCTGAAGAGGTGCCAAATTTGCCTATTTAAAGCATGTTTGTGAAGGGCTTAATTCTTTTAAATCTCCAAATCCCTTATAAACCGTGCTTATTTTTATATGTATTAAAGAAAAGACTTCATTATGAATTTTAAAAACAACCCAGTATTGGAGTTAAGTAACTGCTTAATTCTGATTGGACAGTGGCCAGCCTGGGAAGTTTGACACTTCAGTTTGGCAACCCCTTGCTACAGGGAGCCTTAGTGGTTCTCGCATATGGAGCACAATGTAATCATTAGACATTCGTCTTGTGGCTGAGCCAAGAACAAAGGACAGGCTCTGCTGGGGAGGGGCAGGATGCTTCCCTCTACACCCCACCCTGATCAAAGGGATCTGACAGCTGTTGTTTGTTGAAAGGAGAGAAAATAAGACTTTGTTCAAAGCAACTTTTTGGTGTTTAAATTTGTATTTGTGGTTAAGTTTGAAACTCTTTAACTGTGCAACCTAAAGAAGGATACATCTGAAAATTGGTAGATGTTAACCTAATTTCAGGCTTTTGCTTTGGAGACATTGAGGAAACCTGTATGACTTAAGGGACCAAAGTTATGAAAAAACTCTCATTGTAGCAGAACTATTAATGTTGCAAGCTTAAGATTGTATGTACATGATCCACTGATAAGCGCCCAGAGATGTACCGAATTAGAAATTATAAATCCAAACTGCTATGATTAAAATTGATGAAAT
Organism: Ambystoma mexicanum; assembly: GCF_040938575.1. Classification (NCBI taxonomy): domain Eukaryota; kingdom Metazoa; phylum Chordata; class Amphibia; order Caudata; family Ambystomatidae; genus Ambystoma; species Ambystoma mexicanum. The sequence goes on from NC_090922.1 coordinate 665,618,288, forward strand.
CCCATAGAATGAGAAAGACAGCTCTCACAGAGAATGGAATTGAACGCCAGGATAAACCATAAAAAATGTAATGCATGTGTCTGATTTTGTTAGAGGGTATGATTGTAAAAGTATGTATTCATGGGAAAGCTAAATTGTGGTCAAAATCATTGTGGGAGTTCCTAACTCCCATCATAAAGATGACAGCTCTGTTCTGACTGCCAAACAAAATAAGGCAAGTGCCTGTGGCCACTCACAGCTGTGGGGGTGCGTTTTTGAAATTCTGCCCACACCATAAACTTGGTGATGTAATTTGGTAGTATAAATATAGGAACTACACAACACATAGGACACACTGCTTCCAGAACACATCCAGATTTCCGTGCAGCACCTTGTTCCAGAACTCTTCATCTTGTAAGTGACTCCAGACTTCTTTGAAGATCCAGCTTTCTTTGCAGAATCCAGAATTTAGTATTGCTGAACTCTTTTTAGCAAAGCCCAAATTCAACCATCCCAAAACTTAAAAGGATAATTCTGATTCAGTTTGGCTTGCAGCTAATCAAGATCGAATCCAGCGCCATTGAACTGAAGGAGAAGTCCAGGAACGGTTCCTTAAAATATAATCATGTATCTTTGAAGATCAGTTTGGCTTGCTGCCATTAAGGCTTGACCGCTGAAACTTGCATCCTGCAATCTGCCGTGTCCAGTGACCAGAAGGGCCCATCCAAAATCCAGTCTGAGGTGCAGTTCAAAATTGACCAGAACTGCGCCGTTGATCCAATCCCTCCAGAAGTGCCCTGTTGCCGGTAGACCTGACCCGATCCATGACCAGAACCGTTACGATCCAATTTTAATTATAAGGGACTGTAAGTATTGATAGGAAGAACAGTGACCCATAGTATATTTGCATTGTCTTATCCCTATCTCAACCATCCCATCTGTAACTTCAGAACCATTTTTGTGCTGATTTCCTCTCATCTATGTTACAAAACCCTAAGGCATTAGTGATTTTGAGTAACTAAAGTAGATCCCAGAAAGAAATCGAGTCTCCACCACATGAAGGGTTATGCTGGCCACGTAACTGTGAAGATTCATGTGTGGCATTCTCTTTTTCATAGTCATTAATATAGTGTAATGAAAGCCATCTGTCATTTTTAAAACACAATTTCTGTTTTCATTTTCGTGCCTATTTTGCAAAAATGCCTCTCACAAAAACCTCCATAACTTCTTCAAATTTATAAATAGAAACGGAACGATGTATTTGACACTTTCTTTCAAATATTGCATAGTGAAATTTTGCCATTTTCCAAAGTTTACACGTGTCTTTTCCCATTCAAAGTGTTTCTAAACTCCCATCTTGATCTATACTGTGTTCTGTTGTTTATCTTGTAGCTCATGTGTGTTAGGACTTGTTTAGAGTTTTTTTCCTAAGAATTGTTCTCCACTTAAGCATTTTTGCATCATTTTGCATTATTTCACAAAGCCATTTTCACCTGTCAGTTTAAAAGTGTCCATTTCCAAAAACAGTTTTCTCTCTTGTTTGGGGAGGGAAGATTGCATTCAACTCTAGACATTATCTTTTCATTCCTGAATACCTGCTGATTACTGACATCTGTGTAGGATTGATCATTTGTGCCTTAAAGTACTTTGCAGGCGGAAATATTAACCTAAATGCTATCTGTTCACAAACCAAAACTGTTCTTTTTCCTGGGTTTTACATTCTGCATTATCACAAGTGAATTCAATTGCTTTACTTATTTTGAATTGTATTGTCAACACTTGGTGATTGCTGCCCCATATATCTCTATATATTAAAATGTATGTGTGATTTGAATATTAAATAAATAAATATTTACCTTTACAAACTAGCCTGATTCCTGGTTCAGTGTGACCTGGGGGGTGTTTTGAGAAGGGTGTGATATGAGTTTATTCAGAATATTGAACTTATAGACACAAATAAATAAGGGTTTCATTGTGCACTACATTCTGGGCGAGACCTGGGTGTGTGCCTGATTGAAATCCTTAAAACAACCTTGTTAACATTGCGCCTTGCTTTCTCCATTTGTGGACCAAATGAAAAAGAATGCAACCACATTTATCTCTGCGCAGTACAGGAAAAAATTACTCTGGAGTTTGAATACATGTTCATGACTTTCCCAAGTCCTTTATTCATTTCAAATTGCAAAGAGATTCCAGACACATGTCCTAAACTGTTCCCTCCACAATGAATAATACTAATGTCTGGATGACGCTGTGTCACCAAAGAAGCACAGAGAGGTACGAAATCCACCCACTTCATTCCACGCACTCCATGCCAGTGCACCTCCACATGAGAGAATACAAGATGTGCAGCCACTCCACAGTGATCTGAATGCACCTGCAACCAATTTATCCAAGAACCTCGCACAATCCAGACAATCTGCTTTCTGAAACACACAGCCATAGCTACCTGCTCTTCTCTCAGGAAAAAGTCCTACTGACAAACTATTGCCTTACAGAACACACCCAGTAAACCTTCTTAAACAATCCCTTACTCTTCTCTCATTTGCATGCCTCTCAACCTCAAAATCCCCATATGTAATACGTGGTGTAAGTGGACAAACGCAGTGTCCGCGGACAAATCGAAAATCTGAACGTGCGGAATGAAAATTTAAATAGTGTGCCCTATTTTCCCTTTGAGGTTGGCTCTGAAAATAATGTTTTTTTTGGTTTTTTTGCAGATGCTTCAAAAAAAACGTTCATTTTGGATTTATTTTTGTTTTTTTTCTTATTTTCCTCTAGAGATCTTCACATTAGCTTCTCCAAAGCAACCCTTATGTTCCAAAAAAGCATGGCATTTCCCATAAAAGATAAAGAAATGCCATCTTCTTTAAAATAAACAACATTACTAAAATCAATGTTCTCATTATTACAAAAGAACATATCAGCTTTAAGCATGAAAGCATACATGCCTCGGTTGATTGCATACCTAGCAATATTTTGCTTAAACAAAACACAAAACTATTGTCCCATGCTGCCCCAGATAACAAAGAAGAAAAAAATAACATTGGCATTTGGAAGGACTTTCATGATTGCCTGAACCAAGTTCTGCAGATCTTGCAACAAAGTAGGAGCACTGACATAGCCCAAATGCACAGCACCACAGTGGAGGACAACTACATCTGGACTATTAAACCTAGCCATATCCTGGCAAACTTCCAAAATTGCCTGCAAATAAAAAACAGACACAGTACTCCACACCACCTCCACTCCTTTTACATCAAAATTATTTGCCACATCTCTACATTTAGCATACTGCTCCAAACTATCAACAAACATATATCCGAGCATCAGCACCCTGACTTTCTCACCCTCTGCCATCTTCACTACACAAAGCCTTTTTCAACACAAACCACAACCTCAACATCTGATTGGCTGATCCCTACAGTCCCTTTCCCATGCTGGATTTGCTGAGAAACCCCGGATTCGGCACGGCTTGTCCGCGGACAACCGCAGTGACCGCGTAGTACGGAAAACTGGGGCAGCCCTACTACCCTTTTCACTTCACACTCTGCACCATTCCCTCATTGGCTACTGTTAAGCAGTCACACAATCATCCACCTATCACATCCAAGAACTCTACATTTAACTCTATCATCACAGAGATAGCACTTTAGATGTACGATTGATCACTCTCAGTACAATTTGGCTGTGACTGCAAAGGACCTGCAGCAACAACTACTATAAAACTCCTCAAGCCTTCTACTTGCAGATTCATGCACATCCACATGCATGAACACAGACTGCAGGTATGAATATATTCTACACAGTACATGAACATCTCTTCTGGGAATACAATACATCCCAGGAGCATAGCGCAGCGGCAACGTGCGCGCCTTGGAAGCAAGACAACCCGAAGTAACACAGGTTCGATCCCCGGGTCCTCGCTTAGAAACCTCTGGGTGTTTAAGCATATTATGAATACACAACTAAGATAAGATAATTACGCAACTAACAAACAAACAATTCCTGTAACAGTGACTCGATGCCCGCGGGCTGTGTGAGCGCTTTAAAAATGTAAAATAAAATAAATAAAAATATAAACAGAGTAACTGCCACTTACCCTGTAAAAACTGTAAAGTACAATTACTGTCATTTCTCCCATCTGCTATGATGAAGTGTCTATTGCAAACCTTTCTGCTCTCCAAATTTGTGTTTACACACACACCTCTCTAAAAAAAAATATTGTTTCATATTATTAGATGGGAGAAATAACAGTATAATTATGAAAACAAAAAATAACAATGTCTACATTAACAAAACTGCTATAAACAGACATATTTACTAACTTCTTTCTTTTACAATTGCAGTGAAGACCAGTCTCCTGAAAAGCAGCAGCGTCTGAAGTACGAACAAGGACTTAGAAGAAACCTACTCTTTCCATACAAAAAAGTAAGTACAATACTAACATAATGTTCTAACTGTTACTCAGACACACTAGCATTTTAGTATTGTAGAACAAACAAGTGTATTAACCCGTTACCATTAGATGTAGTATTAGTGCTTCCCCTTACCAGTTCCATACTTTATATTGTCATCTGAAGCCCAGTATAGTAGCACACAAATACATAGCCTTCCCAACTTGATGTAGATGCCCATTGCACAATCACACACCTCCACAATCATCCTTACCATCATACTCAGACACTCAGGCACAAAGCATGCATACACTGCACAACAGCCAAACCCACACTTTCTTTTTTTTCTCCAACATACCCCAAAGAATGCCTACCAAAAAGCAACTCCATAGAAAAGAACGCAGAAGTAGATCAAATCAAAATAAAAGTGTCCAAAATAAGCATCCATCTCTAGCAGATTGTGTACAAAAAGTTCAAACAAAACAGCTAATACAGTTGTTAAGCGAAACAAAACAAGCTTCCAGTACAGAAACTTCCCCTCTATCAAAATGTAAAACGAAACAGAAAGTAATTAACAAGACTTCAGCTACCACTACTGCTAACCCTGCACCTATAAATCTTGATGTCATGGCAAGTAAGCATACCAAAAAACTATTTTACAAAAAATATTCTGCCACAGAGTCCTTCAGAACCTTATAAAAACATGAGCGAAATCATGCACAACCCTTAATCCTAGAAGCTCTCATAAACAGTGCAATCCTTCTCAAAAGGAAGTTATTTATTTTAGTTTTAAACAGAATGAAACCACTATTAAAACTAATTACTAAACTACAAAAAAAACTTCTCAATAAACGGAATATCAACAAAAATAGCTTCTTAAACATCTGTGGAGGTGAATGGAGTCACACCACGACCACAGAACCATATTCTAATGAAGAAGCATATAAACAAAAGCAAACAAACCCAATTGCCATACATAGCAGTGGACGAGGGTGTGAAAAACTTAATAACACCACTATGGAACAAGAAACTCTGCTCACAAAAATATCCCCAGAAAACTCAGTATCACCTCCCCATTCTACTCAACCAAAACGTCCAGTCTACAAATGGCCGTGCACATCAATGTGTAACATTGCCAAAAATTCTTTCAAATCTTTACGCCAGTTCCTCAATCAGTATGTAAAAAGCAAAGGCAAATTCAAAATGAAACTACTACAAAATATGGATGCCTGTCCAGTGCGCAAATACACAGGACTACAAGGACATTCATTAACCTGCATTTCAGGACCTATTTGCAAAAGCATCTTCAATCATATCAAAATGATATCAATACATCATTCAACTATAATAAATCTGGTACAAAAACTCTACTATGCTAAAAGTCCTGCTTTAGCACTAGCAAATTTAAATAACAATCTTCTACTTGATAGAGCCAAACAACTACTCGAAGAAATAGAGCATATCTAAAGAAAATACTTTGGAATAGAAAGCCACTTACAACATGCAATAGATGTACAGGAAACTAGCAACTACTGTACAAATAGTAACCTTCTAATGAACACATACAAAAAAGAAATACTAAAGTTTAAAAGTACCTCAGCTGAAGTACCAAACCATGTGTGTGTGTGTTGCCGCAGGACTTCTTATAAAAGTACCACAAAAACTGTAGACATAACGTACAAAATAGAAGACAATGAAGATTCCAAATGGTTCCAATTAGCTCTCTACCTTATTGCAGAAAACAAATACGACATTACTGACCCCTGAATACTTTGCAATTACTGCACTGCAAAACCTGAGAACAACCAAACACCTTCACGTGCTATCACAAATAACTTGGAATTATTCCCACTACCAAAACCCCTGCAACATCTAAATTTATATGAGAGCATCATAATTCAAACAGCCCACCCATTTCAAGCAATAATACGCCTCCAACCAAAAACAGCAAAATTACCTCCCTCTGAATTAGTGAAAGGCATTTGTGGCAAAGTAGTTTATTTACCATTAGATCTCAAAGAAAATGTACACACTCTAGGAGTGCAACGGCCAATATATCAATCTTTAATTGTCTTAGTAAATGGCGTACCTACAAAAGGCAAAAGAAATTGGCAACAACTCATGGACTTACATAAAGTTAGAAATGCCCTGCAATATCTAAAAAACAACAATGAATACTACAAAGAAATTAATATTGAAGAAAACCTGAGAGAAACCATTGAAATAATTCAAGAGTCACCAGAAACTTGTCAATTTGAACTTCTAAATCCTGCTACAGAATCCAATATTTTAGACCGTTATACAATTCATCCTTCACACTCTAATGACACTATAGATGATGCACTGGAAAAGTACCAAATGCGACAAACCAAATGATCTCCAATCAGCATATGGGAAAAAAGTATAGAAGCACAGGCCTTTCCTCTACTCTTTCCTACTGGAAAAGGAGGAAGGTACGATTATAGACCCGTACAAATAACAGCATCAGAATATCGCTCTTTACGAATGTATTCTGACGACCCCAGATTCAGACAAAACGTGGAATACATATTCCATTTTCTCTTTGAAAGTGAACTAGCAACTCTGTGCTATGGAGTTGCACACACATTAAAATCGGTACTCATTTTCAAAATATGTCAGCTATGCAATTATTACAAAAAGTGCAACAAAAAAATGATATTTTACAGTCAAGTATTACAAATCTTTTAGCAAGCATGCATGGTGCAAAAGAATACTGGTTCCGACGTCACGGAGATGTACGCTGTATGATAAGAAACATTGGCCCACCCACTTGGTTTGTTACATTAAGTTGTGCAGAATATGCATGGTAAGATTAACACGATTTCCTATGCATAACAAACAAAACAAAACAAACATAGATATAAAAACACCAGGAGAACTCTGCTCTCTAGATCCTGTAAATGTATCAAGATATTTCCATCATCGCTTCATTGCTATGCTACACTTTATTTGTAATAAGACTGTTCCTCCCCTCCGAAAAGTTCAGCACTTCTTTTGGAGAAAAGAATACCAAGCCAGAGGAGCACCACACATCCACATGCTATTATGGATTAAAGATGCTCCTAAATTTGGTCAGGACAGTGATGCCACTGTTTTGCAGTTCATCCAAAAATATATCACTTATGGAATCCCTTAACAAACAACACATAGTGACCTTCATGCACAAATTTTACAATTTCACAGACATAAATGTGGGAAATATTGTTGCAAATATTAAAAAAAGGTAAATACTACACCAAATGCCACTTTGGTGTCCCTAGACCAGTTTGAGCACCAGGTCAAGTAAACAACTTCATGTCTTCAGTCAGACATCAGGCCTCATTATGACATTGGAGGTAGCCATGCCACAATTTTGGCATGGCTACCCCTTTTCCGGGTACCGGGTCCTGGTTCCGTGAATGGGGAAAAACCTGGCCATTGTGACCTTGTAGGGCCCGGGATTTCCCCATTCAGGGAACCCAGAGCCGGTACATCCCATTTGAGCGCCCATAGGGCTCAATGGGAATGGGGATGATGCAAACAACGGGCCCATTAATGACGGGCCCGTTGTTTGCATCCTGGTCTCCTCGCGGCACCCGCTAAGGACGCCCGGTAAAACCAGGCGTCCTTAGCGGGTGCCGCGAGGAGACCTCGTAGTGAGGCGGTAGGGGGTTAACAGTGCCGGGAGCTCTATCAGCGCCGTTAACCCTCTACCACCTTCATTTTAATGAGGGCCATAGTATCAAAGGTAAATCACCTAAGAACACATATTACATAAAAACAACAGAAGAATCATAATACATCAATGATTGCAATGCAATCATCGCCCTCCTATGGAATGCAAACATAAATGTGCAGTACACTGCAGACAATTCCACTGCAGTTGCATGATATGTCACAGCCTACTTCACCAAAGCAGAGAAAACAGAGCTTCAGGACCTCTGGGATGACACATCATCTGACAAAACAGTATCACTGAAATTGTACAGCTTAGGCATAAATAATGCTCTCTCATAGAGAATGTGGCTGCTATGAAGCTGCAGACCATTTAACTGGTACTATGGAAAATCTGACAATATAGTATGGCTAAGTCTTGGTCCTGCAAAATCTAGAAAAAGAATTCTCAAATCATATGAGGGCATAGAAACAATAGCCAAAAATGATCCCAACAGCCAAGACATTTTGAAAAACAATTTACTAGACACATACTACCCAAACAGGAGTACCACTTTGGAAATCATGTGTCTCTACCACGTAGCCCAAATCTTCACATACAAAAATAATGTTAAACCAGATGAAAAGAAAGGTAGATACAGAGTTGTAAATTGTGAAGGCAGCTTAGTGAAACTTACCAAACACAGCTTAATTAATCATATCAAATTGTCATTAAAAACTCCTCAACATAAAGAACTGTATTACATGTCCCTGCTACAACTTTTTAAACCATGGAGAAAAGAAGAAGAGTTACTGGATACATATGACTCCTATGAAGACGCTTTCAAAGCAAATGAAAGCACTATAACAGACATAAACTTTACACAGTACCAAACAACATTGCACAATGAACAGCAACACGAAGAAGAACTCCAGGCCCAACTACAAGTGGACACTCCCGACAGTAGTCAACCTTCTGTAACAGGAAGCAAAGAACCACTTGGACAGCCACTAATAGCAAATGAGGCAGAATTAGCCATGATAGAAGTAGAAAACACCATGTGTCAGTATGAACAAGCTACAAAAGATTTCGCTGTACTGAAATCACAACTGAACAATGAGCAGCGTAGCATTTTCCAAGAAATAAAACAAATTTAACATGGTGTGGAACATGAAAATAAAAACTATATCTGCCAAGACTACACCAAGAATAGCAAATAGCGTATATACTGCTATACGTGAGTGGTGAAGCTGGTTCAGGCAAAACATTCTTAATCAAAATCATCAGCAAGTTCCTTCAACAATTGACAAACAACAAACTGTCAGCTGTTGTAACTGGCCCCAGAGGTTTAGCTGCCTACAACATAGTCAGTTTCACTTTATACCGATTACTACTCCTTCCACCAGAACACCAAAACAAATTAGACTATTACAAACTTTCCACAGAAGCTGCAATGGAACTATGCAGAATTTTCAAACAAATGAAAATGTTGCTAATAGATGAGGTGAGCATGTTCCCCAACCTAATGTTGGCTTCGATTCACCTCAGATGGTCCTCAAAACAGACTACGAAGAGCTCTTTGGAGGAAAACACATTATTGTTTTCAGAGATCTTCTTCAATTGACACTAGTCAAATCTGAACCTATCTTTAAAACCTTAGGGCACAAACTGTTCTGTAAAAGTCTTGGCAGCATAGGAAATTTCCACCTTTGGCAACATTTCCAATACAGAGAATTAACAGAAAACAGACCTAACATACAACAACATTTTAAAAAGTATTAGAGTTGGTGTACTATCTCAAGAAGCACAATCAATATTAAAAACCAGGCACATCCATGCACTCTATGGCCATAACTCATGTGCTACTGATGTCATGGAACAATTAGCACACAAAAGTGTCAATTGTATGTCCTTGATGCCAACTCTTGCAAGCTGTTCAAAATACAATGAAACAAATTTGAAAAAAGAAATGCAACCAATAATTGCAATTTGCTCCACATATAACCTGGATGTACATGGTACGACACTACCCATGTGTCAACAAGCCACAACAAGACTAAATACCTTAGAAAACTATATCGCCAACACAGCTGGTTTGGAGAAAATATTAAAATTATCTTTAAACTGTAGAGTAATGCTTAAACGTAACCTTGATGTGGAGCAAGGACTAGTTTAATGGAGCACTTGGTATAGTTGTTGGCTTTCAAACAAACCCTTGTGACAACAACATTCTATTTATCAATATTCTCTATGACAAACTATCAGAAGTTAAAAGGATAGGACGCTCAACAGCCCGCTTCCTTCTTTTCAAAGACATGTATGTACACAGAGAATCATTTTCACAAACTCTAGCATACACAGTTACCATTCACAAATCACAAGGTCTTACTCTAGATAAAGCATTAATAGATATTGGTAGCACAGTCTTTAAAGAAGGCATGAGCTATGTAGGACTATCATGCTTACGTACACTTAACGGGCTATTTCTAATCAACTTTGATGCAAGTAAAGTTGAATGCAGACATTCCTTGCATTCTAGAATACAAAGGGCTGCATTCACTTTACAACCCCCATCTAAAAACCTATCCTGTTCCACAAAAAGAAAAATGTTGTAAAAGAAAACTCCTTCAAGCTGAAACGATACAGGATATCACTGCAATTCCTCCAAAGAAAAAAAAAAGAAACTAATACTTTATCAAGTACCACAACCAAAGAAGAATCTACTGGTCAAAGTAACTCAACTACTTCTTCAAAGAAGCAACACACACTCCGAACAAATGGCTTTGACAGAGAACTGTCAGGTCCATTCAAATGTTCAAATATAACTGCTGTAAATTGCTTTGCAAATGTAGCAATAAATATTCTATTCCAATTGCCACCAATTATTGAGAACATTTACTTACACAGTACAGACCAATTGTGTTTGCAAATGTTAGTCCTTCATAGAAATACAACCAACAATCCTGACAACACTTACAGTTTTCATGGAATAAGACAAGAATTGGACTACTGTGCTGGAATTGTCAAATTCACTATAAATTCACAAGAAGATCCACCACAATTTCGAATGTTCTTATTACAAGTACTGGAAAACAAAAACATACCTATGAATGAAATATTCCAGATTTCATAAATGTGGAAACATACATGCACTCTCTGCAGCCATGTGGCACAGGAAGAAGTCCCTAATGAACGCTTTGTTTATGTATTCATTAGGGGTGTACCGAATAGTAAATTTACTATCGGGCCGAATACCGAATAGTAAATTTACTATCCAGCCGGAACCGTATAGTGATCCGAATTGTCATCTTGGCTTTTGTGTAGGGATGGGAAAGGCACTTGCCAGGTACCGCCGTGGTGTTATTAACTGGCTATTGATGGTTGCAGGTGCAAAATGGTGCAAGTACCTACGCATGTAAAAGCTGTTGGCTTTGCCAATGCTTGTTTTAACACGACTTCAGTGAAGGACATGCACAGTGTATACAAACACTTGTGTATAGGCACGTTATAAATGCCATATCATATCATAGTGCTTATAAATTGTCCCAATGAGAACTTTCATTCACAGGCCCATTGTTCCAAGGTAATTGCAACAAACAAACCTTTCATTAAAGCTTTACAAGGGTGACTTGCCATGCCTTCCCTTTCAAAGATATTATTTTCTATGAAGAAATATCTTTTCACATCTAGTCATAATTCTGTTAGGACAATGGCAAGTCAACCGCCCTAGTCACTTGGGACACGAGAAGGGTGTCTACCCCCAGCTCTATAGTTATGTGAAATGGACTTGATGGTTCCAGTTTTGTGTGCTCGGACCTGGAGTGGGCACAAGATTCCATTAGCTCCTTTTGTAATTGGGTTAGACTCTTCTGTGTTTCATTTGTGTATCTTCAACTTGGCGGAGCATTTTGTAACCATGGTATCCATTTATAAAACTTTTAAAAACTGATGTACTTATCTCTGCAAGTGGCCGAACAATTAGGGGGCAGGCAAGGTGATCGCTCATATTCATGCTTTACAAATATCCACAGAGATGCAGCATTGTGCACATTTACTTTGCAACCGTGTTAGCAGAGCAAGCCTGTATTCACTGAAGAACGTTCAGAAGGCTACCTTCTATTGAAATTCGATAATGCAGCAGCAACACATGCTTAAGGGGCCACTTCTTTGTACCGCCACACAAAGAGATGCCATTAATCAATGCCTGCCCAGCGCCGTTGAGGCGAGGGCTGGCATTAACTGTCAGTGGACGCACCTGCAGGGGGGCGATAGACACTGTGAGCACAGCACCTATGGAGAGCCTGAAGCCCTGAGGTGATATGCAGTGCAATGAGACTGAGACCAACCTCTCTCCCACCCCCGGGCTCAACAACCTCCTGGGGACTCTGATATCCTCCCATCCCATTGAAATCCAAAGTGCCCCTGCCCTCCTTTACCATGCCCGTCCCGCCCCACTTAGCAAAGCAATGCAAACTGGTTGCGTGTGAGTCCTGTTTAGAGAGAGAGATGTTTGTTAGCCCTTCAATCCAATTTCCCAGGCGCTGGAGGTGCCTTCAAGAAATCAATGGGGCCTTGGTGCTAGGCGTTTCCAAGCGAGTTGTGCAGAAAATCCATATTTTAAAAGTGACTGGATTGGTGACAACAGGAGGGACGCGATATAAATACTGTTCATGCTAATAGTTCAAGCAGCTCGGTTTTTCACGCAATGCAAGTTCTTTTGTGTGCAACTTGACTGCCATCTAGTGGCTCATATGGTTTGTGCAGCAACTGCTGTATTTAAGCTCTGCATACAAGGCAAACGTGTTTCTTTTATATGGGAGCAGGTCTTTTCAGTGAAGGAATTTATAGTGTGATAACTTCGGCTTTGAGTAAGGCTTCAAGTATGCATTCGGCCGAAACCGAATAATTACTTTTTAGCCGAATTTCGGCCGAATAATTACTCGAAGCCGAAGTTCGGTACACCCCTAGTATCCATACCTAACTGTGAATCCATTCCATTTCAGCAACTTGTACAAAATGCAAACCATGACAGATTATGTACTAACTGCAGTTCAGATAATCGCTCCACCTTACAAATCCAGACACATAGTAAATACGTAATAGTAATGCTTTTATGTTACAATGCAGATGGTACCAAAAACAACTGTAAACTGACTGGATTCACACATGGTCAAGTATCACTTGGTAAGAAAACCTTCACAACAATAGGTATAATCTACCACGCATGTGGATGGTTCCAATGTAATGATAGTACCATTACTCTAAAGCAGAGATTACCAGAAATACTTGCAAATGCTTACTTAATATTCTTAAAATCAAAATTTAGTACATAATCTGTGTATGAACATAAGCAAAACATCATCGTCACAAGTGTGCACAGTTAGAATACGCCAACATGTATCTAATTGCCCCAAGATTCTGCAACAAGCAAACAGATAAATAAATACCACTACAATGTAGCAAGAAATACACAGTTAGAATAAGCCAACAGGTATCTAACTGTCCCAAGATTCTGCAACAAGCAAACAGATAAATAAATACCACTAAAATCAACAAGAAATGTACAGTTAGAATATGCCAACAGGTATCTAACTGCCCTAACAAATCTGTAATAACCCATCAGATAGATGAATAGCATAAAAGTAGAAATAAACAATTAGAATACGCCAACAGGTATCTAATTGCCCCAAAAATCTGCAACAAGTCAACAGATAGAAGATTAGTAAGAAATAAACAGTAAAACAATGAAAGAAATATATTGTACCACAACATAGAAGTTTTTTTTTAATCCAGCATGGATTTTTTTCCCACAGACCCAACGATTTAGAAAACAAACACAGAAACTGAGCAAATTGCACAGTACACTGGTTTGAACTATAGTACTTGTAAAGTACTAAATATCAGGGTAAAAAAATACAGAAATGTATATTATCCAATGCAATAACTCATTATGAACTACCTACTCTAACATATGATCATTTATTTTATCACAGAGATCGAAAAACTATGTCTGGTCCAGTTACCCATGTCATGACAAAACTGCATACAACCACAAAAAACTCAACCAGTAAGTATAAAATAAATAGACTCACAAACACTGCAGTCCTTGTTACAAACTCTACAATCTTAACTGCGTAGCCTAGCCAAAACTTCACATACAAACTCTACAAATGAAACAGAACACAAACTTTTGGGTTGTGGATATTTGATGGGTGTTTGATTCTATGGGTGTTCTTTGTTGCGGAGGTTGTGGCCGGGGCCTAGAGTTTTGGGTGCAAGACTCTAGGCCCTGGCCACAACCATCGCAGCATAACACACCTGTACTACCAAACATTTTGACTGCGGTATGTGGACTGCTTATAGGGGATATTAATTACAATCAATGCTCTACTAACAACCCAAAACCAACATCATACTAAAGTAAAATAATCAGTAGTGTTTTTATTATGTCCGCGGACAGCCACGAAGACAGCGGACATGGTGAAGAACACATCAGGGGAATCTGCCACCTAAACAAATACAGTATTTGACCCATCTCTTACTCCCCAACCCTCCCCAAGCACTTCTACACAACTCCCCAAAATTGCATTTTGCCTCTGTTCGCCGCCGCGCTGTCGGTGGATTCAAGATGGCGGGTGCATCAAAACAATGTGAAGCACCTCACACCTCACTCCAGCCAATCGGCGGACACATTGCGTTTGTGCGCACATGAAGCAAGCCGATTAGCCAATCGATGTCCTGTCCGTGGAGCGAACAGGGAAATGTGTTTTTTTGCCTTACGTTTTTGTCATTTTTTTTAAAAAACTACAGGATGGATTTACACCAAATTAACAAAAGCACCCTTTTGGATTTAGCCGCCACCCCTGCCGGAAATTTGGTGGAAATCCGTCCAGCGGTTTGAGCTGTAGGCGTGCGCAAAGTTTTTTCCCAAAAAGTCTATGGGAAAAAAATACATTTTAGGATCCCCTATAACTTTGCCCCCCTTGGACCAAACGTCACCAAAATGTGAAAAAAGATTCAGAGGGGGCCATATACTTTGTTTTGCAAAGTTTGGTGAGGATTCGTCCAGGGGGAGCGAAGTTAAAAGCCGCCCAAAAAGTGCTCTTCCTATGGGATTAACAATGTAACCATAACTACACAGCCACTACTGTGGTTTGTGTAATATATATTCACCGAAATGTTTTTAGGTAAAGTGTGGGTAAATTGAGCAGATTAAACGCAGTAAAACCCTTGAAATTCAGCAGACATGGGACTTCTTGACCAGCTTAACTTAGTGTGTTCTTGTGGATGTCCCCCATAATGCTATGTCCCCCATAATGCAATTTTGTATGTCATTGTGAATCCCTTCTCTTGTAATATGTATGTGCTCATTGGCTTTGCAACGGGAGGGTGCCAACTGAAGCTGGTCACGACTTCCCACATCCACTGAATTTCAACAGGCTCTCACCACCAACGAATAACCATGGTTATCCATAAAAACAGTGAAAGAAAACATTGTTCGCTGCCTTCCCAGGCACTCACCAAGTCTCCCCCTCCTTTGGCATGCTCCCCCACCTCCCTCAACTCCTCTTTCCTTCACCAGCCCTCTACCATTCCCTCCAACACTCTTTTTCAGGTGATGCACTGAAATTCCTGATCAGGCTTTCTTTCATAGCCGAATAACCACAGCTATTTGAAAACTTTCAAGCTTTGAACTTGGTCTTCAGCCCCCCAAATCACTAATTTCACATAGTGTCTGCTTTCTCATTCCCACCCTCTAGCCTGATGCCATTGCATTGTTTTCCTCCTCCAAATAGCATAATTTGCACTTTTCATTTTCGGAAAGCCGCGGTTATTCCATATCGAACAAAACTATGGCAAATGTTTCGTTTTCAAAATTTCAGCCAAATCTGTCATGCGAAGCAAAAGTTATTAGCAATTCATTTTTCGGATTTCCTATGTACCTTGATACTCAATTCAACTATAGACGACTGCTGCACTATAACATGCAGGTGATACGTGTATATGTGTTCCGGTTTAATTATTGTAATAATTATGTTAGGGATGTAGCTGGGGATGTGTTATTGCAGGTTGGCCTGGTTTGGGTTTGTTAGTTTAGGTGGTGGGCTGATTAAGGCTGTCCTGGGAAGAGGGGTCAACCAAAGGGTCGGTCCTATGGTCCCAGTTCTATGTGGGTGGCACAGGATAGGAAAAACAGGACTGTTCCATCGGTTCATACTTGTTTACTTCCATGAATCCTTTAAGAGAGGGACAGGCTGAAGGTGCAGGTCCCCAGGAGGAGGATTAGGCCATGGTGGGCAACATTAGTGAGGAGTAATTCGAAATACAAAGGGACATAAGACTGTTGATGTGTATCATTATTGCTGTTAATTAAAGCAAAGGTCTCCATAGGGGCTAAATAAATTCCAGCCTGGTGTCTGGTGCCATTTATGATAGATTAGGATTATATCTTTATAGTGTTTACACAGGAGGAACTCCGGTAGTAGCCCGTCTCCTGTTACAAGTGTCATCAATATCCCACAGGTTGCCTGACTAACTCTTCTCTTTCAGTTGGACTAGGGAGGAGAGGAGAGATGGTCACATTGGGGCCCCATTCCGACCTAGGTGCTATGGCCACAACAGTGTAACTGGGATCAAATAAAGGTGTGGCTACATGTGTAATGATGCAGTGAGATGTTGTGTCAAAATTATTGAGCCTGTGAGAATCTGCAACAGTGACCGAGCAGCAATCTTACCTAAGTTGCCCATCTGAGTGGCTTGGGGCCTGTTCTAGATGCAAGATACATAACAATTCAGAACTGTCTCTGAGAAACCCAGTATATTTGCAAATTGCTGGCCAGTGTGAGGTGATCGACCATGCCAAACGCTTCAGAGAGGTTGAGGAGGACCAGGAGGCATGAGTAGACTTTGTCCATGAATTGAAGAGCATCACCTATGACCTGGGTGGTGACTGTTTCAGTGCCATATTTAGGCCTGTGACCAGATTGGCAAATGCGAAGCAGGTCATGTTAGTTAATCTGATTAACTAGTTATTTGGCAACTGCTTCCTTAATGATTTTTTTTTACCAATGAATGGGAAGCTTGTGATTGGCCGGTAGTTTAGGAGACCATCTGGGTTCAGGGTGTGTGTTTGAAGAGAGGATGGCTCAGTCCTGTTTCCCGGGTGCATGAGAAGATGTCTTGTGCGAGGGAGGCATGTACTATTCCAGGAGGGGTCTGAGGATCACCCCTTGATCAGCTTTGAATTGTAGTGGATATGTGCCATCTTTGCATATGGTTGGTTCAAGTGACGCAACGTTGTCAGCAAGATCCTTGGGAGTGAGTGGAGTGAAGGTGGTCCAGGTTTGTGTTATGCTCAGTCGGTTCGAGCGCAGGGGTCGACCGATTTTTCAGTATTGATTTGTCGTCGTATCTTATATGTGTTGCTGATGAAAACGTTGCTAATAGCCTCGCATTTTTCTGTAGACTGAGGGATTGGCACCGAGGTTTAACAATGTTTGACGTCTGCCAAGACGCGAGCTCTAATCCTGCGAGATAGTTCATTCATGTTGCTCACTACTGTGTTACTATTCCAACTACGTTTGAAACCAACTATGGGATTTGTTTAATGAACACATTTGAAGTGTGGGCAGAAATTACCCAACATCTCAAAATTAACTCTGCTTCTAGCATTACGTTTTGTTTCCCCCATTGGTAAACTTGAACTAGGGTCAAGGTAGATTCGGTTGTCTGCTCCATTGAAGTTCTTTAAACCGGTCAAATAAAACACGCAATGCTTTCTGAGATCTGTAGTCCTGGCCCCCTCCTGCTGAACTAATTGCATTGCAGTACATGGTTCCGAGACTCTGCGGTAGAAACCATAGGACTGGCACGGGATGATTTGTTGGCGGGACCCGATACAGATGGATAATACCCCACAACCCACCCTCTCCAATTAGCATTGAGCACGAACCCCAGCAGTCTCAGAGAGCAAGCGCTTGTGCCACACGTTTAACAACCTCTAGCGGCCGCCTGCCTCTAGTCACCCATATCGACTGTCATTTGTTTATTTGGATTTCTGGGATGTTAGCCAAGGCGTGCGTTTAAAGGGAGGTGCCTCCTGGCCACCCTCATTCTGAAAAGTAGCAGTGCTTGAAAAACATCGTTCTGCCGTCATTGCCAATCAACCTTACTCGAGAAGTGAGGGAGCTGCAACTGCAGCTAAGAAAACATTGAGAGCGTCACCCCTAACTCTGAAGAGAAAGGACTCTTTTTCAGACTCGAAAACAGTGAGTACAATCCGCGCTTAATCCCCGTCTCCAGGGGGATTTATTTATTTGTTTATTGCTCGTTGGGTTAATGCCATGCCACTCAAATTCACGTCACGGCCTTCAACCGCGACCAAGCTTCATGCTATTATTTTGAGTCAAATGCCCTGTAATGATCATACTGCATCCTGGTAGTTGTAGTTTTGCTTCACATCATTTGAAGATATTGAAGTAACAGTCGCAGATTAAAATGGCTTGTAAAATTCGTAAAACCCCGAGTGGAAAAGTAGAAAAGGGTTCCTTTATAATGTTATGCGGGGTACATACAACTACAAATATCTACTTTGTATACACCCCCATAAACTGACACAATCAGCACTGTTCTCATGTTTGCACTGGCACCGTTTGTGGGAATGGCTCTCCATCTGTAAATGTGCTATTGTAAATCATTTCTGTCAGAAATTGACATCCCTCTTCAAATAAATGAAAATAAAAAAATAAAAAACATACATGAAAAAGCCTACATCCGTAAATTCATAATCAATCTACAGCTATAGCTTGCATATATGCATATAAGATTTTTTTTTATACTTGATTTATCTGATATTTTACATGACGAGATATACCTGCATCCTTCTAAAATATCTTCATCTTAAATGTTGTGCAGGATCCTGAGGCTTCTATATTGTTTCAAATTATTGACTCACTATCATTCTTGCAATAAGGTACACCCTATTTATTTATTTTATTTATTAAAATGTATATAGCGCACAGCGGCCCTGGGGCATCATGGCGCTGTTACATAATACTTGCTTAATACAGACTTACATAGGAAGAGCAGCAGGGCAAACAATAGTGACAGGATACATTACATAGGTTACAGAAGAACATCATGAAATAGGGGATGCACATGGGGTCAGATGGGCTCATCTCTCCCGGGACTGAAGGTCAGGATTTTCACATGTTGTTGTTCCAGTGTTACTATTGTATGATAACAGTACTACATCATTATAGCATGCAACTGGGAGCCCTGGGGACTGGCATGGGGGGGGGAGACATGGTCATGCTGACCGACACATTCTCTACCCGGGTCATATCGCACTCTACACAACCAAGGCTTCCAGCCTCGTTTTGAGCTATAATTTATTCCTCTCTGTACCTCATACTACAAAGGATGTATTTATGGAACAAGGTGAAATGGTTGTGTCTGTTTAGATATTTTATGGCCATCAGGTTTATGATAGGTGGTCAAGGGTCACCTACTATCAGAGAATTCAGGGGTCTTGGACTGGGACAGTTGTGGGTGTTAGCATGGTTGGCTGCGTGGGGGTCAGGGCCTGCTTTGGCCTGGCTGTGATAAAAGGGCTGTGATAAAAGTGCACTGTGAGCTGCCTGGTACTGTCTTGTGGCCTTGCAGGGCACAATCCTTTTAGGAATAACAAGTATATGCAACAGTTACGCAACAAAGGGGAAGCTTCTATGGGAATTATCAGCCCGGTCCTTCTACCATCAGCGCTTGCACCTGTTCAGGTTTCTCCATTGAGCCTATGTTTACCGTGCAGCCTTGTAGGACTAAACATGTCTACCATAACTACAAAATTACATCTCTTTATATGCACACACTAAGCCTATACATCTTCAATTCATGCAATATTGTGTGCATGCAGGGTTTCTCATCACGGCCCTCTCCCGCTGGTAATTCACATGTCTGTCTATGGGTCTCGCCTTACTCTGAAGTGCCTAGGGGGTGGGAACGGTTAATTTCCTTCCCAACATCCCCCCCTTGCGTTACTCCTACAGTAACAAATCCCTCTTCACACTTGTGTTCATTTTCTCTCCTTACCACAGCTTCAAATGTTGGTGTTCCCCTTATTGGTATCCATGCCCTACATACATTCAACAGGCTTTATCCTGCATGTGCATACTCTTCAGGAGTGCATGTCATGTAGGTAGATTCCTCATCCCCTGCCACATCTACCCACACTTCGTTATAATTCTAAGGGTCAGGGGGAGGAACAATAATGGTGTGGAATAATATATCGACCTTGTCTCCAAAGGGTATGGGGATGATGTGGGAGATAGGGTATTTCTATCTCTTTTGTGTTATGAGGTACTACCATCATCATTGTGCTACTAGGCACTGCTTTGGCACAACAGTGGAGTCCCACTTGGCACATGCAGAAAAGAACCAGGATAAACATGATGATAGGCACCAACATCGTCACCAGCGCTCCCAGCCATGACAGAGCCCAGCTAAAAGCCATTGGAAACCAGTCCTCCTCTTGACCACTGGCTTCTTTCTTCATTTTGGCCCCCAGGTTGTGCACTGCAGCTATTACGGGTGACAGGGACCCATTTTCTGCGTCTTCCTAAGGCACAAATGTGCAACATGAACTCCTGATCTTTTTGCACACACCTCTTTCCATTGCTGTCAGCAAATCCAAGAGGTAACGGTTCTGCATTGTTATCAACCTTAGTGCACGCAGCTCAACCCTTATGACGTTGCACTCTTGCTCAGTGTCATTTGCAATCTGGACCAGTTCCCAGTGTACAGTTTGGAGCCATTTGGCATTAGCTTGTACTTGTATTCTTAAAGCAGTGTCAATGAGTCTTTGGATAGATAGTTCGATGTTCCTCTCCTTGACCTCTGGGCTTTTGAACCCTCCTTGCCCGAGATGCTGCTCCCTCTGTCACAGAAAGAAGAAACCATTGATGCCCTGGATGTAGCCAATTGGATCCATCTTTTCAGGTTCATTGACCTGCGCAATACAGACATCCAGAAGGTTGATGAACATATTCTTTTTTACAACCATATCTCCAATTCCCCACACTTTTAGCATGACCAGATAACCTGGTTTTGCCAGGAATGTCCAGAAATTGGGTTCGCTGTCTCCTGATCCTGAGATTTATTTTCAGTTGAAAACGATGTCCTGATTTTGGGGAGAAGGTCACCGGGGATGAGCACTATCTTGCATAGAAGAAATAGGTTCCAACGCATGGGAAACAAATGAATCTATTCGCTTATTTCTTACATCGTAAATACATGTTATAACTGGTAATATCACTTATATCACTAACCTCCCAGTTAACACCCGTCACACTAATGGATTGTGAAACACAGGGCCGGCTCATCCATTGTGGCGAACAGGGCATCAACCCACACATTTAGGAAAAGCTGCCAAGCCAGCCCAATAAAAACACTGAGCACTCCATCAACTGCAGCACACAGCTAAGGGAGTGCTCCTGGGCTGACTTGATCTGTCAAAGGGAAATGTGGTTTTCATTTGACAGTTCATACTTACAGTGCTGGTGAGCATGCCTTTGATTTGTGGAGCGGTCCTCACCATACTGGTGAACAGGCCTCTGATTTGTGGGCTTGACATTTTTTACTAGGCATCTGTTACAGATGCCTTGTAGAATATGTCCTGGCAAAGTAAATAATGACTAGGCTGGCTGCACCAAAATGCCACTCTAGCCACAAGATAACACATATTATGATGCTTGTTTTTTATCAAAGATGATCTGTGATAAAGTAAGCATGATATGTGTTATTGCGTGGCTAGAATAGCATTTTGTTGCAGAAGCCAGTCTACACAGATTTTACTTTGACATGACATTTTTTTACTTGCCATCTATGATAAATCAAGCATGGTCAGTGTTATGTGGCTTGAAAGGCATTTTGGTGCCGCCATTTCTTAATGTGGCATCACATTTTTTCACTGGACATGTTCGATAATGTAAGCATGCGGTCATTACGTGTCCACATTTTTTTTTTATTGTAGCATGCCATTTTTAATGGAAAAGCCAACAAGAGTGTGTTCATATGTGCTGGTAGTTGCATATATTGGCAGAGACAGTTTGGCCATGTTTTCTTACATCATTACTATCATTATGCACAAAGCAAATATGGAAATATGTGTACATTATTATATGGGAATATTGGTAGGTACAGGTGCAGCCAGCATGAAAATGTATGAACACAGCCTGCCTGAAAATGTTTTTACACTGCCTTATCTGTGGCCAACGCGTATACCCCTCCAATTAAAAATGTCACCAGCTGGTCCTGTATGAACGTTCATTGCCTCCATATAGCGAATAAAATAGATCCGTCTGCACAGATGATAGGCTTATTTGCCAGTTCAGCCCTTCATCTTTTTTGATATTACAGTTACTGTCATTTACAGGCCATGAGAAAGTGAAAGCTGAGCGGCTCCTGAATTGATTGAAACCCTTGTCCGCCAGGCAGAACGCATATGTTGGGGAGAGTTTACACATGGCAGCCCATAATACTATAGTCTTGTAGATATTGCTATTGTAGACAAAGATGGCTTAGGAAGCAAGGAATTTAGCACAGCTAGTTAAACGCGTCCGTATTATATATGAACCATGTCCGTGGTTTAAGTCCCGGCAACAACAAATTGTGCATTTTAATTTAAATGTGCTCTTTTGACATTTCTATCATTATGTCCGGTGAAGATGGCAACATATTTTCCTGCATTGTCTGATAGAAGTGGGTATTGTCAGGGACTTGGCCTTTGATGGAAAAGCATAACATGAGTTAGTCGGATATGCCATTACAAGATGACAGTGAAGTACAGGGGAAATGAGGTGTGACTGTAACTGAGCCCTGCTGCATTGGTATCTCCCTGGGTCACTAGTGAAGCCTGCTCACCGCACTGGCAAATGCGGCCTGCGAACACGTATAATTGAAAATCCCGGAATCAGCATGGGAAGTGGGGATACGGGCATCGGGTGGGGCAAGGCAGGGGTGGGGGGAACAAAGGGTGTAAGGGGTGGGTGTCCCATTCAAAGTTGCCAGGAGGAACAGAGGATACAGAGGCATGGCCCGGCCCCCAATGAACGCGAGGGGGTCAGTGATAGGCACACGACCACTCAACACAGATCTGCTGCATGATCAGTTGTCGGCAGTGCACACCACATAAACATGAGGTGTTCAGAAGAGCTTTGTGCTGATGTCGTTCCTCCTAGGATTTGAACCCGTCCTGCAGGTCGGCCATTTTCCGTTTGGTGAGAATATAAGGGTTACATGCATATTTCTGAAACACGCAGACAAAAAGACATCAGCATCTGAAAAGAGAGATATACCACTTTTCACGTGCGCAGTTGCAGGCATTTTCAAATATGTGTTTGGGAAAGCATGTGGACCTTCTTCATGAAATCACACGTGTTGAGATCATTGGCACCAGGAAAATCGTCTTATATTACATGGATGTCTAATGGCATCTTTTCCCAAGTACTGAAGGTTAGGGTAAGGGAAATATAACATTAATCAGGAAAGTTTTGAAAAGCCCACAAACGCTAGGAAGCAGTGAGGTTTGGTTTTAATTCATAAGACTCCATGTTAAAACGCAACAGATTTCCAAAGCTCAAAACACACCTAGGAGAAGTGTTCTAGAAGTCTATAAACCGGATGCAAGACGCAACTAAATGTACTGCAACGTTTTGTCAAAGTAAAATGTTGTGATAAAGTTATTGCCATATTAGTGTTAAAAGAAATACAGTTATTAAACTTGTCCTGTACCGGCTGGCCCTAACTATGAAATCGCCAACTATTGAGAAGGTATCCCCTCTTTCAGAGCTAATACCCGATGGCTCCAGCACACAAAGACCTTTTATTTGCCTCAAGTGATACTTTCATACATCATCTGTATGTGAATGAGGGATTCCCAATGTCTAAAATGAGCTCAAAGTAAACCATTGAAGCCTGTTCAGAATGGGGGGATTATGGTAAGGAAAGATAATTGCAGACATGGACCCATATTCTTAGGGAGGAAGGAGATTGGTTCAACTAAGCATTGAATTTCCCTCTTTACAACTTTTAGAGACATTTTTGAATGAGTGATGTTTTATGCTGTCTTGGAAAAGTCTATTTAAAGTTGCATAGAAGTGGTTGAGGGCGAAAACAAATGTTGTCTTGTGCTGCTATTATTCATAGCCATGGGCCACAGAGTCTCAGATTGACTGTGGGCACGTGTGTCTATGCATAGAATGCAGGGTTTGAGAAGTCTAAGGATGGTCCCACTCCCTTCGGGGCCTACGGTACTCCCAAACAGAGGGGTTGGGGTGTGGGGGTTCCTCTCCTTCCCCCTGGGCGATTGCACTCTCCTCATCCGAGATGCTGCTGCCTCTTTCACGGTAGGAGGAACCATCGATTTTCCGGAGGTAGCCAATTGGGTCCATCTTTGCAGGTTCATGGGCCTGTGCAATCCCGACACGAAGAAGACTGATGAACATGTTTTTTTTTTACAACCACACAGGACTTCTCTTCCTCACACTTTTAGCGTGACCAGGGGTTCCGGTTTTGCTAGGAATGTCTCCCCGTCTTGAGATTTGTTTTTTATTTTAAAACAATGTCCTGATGTTAGGGGGAAGGTCACCAGGGGTGAGCGCTATCTCACATCGAAGAAATAGGTTCTAAGGCACGGGTATCAAGTCAACATAATAGTGTATTTGTTACATATTAAATGCATGTTATAACTAGAGCAGATACCTTTTATTTAGCCTTAAGTGACACTTTCAGGCTTCATCAGGATGTGAATAAGGGATTTTGAAAGTCTAAGCTGAACCAGATACCCATCATCCTCACAATTGCCAAGACCTTTCTTTCTTCAGGCAAAGATCTCTCTAAGCGACTAAGTTCAAAATGGAGCTGATGGAAAAAATGATCGTAGGAATATAAAGAAAGAAGTTGTGCATTTTTGTTAAATATCAAACCCACATTTGCAGGAATAAAGAGAGCCAATCCCTTTCCTTAGACATATAAGCATCAGCTACTTTCCGTTTGTGGTTTTCATTTTAAGAAGTTTCCAACTTGCACTTCCTGGGCTTTGGACCTTTGGTACCTGAAACACACTGCTTTGTCACACTTGCACCAGAAGCTTTTTCCTCTGAACCCTTCTTTGCATGGACCTTCATAGATGTATTGCCCTTGGTGTTTGTGATGAATCCTATGGAGTCATCACTGATCCCCAGCCTAAGGCCTCCTACCATGTGGCCAGGCAATGGCAGCTGCTAGCTGATCCAGACCCTGGTGGTGGTATTATGAGGGAGGATCACATGATATTAGATGGCTATCAGGGAGATGTGGTAACCCCATTAGTAGAAACACAGTAGTCTTCCCTTACTTGTGAAGAAGATCCCATAATTCATAAATTCCTGATGGCTTGTTCTAATTATACAGATCTCTCCAGTAATAAAACCCTAAAACCCCCTTCTTTCTAAACATTATAAGCAGGATAACATTCTCACCTCATAGGTACATACACACACACAATACATCCAGTCTGTAATTGATTTGTGCTAACTAAAAAATCACAAACGAAATCACCTCAAATGTCCTGTAAGTCTTATGCACTCCAACTCCCATAAAACCTCAGTACTGAGATGAGGAAGCGAAGAAGAGGATAAAGGAGTGAATATGCAGCAAAAGAAACCCTAAACTGAATACACAGGCTAGTGTTATGAAGAGACCCAACTTCAGAGGATATTTATAAATGGTATCTGCATTTACAGTGAAGAGAAAAGCCTAACTGAGGCAGAATGAAGCAAATCCATGAGAGAAGGCAGAGGCGTAAGATCAGATTGTGCTCGAACAGGTGTTCCCAAGTTGCCGCTTACAGGCTGTATTCACCTGAGAGGTGCTGGGCCACAGAGGAAGCCGCAGGCAATGGGAAAGGACAAACTGGTGAACCGACAGCAGTGAACAAGCTACCAGCAGCGCGGTCGAGTATTGGAGCATCAGGCTTACTGGAAGATGAATGCAGACTCTGCGGAAGAGCTGAGAGTAGGTCTGCATAACGAAAGAAGCCAGCCTGAGGTGAAAGCTTCATAGCATACATGCGATACGGGTTGGAGGAAGTGCTGGGCACCAGTGAGTCTACCCATATATGTTGGGGTCCCAGAGGCATTCCAACCAGCATGTGAAGCCTTAAGAACTCATTTTGATTATCGAATAAGCAGAAAACAAAGACAGACATTTCCCAAGTCCTGATGTGTGAGATGTCAATATGGGGAAGGTTTGAGCAAGTGTTACCACAAGCCAATGAATGCTAATGAAGAAACTGAAAGACTAAACTTGACCAAATCTACATATACGAGATATCAATATAGGGAAAATTGGATCAATTATTGCCAAAAGCAGATGAATACTATTGAAGAAGTAAAAAGGTCGAACTTGAACAAGTATCCACATATGAAATCTCAATGTGGGCAAACACTGGGAAAAGTAATGCTTTAAGCCATGAAAGTGTATACAGTGAAGAAATACAACTGTGATATACTGAAATACAGTGGGGACATTAAAGAGAAGCCCTGGTGAAAGAAGTGCATCAGGAAATAAGCAATTGGGGAGAAGATTCTGGCAGGCGAGTATACCAGGAGATATGCAGACCCCCAGAAAGGGATTCCTGGCAGGGGATTATAACAGCTAATCCATTTAAATTACTCAGAGATTCCAGACATTGTGAATAGATACCTGCCAGGAGTGTATACCAGGGAATCTGATGAACTTACTAATGGCTTACTGGCAAGGGAGTATACTAGGATGTTCTTCGTAAAAAGTGGTTGTTTTCAAAGCGATACTTTCATCATATTTAGAAACTACTTGCATCATCTAAAGAGATCATTTTGTTATCCTTAGGGAATGGATGCTTGAGAAAGACATGTTTGCCAACCTTAAGAAGTGGTTACTTGAAAGAGACCTTTTAGAAATCCTTAGGAATGGGATGTTTGAAAGAGATACTTTAGTCATCCTTGAGAAGTGGTTATATGAAAGAGACACTGCCATCTTTAAGGAGCAATTATTTGAAAAAGACAAAGTCTGTCATTTTAAAGAAGCACTTATATGAGAGGAAAACCTTTGCCATCCTACCAGAGACATCCAGGGGAAGGGAAAACCCCCTTTTGAATTTAAGGATTATTTTGATGAATGTATCTAGTTGCTTTTTGAACACTTTTCACCAACCTTACATCAGAGACACTTTCCTTACACTCTTAGTTGTTTAATTTAATGTCAGGATCAGATTAATGTTTTGGACACAAGGACAGTGGCCCTCATTACGACCCTGGCGGTAAGGGGTTTACGCCAGCGTTAGCTGCGCCGACCCCTTACCGCCAACTACGAGTTCCCAGAGCGCCATGGTCATTTTTCCGCCCGCTTTTTGCGGGCGTAAAAATCCATGGCGCTATGGGACCTCGGTGTTAATTACGCCACCGTAGTGTACGGTGGCGTAATTAACACCTTCCCCACTCCCATTGAGCCCTATGGGGCCGAAATGGGAATGGGGAAGGGTAAATGGGTCAATGGGGACTTACCGCCCCGCCGACCTCGGAATGGGGCGGTAAGTCCGCCATCCGCCATGGCGTAAAGGGACTTTGCGCCATGGCGGAAAAGTCCGCCGATGGCGGTAAAAATCCGCCAGGGTCGTAATGAGGGCCAGTGTGAATAATTTTGACACGAGACACAGACTGTTCTTTAGTTTTAGTTTCTTACATAGGGAATTTTCTTTAGGATAGGGACAAATAGGCCTTTATCCAATCATTTCCTTTTGATTAAGGAGGCAGTGCTCATCTGCTATGTTGGCAGGCCTGTTTCGGGTATACTCCACCTATTTAATGACTGTGTGTGGCATCTCTTACATTGGCAAAACACATGTAAGGGGACACAGGTGGGTTTCCGAACCCTGTACATATCCCCAAACATTTTCACACATGTAAAGTACAGGTCAATCTTCCTGGTTTCCTTTATTCAAAATACTGCTAATTAATAGCCTATCTTGACCCTCCAACCAATGATAACCCTACCCACAGTGATGGACTATCCCAAGGCTTAGGTGGTGGGCCGCCTGTCTTGGGTGAGGGAATAGAAGAAGGCACTGGCCCTCCTTAGGCTATAGCTGAGCTGGCCCGCAACATCTCTTACATTGGTCCACAGATGGGTCCATGGGCGTAAAGGTGCTTTAAACAATGGTTCTAATCCTTCATCTAGCAATCTACCAGCACACAGTAATGGGCCCTGCAGGACAGAGCTCCCTGAAAGAAGAGCTGATGTAAAGGACAATTCATAAGAAATACTCACCTCCTAATGAATGTTAGCACATGGGCATTGTTATTGACCTCCCATCAGCCAATCGGAATGTTCAGAGTGCATTCAATAGCTACTGGTATTGACTGTATCCTGAACATTCTGTCTTATTATTAAGCAGAGAAACAACAATGCAATTTCCAGGCAAGATATTTTTCAACAAGACACTTTCTCTCTGTGAGGAGCTTTTTTGCTGCAACATCCTATTCAACAGAACAAAGAGAAAGCTAAAACATGGCGAAATGCTTTCTCTTTTCTATATAGAAAGAAATCCTTTACTTGTACATGACACACAATGAATGTTCAGGTTAAACCTGCTTCAGTATAATTAAGTTTACAATTTAAATGCTTAACTTTTGAAGACCATGGCTTATTTAAAAATACAAACTGTGCTAGCAGCCTTACATACTTCGGGAGAGGTCATTATCGTTTTGGATAATGGTACTTCCCGCAATTAAGGGCCTCAGCACTGCCTCAGGCCATAATCTGGCCGTGGATAATTATCCTATGACAATTATCCCTCCTTTGAACCTATATGGCCATATGTATAAGACTTTGTTCAAATAACCTATTTTATGGGATGCATCCTACTTATTAGAGTCTATAACTTATTTTTACCTGACTGCACCCTTCACAGAGGAGAACATGCCCTTTGCATATCAGTCACAAGGGAAGTTCAGCACCTAAATGCTAGGCAATTCTTTTCTGAACAAAAGTATCTGAAATCTCCTGAGTGGAACCTTACCAATAGAAAAGGTTATTTGGTCATGTTCATTCTCAGCAGATGGGTTTCCATACCTTTTGTTTTAATACTTGGGGTTTACCAAAGATTTACTGTAATCCAGACATGGCCTTCCCAGCTCACTGTGCTTAGAGGGGCACAGCTTCACCTCACTGATGGGGTCCAACAAGGCCGAAACACAAGTCTGGGGCTTGTGACAAATCCTTGGATGTAGTCCCTTCTCCACAGGGGGTCTCCTCTAGGGGGAGCCCCTTTCCATGAGGCTAGGGAGATGAGGCCACAACACAATAGTCCTTTGGGGGTGGTACTCATTGGGTGGGTCTCGTGGGTAGAGATCTCCCTATGGGACTTAGGGACAACTATTTGTGGAGAGCATGATATGTTCACACTACACAACCTCCCTCATCTTCCTACCCTATACTGAGACAGAGCACCCTAGTTCCCTACACTTCCATGTATTTGTGTAGAGTAGATAACACCACCCTTGTGAGAAACACTGAGACGATGAAGAGTAGGGGCTATCCACCTGAAGTACACTGTTAGACTGGGATGAGGAAGAATCATATGTGTCAGTGCCCGGTTCAGCTTTGGAAGGATTGTGTGTGTTCTTTCTGGACAGTGCTCCCCCTGTCCACCAGCTGACTGTGGCCATGGGGGATTGCTTCTCTTTGTTCCTTTGTAGGGGCGGATGGTGACCTTTTGCCAGGGACAGCCACTCTGCAGGAAGCTGGCCTGGGTGCATGGGTTGGGGAGTGCACCCATTTTCAGGGGGCTGTCCCACACAAGAGGGTGCTGCATTTCAGGTGGCCTTTGGTACTGTGGAGAGGGGAAGGCAGGGAGACATATGCATGATTCTGGGGAAGAGGGGTTCTGCCATCTTGGTTCTCTCTACATCTCTCTCACTTTTCTGTCCCCTCCACTTCCTAAGGAGTGGGGCACTTTGGGTGTGGTGTCAGAGTGGGCTGAGTGCCTCGTTTCAAGAGCAGAGATTGAACCCCTGAAGCAGGCTAGCTTTAGAACAACTCTCCTTCCCTCATACTGCCCCGTGCTTCCTGATTGGTTGTTCCTCGGGTGAGGTGACCCAGAAAGACATCTTCTTAAAGGAATAGTTCGGTCAGAAAATGTTATTGGCCAAAAGATGGCCAATAATAAAACAAATATCTAAAATATATATTTTTTTAAGTCCCTATGGAAAGTTTCTAGCAAATGAAGCTCAAACTTTAAAATTACAATCACTAGGCGGCATCCATTTTGTAATTGCAGGCAGCCTCCTCGGCTCTGCATTTGCGGCACTAAACAAGCAGCAAAAGCCCCCTACTGGGAGCTTTTTCTTACTGCAGCCTGAGCAGAGCTGAGGAGGCTGCCTTCACTTTCAGTTTGGATTTTCTGTGCTCCCCAAGCCCAGGGAAACACAGAAAACGTAAAATGAAGGCAAAAAGCCGAGGCGCACCAATTAAAAATATATCGTTATTGTATTTGTGATTGCCTTGCTTGGAAAACCACGGCAATCACAAACACAACAACGTTGTTATTCTGACAGCGGCAGCTTTCGCCTGGAGTCTCCTGGACTCCCCCAACCCAGAGGGAGTCCAGGAGAATCCTAGCGAAAGCTGCCGCATTCAGAATAACAATGTTTTTGGATTTGTAAATACTGCAGCATTTACAAATCCAAAAACGTTGTATTTCTCACTGCGGCAGCTTTCGCTTGGAGTCTCCTGCGCTCCCTCAGGGTTGGGGGAGTCCAGGAGACTCCACGCGAAAGCTGCCACAGTGAGAAGCACTGCAGCATTTCTAAACACCCACGTTGTGTTTCTGCCTACAGCAGCTTTCACTTTCGAGATCTCGGGCTCCCCACGGGGAGCCTGAGAGCGCCAAAGTGAAAGCTGCTGTAAGCAGAAACACCGCAGCATTTCTAAACACCCGCGTTGTGTTTCTGGGTGCAGCGGCTTTCACTTTGGAGCCCTCGGGCTCCCCACAAGGAGCCCGAGAGCTCCAAAGTGAAAGCTGCTGTAAGCAGAAACACTGCGCCATTTCTAAACACCTGTGTTGTGTTTCTGCCTGCAGCGGCTTTCACTTTGGAGCTCTCGGGCTCACCACAGGGAGCCCGAGAGCTCCAAAGTGAAAGCCGCTGTAGGCAGAAACACAGCGGCATGGAAACACAACCGCGTTGTGTTTCTGCCTGCCTTGGCTTTCACTTTGGGTCTCCGGTGCTCCCCCAGGGGAGCATCGGAGATCCAAAGTGATAGCCACGGCAGGCAGAAACACAACACGGTTATGTTTAAAAAACGCTTCGGTTTTTCTTTCTAAGTTTCTCAGGCTCCTCCGGCTCAGAGGAGGAGCCTGAGAAAACCGCAGTGTTTTTGAAACACAACAACGTTGTATTTATGTTTGCGGTAGCTTCAGTTTGGAGCTCATCAGGCTCCAAGCTGAAGCTACCGCAAACATTAATACGTTTTAAAAGCTGTGGTTTTCCAGCACGGAAAACTTAGAAAAAAAAACACAGCTAGTGCTTATTTTTTTTTTAAAAAGTAGCACTTACCGAGATGCAGCTGCAGCTTTCCTGCCTGTAGTCTCTGGTCCCCGTCCTCCGCGTCCGGCACCAATGAAGCAAAAGCCACCCAGTGGTAGCTTTTGTTTACTACAGCTGGCTGGCTTTTGCTTCATTAGTGCCGCAAACGCAAGCACAGGCGGCATCCATTTCACAAAATGGATGCCTCCTAGTGCTTGCAATTTTAAAGTTTGAGCTTCATTTGCTCGAAACTTTCCATAAGGACTTGAAAAATAAATATATTTTAGATATTTGTTTTATTATTGGCCATCTTTTTGGCCAATAATATTTCTGAACTAACTATACCTTTGAGAGACCCTCACAGGGCAGCCTTACAAAGGTAGCTAGCAAAAGGTGCCTTCCGATCCCTGTTCGCCTGGCGCTCTAGCCTGCCAGACCCCACTCTATTCATCTACAGCTACTTTCAGGTAAAGGATGTCTACTTTGAACCACATTATTGTTTGTATGTTGCAACTCTTGGATTTTAGCTGACTTGGTTTCCCAATTTAGATTGTTGCATGAAATCTTGTCACTGTTTGTATTTTGAAACACTTGCATTTTGCCTGACTAGGGCTCCCAATTGATATTGCTATTTTGAAGCATGACACTGTTTGTATTTTACCACACCAGCATCTTTGCCTGACCAGGGCCCCCAGTTTAGATCACAGCTTTGAATCTCGCCACTGTTTGTATTTTTCCAGACTTTCATTTTGCATGACTAGGTTTCCGAATTTGGATGCTGCTGTGAAGCTCGCCACTGATTGTGTTTTGCCACACTTGCATTTTCCCACACTTGCATTTTGCCTGACTTTGGCTCCTAATTTTATATTGTTGCTTGAGGCTCACCACTGTTTGCCTTTTGCCACACTTACATTTTGCCTGACTAGGCTTCCCTGTTTAAATTGCTATTTTGAGGCTCACCACTGTTTGTGTTTTACCACACTTACATTTTGCCTGTCCGATGCTCCTGATTTAGGTTGCTACTCCAAATCTTGTCACTGAATGGATTTTGCCACACTTGCATTTTGCCTGACTAGGGCTCCTGATTTAGATTGCTACTTTCGGTCCCGGCACTATTTGTATTTTTCCACACTTGTGTTTTCTTCCCAGAGTGTTCCAAGGGTGGGTTTGCCGTGGTGGGGATCCCGGCTGCTGTGTTTGGCACTACTGCAGAGTGCCTCCAAGGGTGGTCCAATGTGTGGTTCTGCCCCTGTGAATATCTCCACTGTTGTAATTTTGCCAGCCCTGCATTTCTGCCTCTCAGAGTATTCGAGGTGTGGGTGTGCTGCTCCGCATATCACCACTTTTTGTGTTTTGCCACAATTGAATAATCATCATGGAGTGTTCCTGGTGTGGGTTTGCCGATGTGATTCTCTCCACTGCCATATTTTGCCACAGTTGCATGGTGCTTTTTTGCTGGTGACCTTTTGCCAGGGACAGCCACTCTGCAGGAAGCTGGCCTGGGTGCATGGGTTGGGGAGTGCACCCATTTTCAGGGGGCTGTCCCACACAAGAGGGTGCTGCATTTCAGGTGGCCTTTGGTACTGTGGAGAGGGGAAGGCAGGGAGACATATGCATGATTCTGGGGAAGAGGGGTTCTGCCATCTTGGTTCTCTCTACATCTCTCTCACTTTTCTGTCCCCTCCACTTCCTAAGGAGTGGGGCACTTTGGGTGTGGTGTCAGAGTGGGCTGAGTGCACTCGTTTCAAGAGCAGAGATTGAACCCCTGAAGCAGGCTAGCTTTAGAACAACTCTCCTTCCCTCATACTGCCCCGTGCTTCCTGATTGGTTGTTCCTCGGGTGAGGTGACCCAGAAAGACATCTTCTTAAAGGAATAGTTCGGTCAGAAAATGTTATTGGCCAAAAGATGGCCAATAATAAAACAAATATCTAAAATATATATTTTTTTAAGTCCCTATGGAAAGTTTCTAGCAAATGAAGCTCAAACTTTAAAATTACAATCACTAGGCGGCATCCATTTTGTAATTGCAGGCAGCCTCCTCGGCTCTGCATTTGCTGCATTAAACAAGCTGCAAAAGCCCCCTACTGGGAGCTTTTTCTTACTGCTGCCTGAGCAGAGCTGAGGAGGCTGCCTTCACTTTCAGTTTGGATTTTCTGTGCTCCCCAAGCCCAGGGAAACACAGAAAACGTAAAATGAAGGCAAAAAGCCGAGGCGCACCAATTAAAAATATAACGTTGTTGTATTTGTGATTGCCTTGCTTGGAAAACCACGGCAATCACAAATACAACAACGTTGTTATTCTGACAGCGGCAGCTTTCGCCTGGAGTCTCCTGGACTCCCCCAACCCAGAGGGAGCCCAGGAGAATCCTAGCGAAAGCTGCCGCATTCAGAATAACAATGTTTTTGGATTTGTAAATACTGCAGCATTTACAAATCCAAAAACGTTGTATTTCTCACTGCGGCAGCTTTTGCTTGGAGTCTCCTGCGCTCCCTCAGGGTTGGGGGAGTCCAGGAGACTCCACGCGAAAGCTGCCACAGTGAGAAGCACTGCAGCATTTCTAAACACCCACGTTGTGTTTCTGCCTACAGCAGCTTTCACTTTGGAGATCTCGGGCTCCCCACGGGGAGCCTGAGAGCGCCAAAGTGAAAGCTGCTGTAAGCAGAAACACTGCGCCATTTCTAAACACCTGTGTTGTGTTTCTGCCTGCAGCAGCTTTCACTTTGGAGCTCTCGGGCTCACCAAAGAGGGTGCGGGGGGGTCTCCCCCCTCGAAATGTTTGCAAAAATGGCCTACAATATGTGCAATTTACAGTCCAAAAAACCCACCGAAATATGAAAAAAGCATTCGGTTTTACATATTAATGGCGGTACACTATTCTTACGTGTGCAAGTGTGATGGTGTATTTTACAGCAGCTTGTATTGAGAATAGCTGGTACTATGGTGTATGCATAAAGAAATTCATAGTCAGTAATGATGGAAACAAGTTTGTCATGCTGTTACTGGCATTCACATGCGTTCATCCTCTTACTAAAATGGGGGCTATGCGACTTGGAAAGCAAATGCATTGTACAATGCTAGCATAATATGTTTAGCTACACCACAAAACGTTTACATAGCAAGGATGTTTGCAGTTTTAAAAACAGATTAGAATATAATAACGTATCACATTTGCGACGGTTGAAACCCTACTCTGCAGTCTAGAAGTGTCACTATTGCATTGCGACCCACACGCAAAGAAGATTCTGGTGCAATTTCAAGTAAAGGGCGATGGAGTGCAGTATCCCCCATAAACCTGCGCATTACTTTTGGAATCGAGTGTTCTTTGTTTGGTCAAGTGCACACTAGGGTTTCTTCGTCGTGCTTTCAGAAGCAAAGAACCCACTGGTTGCTCCTGTGCAGTCACCTCTACGAATTGTAGATTTACAATAGGAATACAAATGAAAGGCCAAATGTATTGTGCGAAAATAATGCTGAGATTTCCTTGTGTGAAATAATTCATGGGACAAGCGGATATGCAATTTTATAATGTGCACACTCTGGTCATAACTGCAGCTTATACGGTAGGTGCCTTTTAATCTGCGCCATCATCACCTGGTTTACTCACAACCCACACTCATCACATGCTAACAAGGCAGTCTCACCGAGGGACGACTGCCTTTGCCATCACCTGTTACTATCTATGCAAATTATTTCTGTTGAAGATGGCATCCTGGTTGCATAATAAATACAAAAAAATACAAATATTACATACTCTATTTTATTTATTCCCGCAAGTAGAAAGAGAACAAAAGTGCTTCTTGAATTAGAAGGTCACCTGAACATTACATGGTTACCCCCGCAGACATGCAAGAATGCACCTGCACGTGAAAGGAACCCTGAAATAATTGCCCTTAGAGATGGCTCCCAGATAAACACAGTGAATGACATCACTGCGTCCATTTTAGGATTTTGTTATGCTAAGAAGCAAGCAACTCTTAGGAATGTTTGCAAGAACGTGCCTAAAGGCATGGCGTGTTTGATTTCCTTCCTTTGGAGAAACTAAAAAATCATGTTAGTATTGGTTGGCAATTTAGCGTCCATTGGGGTACATACAGGTCTCTGGTTATTGGGCGAGTCAAGACTTGTGCATGGCAAGAGAATAAGGCTATGAAATTATGTTTAATTTATATGGCATTCATATAGTGCCTTTACCCAAAGTGCTGCACAGGACTGAAAGCGGTAGAAACTCATAGATAAAAACGAGAACAGTGCAAACCATAAGATCAATCACTCGAATGACTTTCAGAGAAACTTCAATAAGGCAGTCACTAGGGAAAAGCAATCTGCAAAGAAACAGGCATACCAGGCTCCTTGGACTGCTGCTGTTTGGTGGAGGAATGAATGCCCAGAGGAAGAGCCTTCCATGGGGCCCACAACAAGTGAGCCAAATAGAGAGAAATACTGTACAAAGAATTAAGACAAACCAAGGAAGAAGAGCCAGATGAGGAAGACCTGCCGAGGGTGAGCGACAGTGCAGCAGCACAGGCGGTGAGGTCATCGCATTGGCACATCAGGCCTGGTATGTCAATCCGGGAGAAACGGTTGGCAGCAACAGGGCATATACACAGAGGACCGCTCCCAGCAGTGAAAGGCTAGCCCTACCCTAACCATCCATGGCACAGCATGCCTGCCCCAGGGTGTGGCGGCACGGGCATTCACCTCATCTGCCACTGCATCACATGCCAGGTTGCCAAGTGCTAGTTGGAGTATTTACAAAACGATGGTATAAAAAAAAAAAATTGGCACAAATTCAGTTAATACAATCAATTGCTACACAGGGTTCAGCCTCCAAGTTCGGCTCTTTTTTAAAACAGAAAAGTTAACCTAAATATAAGTTACATGACGCACGCAACAGGATATGCGGTAGACCGTATCCTCCTGCAAGCAGGATGCGGTTTCACATTCGCCTTTAAACGCATTGCATTTCCTGAATGCGCTGAACCAATACTGCCACATATTAGTAACTTAACAAACGTCACGCGTAAATTGATTACCTCGCACTTAAATACCGCCTGAAAGAAGCTTTTAAATGCACCACGTTCTCTGATGAATACGACGACTGCACAGTTCTTGCAAGGCATCATGCACATTTTTATCTGTGCTGATAAAGCAGTGGCGTCTCACTGGCAGACGGTACTGCTCAAGAAGCACCACTTTAAGGGGCGCGAGGCCTACTACTTGAGACTAGAGCGTGCCTAAGTTCACGTTTTTGAATGGGTTTAATGTCTGCTGTGAGTGTTGCAAGGGAACGCAGTGAGCAGAATCCAGGGAGCAGCACAGTGCACAATTCTTTTGAAATACACTCTCTTAATGTGTTTTTCATTTTACAACTATATTGTATGCATAATAGGTTCTTGTGCCCCTTTTAGACAGACAAGATTAAAAGGCCTTCCCATTGCAGTCTACGTCAGGAACACACAAACAAATGAACTGCTAGATACAGGGGATTTGCCTTTTCTGGGGGCTATTGGCGAATCCATTCAGGCAGTGAAATCCATCCAAGATCGAATTAAAGCGGACACCGGACAGATGCAATGTTTCTGTTTCAAGACCTGGGTCAAGTCTCTGACAGTCTTTGGACTGTTCGGAAGTTGTAATGACGCATTAAAATTGATCGCCCGAGAGAAGCAGGATTTTGCGAAAAATGCCACAAATATACAACGGCACATTTTGGAGAATCTCCAAAATGTGCCGTTTTATATTTTCAGCATTTTTTGCGAAATCCTGCTTCTCTCAAGGTAACACACTGCAGCAGCAGCACGCCTGCCTGGGCCTTGCTTTATTACAGTCTGTGGCCCACGGTCCTTGGGCCACGGACCGTGGGTAAAGAAAAGCCCCAGGCGGCCCCCGCCTTGTTTCAGATAGAGGGCCTGGGGAGTCGGACAAACACAAGGCTCCAAGTTGCCTACACGGCAGTCAGCAGCACTGAACGACGTGCAGGCCCTGGCCTACACGTCGTTCAGTGCTGACTGGGGCCGTGGTGTAGTCCCCGGGCCCAAACACTACATAGTACAAACACAACAATAAAACACTTTCATCTTCATCAAGGTACTCACCGCTGGCAAGCTCGTGGACCAGGCCGTGGGCTGGTGGTCTGGAAAGGGCAGGGCAGCAGCTCAGCTCGGGTCGTCGAAGAAAGAATCAGGGTGAGAGACGTGTGAAGGTGCACG
Source organism: Ambystoma mexicanum (assembly GCF_040938575.1). NCBI lineage: Eukaryota > Metazoa > Chordata > Amphibia > Caudata > Ambystomatidae > Ambystoma > Ambystoma mexicanum. The sequence goes on from NC_090922.1 coordinate 665,656,130, forward strand.
CACACACCCTGCACCGGTGACCTGCATAGATACAGTAATGTCATTGGCTGTTTGCCAGCCAATGCAAGGGTTGTCATTGGCTGGCAAACAGCCAATGACATTACTGTATCCATGCAGGAGGGACTCAAGGGAATTTCAATCAGTGCGCTGTTTGCGCACATGATTTTACTGGCGGGCCACCTCTCAAGCGCCCCGCCAGCCTACTAATTAAAGGGGCTTACGTAGAGTGCGTGGAGCTGAAAGCTCCACGCACTCTACTATTGAAGAAAGAAGCGTGAAATGGGACGCGCCCCGCTGTGAAAGCCAGGCCCGGCCGAGTTCTTATACACTGACTGACTGTATTGTTGCCACAGCGCCCCCGAACTGTTGGTAAAGGAAATGCTGCTGCAATTAGCATTTCAAACTAGATTCTTCTGGTTCTGAATCTCTTTACTGCTGCTTCTGCTCTTTGTGTGGGGGCAGCGCCCGGCCGCCCTATGATAGCAGCCGCCACTGCCCAGGGGAGCATCGGAGATCCAAAGTGATAGCCACGGCAGGCAGAAACACAACACGGTTATGTTTAAAAAACGCTTCGGTTTTTCTTTCTAAGTTTCTCAGGCTCCTCCGGCTCAGAGGAGGAGCCTGAGAAAACCGCAGTGTTTTTGAAACACAACAACGTTGTATTTATGTTTGCGGTAGCTTCAGTTTGGAGCTCATCAGGCTCCAAGCTGAAGCTACCGCAAACATTAATACGTTTTAAAAGCTGTGGTTTTCCAGCACGGAAAACTTAGAAAAAAAAACACAGCTAGTGCTTATTTTTTTTAAAAAAAGTAGCACTTACCGAGATGCAGCTGCAGCTTTCCTGCCTGTAGTCTCTGGTCCCCGTCCTCCGCGTCCGGCACCAATGAAGCAAAAGCCACCCAGTGGTAGCTTTTGTTTACTACAGCTGGCTGGCTTTTGCTTCATTAGTGCCGCAAACGCAAGCACAGGCGGCATCCATTTCACAAAATGGATGCCTCCTAGTGCTTGCAATTTTAAAGTTTGAGCTTCATTTGCTCGAAACTTTCCATAGGGACTTGAAAAATAAATATATTTTAGATATTTGTTTTATTATTGGCCATCTTTTTGGCCAATAATATTTCTGAACTAACTATACCTTTGAGAGACCCTCACAGGGCAGCCTTACAAAGGTAGCTAGCAAAAGGTGCCTTCCGATCCCTGTTCGCCTGGCGCTCTAGCCTGCCAGACCCCACTCTATTCATCTACAGCTACTTTCAGGTAAAGGATGTCTACTTTGAACCACATTACTGTTTGTATGTTGCAACAATTTAGATTGTTGCATGAAATCTTGTCACTGTTTGTATTTTGAAACACTTGCATTTTGCCTGACTAGGGCTCCCAATTGATATTGATATTTTGAAGCATGACACTGTTTGTATTTTACCACACCAGCATCTTTGCCTGACCAGGGCCCCCAGTTTAGATCACAGCTTTGAATCTCGCCACTGTTTGTATTTTTCCAGACTTTCATTTTGCATGACTAGGTTTCCGAATTTGGATGCTGCTGTGAAGCTCGCCACTGATTGTGTTTTGCCACACTTGCATTTTCCCACACTTGCATTTTGCCTGACTTTGGCTCCTAATTTTATATTGTTGCTTGAGGCTCACCACTGTTTGCCTTTTGCCACACTTACATTTTGCCTGACTAGGCTTCCCTGTTTAAATTGCTATTTTGAGGCTCACCACTGTTTGTGTTTTACCACACTTACATTTTGCCTGTCCGATGCTCCTGATTTAGGTTGCTACTCCAAATCTTGTCACTGAATGGATTTTGCCACACTTGCATTTTGCCTGACTAGGGCTCCTGATTTAGATTGCTACTTTCGGTCCCGGCACTATTTGTATTTTTCCACACTTGTGTTTTCTTCCCAGAGTGTTCCAAGGGTGGGTTTGCCGTGGTGGGGATCCCGGCTGCTGTGTTTGGCACTACTGCAGAGTGCCTCCAAGGGTGGTCCAATGTGTGGTTCTGCCCCTGTGAATATCTCCACTGTTGTAATTTTGCCAGCCCTGCATTTCTGCCTCTCAGAGTATTCGAGGTGTGGGTGTGCTGCTCCGCATATCACCACTTTTTGTGTTTTGCCACAATTGAATAATCATCATGGAGTGTTCCTGGTGTGGGTTTGCCGATGTGATTCTCTCCACTGCCATATTTTGCCACAGTTGCATGGTGCTTTTTTGCTGGTGACCTTTTGCCAGGGACAGCCACTCTGCAGGAAGCTGGCCTGGGTGCATGGGTTGGGGAGTGCACCCATTTTCAGGGGGCTGTCCCACACAAGAGGGTGCTGCATTTCAGGTGGCCTTTGGTACTGTGGAGAGGGGAAGGCAGGGAGACATATGCATGATTCTGGGGAAGAGGGGTTCTGCCATCTTGGTTCTCTCTACATCTCTCTCACTTTTCTGTCCCCTCCACTTCCTAAGGAGTGGGGCACTTTGGGTGTGGTGTCAGAGTGGGCTGAGTGCACTCGTTTCAAGAGCAGAGATTGAACCCCTGAAGCAGGCTAGCTTTAGAACAACTCTCCTTCCCTCATACTGCCCCGTGCTTCCTGATTGGTTGTTCCTCGGGTGAGGTGACCCAGAAAGACATCTTCTTAAAGGAATAGTTCGGTCAGAAAATGTTATTGGCCAAAAGATGGCCAATAATAAAACAAATATCTAAAATATATATTTTTTTAAGTCCCTATGGAAAGTTTCTAGCAAATGAAGCTCAAACTTTAAAATTACAATCACTAGGCGGCATCCATTTTGTAATTGCAGGCAGCCTCCTCGGCTCTGCATTTGCGGCATTAAACAAGCTGCAAAAGCCCCCTACTGGGAGCTTTTTCTTACTGCTGCCTGAGCAGAGCTGAGGAGGCTGCCTTCACTTTCAGTTTGGATTTTCTGTGCTCCCCAAGCCCAGGGAAACACAGAAAACGTAAAATGAAGGCAAAAAGCCGAGGCGCACCAATTAAAAATATAACGTTGTTGTATTTGTGATTGCCTTGCTTGGAAAACCACGGCAATCACAAATACAACAACGTTGTTATTCTGACAGCGGCAGCTTTCGCCTGGAGTCTCCTGGACTCCCCCAACCCAGAGGGAGCCCAGGAGAATCCTAGCGAAAGCTGCCGCATTCAGAATAACAATGTTTTTGGATTTGTAAATACTGCAGCATTTACAAATCCAAAAACGTTGTATTTCTCACTGCGGCAGCTTTTGCTTGGAGTCTCCTGCGCTCCCTCAGGGTTGGGGGAGTCCAGGAGACTCCACGCGAAAGCTGCCACAGTGAGAAGCACTGCAGCATTTCTAAACACCCACGTTGTGTTTCTGCCTACAGCAGCTTTCACTTTGGAGATCTCGGGCTCCCCACGGGGAGCCTGAGAGCGCCAAAGTGAAAGCTGCTGTAAGCAGAAACACTGCGCCATTTCTAAACACCTGTGTTGTGTTTCTGCCTGCAGCAGCTTTCACTTTGGAGCTCTCGGGCTCACCAAAGAGGGTGCGGGGGGGTCTCCCCCCTCGAAATGTTTGCAAAAATGGCCTACAATATGTGCAATTTACAGTCCAAAAAACCCACCGAAATATGAAAAAAGCATTCGGTTTTACATATTAATGGCGGTACACTATTCTTACGTGTGCAAGTGTGATGGTGTATTTTACAGCAGCTTGTATTGAGAATAGCTGGTACTATGGTGTATGCATAAAGAAATTCATAGTCAGTAATGATGGAAACAAGTTTGTCATGCTGTTACTGGCATTCACATGCGTTCATCCTCTTACTAAAATGGGGGCTATGCGACTTGGAAAGCAAATGCATTGTACAATGCTAGCATAATATGTTTAGCTACACCACAAAACGTTTACATAGCAAGGATGTTTGCAGTTTTAAAAACAGATTAGAATATAATAACGTATCACATTTGCGACGGTTGAAACCCTACTCTGCAGTCTAGAAGTGTCACTATTGCATTGCGACCCACACGCAAAGAAGATTCTGGTGCAATTTCAAGTAAAGGGCGATGGAGTGCAGTATCCCCCATAAACCTGCGCATTACTTTTGGAATCGAGTGTTCTTTGTTTGGTCAAGTGCACACTAGGGTTTCTTCGTCGTGCTTTCAGAAGCAAAGAACCCACTGGTTGCTCCTGTGCAGTCACCTCTACGAATTGTAGATTTACAATAGGAATACAAATGAAAGGCCAAATGTATTGTGCGAAAATAATGCTGAGATTTCCTTGTGTGAAATAATTCATGGGACAAGCGGATATGCAATTTTATAATGTGCACACTCTGGTCATAACTGCAGCTTATACGGTAGGTGCCTTTTAATCTGCGCCATCATCACCTGGTTTACTCACAACCCACACTCATCACATGCTAACAAGGCAGTCTCACCGAGGGACGACTGCCTTTGCCATCACCTGTTACTATCTATGCAAATTATTTCTGTTGAAGATGGCATCCTGGTTGCATAATAAATACAAAAAAATACAAATATTACATACTCTATTTTATTTATTCCCGCAAGTAGAAAGAGAACAAAAGTGCTTCTTGAATTAGAAGGTCACCTGAACATTACATGGTTACCCCCGCAGACATGCAAGAATGCACCTGCACGTGAAAGGAACCCTGAAATAATTGCCCTTAGAGATGGCTCCCAGATAAACACAGTGAATGACATCACTGCGTCCATTTTAGGATTTTGTTATGCTAAGAAGCAAGCAACTCTTAGGAATGTTTGCAAGAACGTGCCTAAAGGCATGGCGTGTTTGATTTCCTTCCTTTGGAGAAACTAAAAAATCATGTTAGTATTGGTTGGCAATTTAGCGTCCATTGGGGTACATACAGGTCTCTGGTTATTGGGCGAGTCAAGACTTGTGCATGGCAAGAGAATAAGGCTATGAAATTATGTTTAATTTATATGGCATTCATATAGTGCCTTTACCCAAAGTGCTGCACAGGACTGAAAGCGGTAGAAACTCATAGATAAAAACGAGAACAGTGCAAACCATAAGATCAATCACTCGAATGACTTTCAGAGAAACTTCAATAAGGCAGTCACTAGGGAAAAGCAATCTGCAAAGAAACAGGCATACCAGGCTCCTTGGACTGCTGCTGTTTGGTGGAGGAATGAATGCCCAGAGGAAGAGCCTTCCATGGGGCCCACAACAAGTGAGCCAAATAGAGAGAAATACTGTACAAAGAATTAAGACAAACCAAGGAAGAAGAGCCAGATGAGGAAGACCTGCCGAGGGTGAGCGACAGTGCAGCAGCACAGGCGGTGAGGTCATCGCATTGGCACATCAGGCCTGGTATGTCAATCCGGGAGAAACGGTTGGCAGCAACAGGGCATATACACAGAGGACCGCTCCCAGCAGTGAAAGGCTAGCCCTACCCTAACCATCCATGGCACAGCATGCCTGCCCCAGGGTGTGGCGGCACGGGCATTCACCTCATCTGCCACTGCATCACATGCCAGGTTGCCAAGTGCTAGTTGGAGTATTTACAAAACGATGGTATAAAAAAAAAAAATTGGCACAAATTCAGTTAATACAATCAATTGCTACACAGGGTTCAGCCTCCAAGTTCGGCTCTTTTTTAAAACAGAAAAGTTAACCTAAATATAAGTTACATGACGCACGCAACAGGATATGCGGTAGACCGTATCCTCCTGCAAGCAGGATGCGGTTTCACATTCGCCTTTAAACGCATTGCATTTCCTGAATGCGCTGAACCAATACTGCCACATATTAGTAACTTAACAAACGTCACGCGTAAATTGATTACCTCGCACTTAAATACCGCCTGAAAGAAGCTTTTAAATGCACCACGTTCTCTGATGAATACGACGACTGCACAGTTCTTGCAAGGCATCATGCACATTTTTATCTGTGCTGATAAAGCAGTGGCGTCTCACTGGCAGACGGTACTGCTCAAGAAGCACCACTTTAAGGGGCGCGAGGCCTACTACTTGAGACTAGAGCGTGCCTAAGTTCACGTTTTTGAATGGGTTTAATGTCTGCTGTGAGTGTTGCAAGGGAACGCAGTGAGCAGAATCCAGGGAGCAGCACAGTGCACAATTCTTTTGAAATACACTCTCTTAATGTGTTTTTCATTTTACAACTATATTGTATGCATAATAGGTTCTTGTGCCCCTTTTAGACAGACAAGATTAAAAGGCCTTCCCATTGCAGTCTACGTCAGGAACACACAAACAAATGAACTGCTAGATACAGGGGATTTGCCTTTTCTGGGGGCTATTGGCGAATCCATTCAGGCAGTGAAATCCATCCAAGATCGAATTAACGCGGACACCGGACAGATGCAATGTTTCTGTTTCAAGACCTGGGTCAAGTCTCTGACAGTCTTTGGACTGTTCGGAAGTTGTAATGACGCATTAAAATTGATCGCCCGAGAGAAGCAGGATTTTGCGAAAAATGCCACAAATATACAACGGCACATTTTGGAGAATCTCCAAAATGTGCCGTTTTATATTTTCAGCATTTTTTGCGAAATCCTGCTTCTCTCAAGGTAACACACTGCAGCAGCAGCACGCCTGCCTGGGCCTTGCTTTATTACAGTCTGTGGCCCACGGTCCTTGGGCCACGGACCGTGGGTAAAGAAAAGCCCCAGGCGGCCCCCGCCTTGTTTCAGATAGAGGGCCTGGGGAGTCGGACAAACACAAGGCTCCAAGTTGCCTACACGGCAGTCAGCAGCACTGAACGACGTGCAGGCCCTGGCCTACACGTCGTTCAGTGCTGACTGGGGCCGTGGTGTAGTCCCCGGGCCCAAACACTACATAGTACAAACACAACAATAAAACACTTTCATCTTCATCAAGGTACTCACCGCTGGCAAGCTCGTGGACCAGGCCGTGGGCTGGTGGTCTGGAAAGGGCAGGGCAGCAGCTCAGCTCGGGTCGTCGAAGAAAGAATCAGGGTGAGAGACGTGTGAAGGTGCACGCACACACCCTGCACCGGTGACCTGCATAGATACAGTAATGTCATTGGCTGTTTGCCAGCCAATGCAAGGGTTGTCATTGGCTGGCAAACAGCCAATGACATTACTGTATCCATGCAGGAGGGACTCAAGGGAATTTCAATCAGTGCGCTGTTTGCGCACATGATTTTACTGGCGGGCCACCTCTCAAGCGCCCCGCCAGCCTACTAATTAAAGGGGCTTACGTAGAGTGCGTGGAGCTGAAAGCTCCACGCACTCTACTATTGAAGAAAGAAGCGTGAAATGGGACGCGCCCCGCTGTGAAAGCCAGGCCCGGCCGAGTTCTTATACACTGACTGACTGTATTGTTGCCACAGCGCCCCCGAACTGTTGGTAAAGGAAATGCTGCTGCAATTAGCATTTCAAACTAGATTCTTCTGGTTCTGAATCTCTTTACTGCTGCTTCTGCTCTTTGTGTGGGGGCAGCGCCCGGCCGCCCTATGATAGCAGCCGCCACTGCCCAGGGGAGCATCGGAGATCCAAAGTGATAGCCACGGCAGGCAGAAACACAACACGGTTATGTTTAAAAAACGCTTCGGTTTTTCTTTCTAAGTTTCTCAGGCTCCTCCGGCTCAGAGGAGGAGCCTGAGAAAACCGCAGTGTTTTTGAAACACAACAACGTTGTATTTATGTTTGCGGTAGCTTCAGTTTGGAGCTCATCAGGCTCCAAGCTGAAGCTACCGCAAACATTAATACGTTTTAAAAGCTGTGGTTTTCCAGCACGGAAAACTTAGAAAAAAAAACACAGCTAGTGCTTATTTTTTTTTTAAAAAGTAGCACTTACCGAGATGCAGCTGCAGCTTTCCTGCCTGTAGTCTCTGGTCCCCGTCCTCCGCGTCCGGCACCAATGAAGCAAAAGCCACCCAGTGGTAGCTTTTGTTTACTACAGCTGGCTGGCTTTTGCTTCATTAGTGCCGCAAACGCAAGCACAGGCGGCATCCATTTCACAAAATGGATGCCTCCTAGTGCTTGCAATTTTAAAGTTTGAGCTTCATTTGCTCGAAACTTTCCATAAGGACTTGAAAAATAAATATATTTTAGATATTTGTTTTATTATTGGCCATCTTTTTGGCCAATAATATTTCTGAACTAACTATACCTTTGAGAGACCCTCACAGGGCAGCCTTACAAAGGTAGCTAGCAAAAGGTGCCTTCCGATCCCTGTTCGCCTGGCGCTCTAGCCTGCCAGACCCCACTCTATTCATCTACAGCTACTTTCAGGTAAAGGATGTCTACTTTGAACCACATTATTGTTTGTATGTTGCAACTCTTGGATTTTAGCTGACTTGGTTTCCCAATTTAGATTGTTGCATGAAATCTTGTCACTGTTTGTATTTTGAAACACTTGCATTTTGCCTGACTAGGGCTCCCAATTGATATTGCTATTTTGAAGCATGACACTGTTTGTATTTTACCACACCAGCATCTTTGCCTGACCAGGGCCCCCAGTTTAGATCACAGCTTTGAATCTCGCCACTGTTTGTATTTTTCCAGACTTTCATTTTGCATGACTAGGTTTCCGAATTTGGATGCTGCTGTGAAGCTCGCCACTGATTGTGTTTTGCCACACTTGCATTTTCCCACACTTGCATTTTGCCTGACTTTGGCTCCTAATTTTATATTGTTGCTTGAGGCTCACCACTGTTTGCCTTTTGCCACACTTACATTTTGCCTGACTAGGCTTCCCTGTTTAAATTGCTATTTTGAGGCTCACCACTGTTTGTGTTTTACCACACTTACATTTTGCCTGTCCGATGCTCCTGATTTAGGTTGCTACTCCAAATCTTGTCACTGAATGGATTTTGCCACACTTGCATTTTGCCTGACTAGGGCTCCTGATTTAGATTGCTACTTTCGGTCCCGGCACTATTTGTATTTTTCCACACTTGTGTTTTCTTCCCAGAGTGTTCCAAGGGTGGGTTTGCCGTGGTGGGGATCCCGGCTGCTGTGTTTGGCACTACTGCAGAGTGCCTCCAAGGGTGGTCCAATGTGTGGTTCTGCCCCTGTGAATATCTCCACTGTTGTAATTTTGCCAGCCCTGCATTTCTGCCTCTCAGAGTATTCGAGGTGTGGGTGTGCTGCTCCGCATATCACCACTTTTTGTGTTTTGCCACAATTGAATAATCATCATGGAGTGTTCCTGGTGTGGGTTTGCCGATGTGATTCTCTCCACTGCCATATTTTGCCACAGTTGCATGGTGCTTTTTTGCTGGTGACCTTTTGCCAGGGACAGCCACTCTGCAGGAAGCTGGCCTGGGTGCATGGGTTGGGGAGTGCACCCATTTTCAGGGGGCTGTCCCACACAAGAGGGTGCTGCATTTCAGGTGGCCTTTGGTACTGTGGAGAGGGGAAGGCAGGGAGACATATGCATGATTCTGGGGAAGAGGGGTTCTGCCATCTTGGTTCTCTCTACATCTCTCTCACTTTTCTGTCCCCTCCACTTCCTAAGGAGTGGGGCACTTTGGGTGTGGTGTCAGAGTGGGCTGAGTGCACTCGTTTCAAGAGCAGAGATTGAACCCCTGAAGCAGGCTAGCTTTAGAACAACTCTCCTTCCCTCATACTGCCCCGTGCTTCCTGATTGGTTGTTCCTCGGGTGAGGTGACCCAGAAAGACATCTTCTTAAAGGAATAGTTCGGTCAGAAAATGTTATTGGCCAAAAGATGGCCAATAATAAAACAAATATCTAAAATATATATTTTTTTAAGTCCCTATGGAAAGTTTCTAGCAAATGAAGCTCAAACTTTAAAATTACAATCACTAGGCGGCATCCATTTTGTAATTGCAGGCAGCCTCCTCGGCTCTGCATTTGCGGCATTAAACAAGCTGCAAAAGCCCCCTACTGGGAGCTTTTTCTTACTGCTGCCTGAGCAGAGCTGAGGAGGCTGCCTTCACTTTCAGTTTGGATTTTCTGTGCTCCCCAAGCCCAGGGAAACACAGAAAACGTAAAATGAAGGCAAAAAGCCGAGGCGCACCAATTAAAAATATAACGTTGTTGTATTTGTGATTGCCTTGCTTGGAAAACCACGGCAATCACAAATACAACAACGTTGTTATTCTGACAGCGGCAGCTTTCGCCTGGAGTCTCCTGGACTCCCCCAACCCAGAGGGAGCCCAGGAGAATCCTAGCGAAAGCTGCCGCATTCAGAATAACAATGTTTTTGGATTTGTAAATACTGCAGCATTTACAAATCCAAAAACGTTGTATTTCTCACTGCGGCAGCTTTTGCTTGGAGTCTCCTGCGCTCCCTCAGGGTTGGGGGAGTCCAGGAGACTCCACGCGAAAGCTGCCACAGTGAGAAGCACTGCAGCATTTCTAAACACCCACGTTGTGTTTCTGCCTACAGCAGCTTTCACTTTGGAGATCTCGGGCTCCCCACGGGGAGCCTGAGAGCGCCAAAGTGAAAGCTGCTGTAAGCAGAAACACTGCGCCATTTCTAAACACCTGTGTTGTGTTTCTGCCTGCAGCAGCTTTCACTTTGGAGCTCTCGGGCTCACCAAAGAGGGTGCGGGGGGGTCTCCCCCCTCGAAATGTTTGCAAAAATGGCCTACAATATGTGCAATTTACAGTCCAAAAAACCCACCGAAATATGAAAAAAGCATTCGGTTTTACATATTAATGGCGGTACACTATTCTTACGTGTGCAAGTGTGATGGTGTATTTTACAGCAGCTTGTATTGAGAATAGCTGGTACTATGGTGTATGCATAAAGAAATTCATAGTCAGTAATGATGGAAACAAGTTTGTCATGCTGTTACTGGCATTCACATGCGTTCATCCTCTTACTAAAATGGGGGCTATGCGACTTGGAAAGCAAATGCATTGTACAATGCTAGCATAATATGTTTAGCTACACCACAAAACGTTTACATAGCAAGGATGTTTGCAGTTTTAAAAACAGATTAGAATATAATAACGTATCACATTTGCGACGGTTGAAACCCTACTCTGCAGTCTAGAAGTGTCACTATTGCATTGCGACCCACACGCAAAGAAGATTCTGGTGCAATTTCAAGTAAAGGGCGATGGAGTGCAGTATCCCCCATAAACCTGCGCATTACTTTTGGAATCGAGTGTTCTTTGTTTGGTCAAGTGCACACTAGGGTTTCTTCGTCGTGCTTTCAGAAGCAAAGAACCCACTGGTTGCTCCTGTGCAGTCACCTCTACGAATTGTAGATTTACAATAGGAATACAAATGAAAGGCCAAATGTATTGTGCGAAAATAATGCTGAGATTTCCTTGTGTGAAATAATTCATGGGACAAGCGGATATGCAATTTTATAATGTGCACACTCTGGTCATAACTGCAGCTTATACGGTAGGTGCCTTTTAATCTGCGCCATCATCACCTGGTTTACTCACAACCCACACTCATCACATGCTAACAAGGCAGTCTCACCGAGGGACGACTGCCTTTGCCATCACCTGTTACTATCTATGCAAATTATTTCTGTTGAAGATGGCATCCTGGTTGCATAATAAATACAAAAAAATACAAATATTACATACTCTATTTTATTTATTCCCGCAAGTAGAAAGAGAACAAAAGTGCTTCTTGAATTAGAAGGTCACCTGAACATTACATGGTTACCCCCGCAGACATGCAAGAATGCACCTGCACGTGAAAGGAACCCTGAAATAATTGCCCTTAGAGATGGCTCCCAGATAAACACAGTGAATGACATCACTGCGTCCATTTTAGGATTTTGTTATGCTAAGAAGCAAGCAACTCTTAGGAATGTTTGCAAGAACGTGCCTAAAGGCATGGCGTGTTTGATTTCCTTCCTTTGGAGAAACTAAAAAATCATGTTAGTATTGGTTGGCAATTTAGCGTCCATTGGGGTACATACAGGTCTCTGGTTATTGGGCGAGTCAAGACTTGTGCATGGCAAGAGAATAAGGCTATGAAATTATGTTTAATTTATATGGCATTCATATAGTGCCTTTACCCAAAGTGCTGCACAGGACTGAAAGCGGTAGAAACTCATAGATAAAAACGAGAACAGTGCAAACCATAAGATCAATCACTCGAATGACTTTCAGAGAAACTTCAATAAGGCAGTCACTAGGGAAAAGCAATCTGCAAAGAAACAGGCATACCAGGCTCCTTGGACTGCTGCTGTTTGGTGGAGGAATGAATGCCCAGAGGAAGAGCCTTCCATGGGGCCCACAACAAGTGAGCCAAATAGAGAGAAATACTGTACAAAGAATTAAGACAAACCAAGGAAGAAGAGCCAGATGAGGAAGACCTGCCGAGGGTGAGCGACAGTGCAGCAGCACAGGCGGTGAGGTCATCGCATTGGCACATCAGGCCTGGTATGTCAATCCGGGAGAAACGGTTGGCAGCAACAGGGCATATACACAGAGGACCGCTCCCAGCAGTGAAAGGCTAGCCCTACCCTAACCATCCATGGCACAGCATGCCTGCCCCAGGGTGTGGCGGCACGGGCATTCACCTCATCTGCCACTGCATCACATGCCAGGTTGCCAAGTGCTAGTTGGAGTATTTACAAAACGATGGTATAAAAAAAAAAAATTGGCACAAATTCAGTTAATACAATCAATTGCTACACAGGGTTCAGCCTCCAAGTTCGGCTCTTTTTTAAAACAGAAAAGTTAACCTAAATATAAGTTACATGACGCACGCAACAGGATATGCGGTAGACCGTATCCTCCTGCAAGCAGGATGCGGTTTCACATTCGCCTTTAAACGCATTGCATTTCCTGAATGCGCTGAACCAATACTGCCACATATTAGTAACTTAACAAACGTCACGCGTAAATTGATTACCTCGCACTTAAATACCGCCTGAAAGAAGCTTTTAAATGCACCACGTTCTCTGATGAATACGACGACTGCACAGTTCTTGCAAGGCATCATGCACATTTTTATCTGTGCTGATAAAGCAGTGGCGTCTCACTGGCAGACGGTACTGCTCAAGAAGCACCACTTTAAGGGGCGCGAGGCCTACTACTTGAGACTAGAGCGTGCCTAAGTTCACGTTTTTGAATGGGTTTAATGTCTGCTGTGAGTGTTGCAAGGGAACGCAGTGAGCAGAATCCAGGGAGCAGCACAGTGCACAATTCTTTTGAAATACACTCTCTTAATGTGTTTTTCATTTTACAACTATATTGTATGCATAATAGGTTCTTGTGCCCCTTTTAGACAGACAAGATTAAAAGGCCTTCCCATTGCAGTCTACGTCAGGAACACACAAACAAATGAACTGCTAGATACAGGGGATTTGCCTTTTCTGGGGGCTATTGGCGAATCCATTCAGGCAGTGAAATCCATCCAAGATCGAATTAACGCGGACACCGGACAGATGCAATGTTTCTGTTTAAAGACCTGGGTCAAGTCTCTGACAGTCTTTGGACTGTTCGGAAGTTGTAATGACGCATTAAAATTGATCGCCCGAGAGAAGCAGGATTTTGCGAAAAATGCCACAAATATACAACGGCACATTTTGGAGAATCTCCAAAATGTGCCGTTTTATATTTTCAGCATTTTTTGCGAAATCCTGCTTCTCTCAAGGTAACACACTGCAGCAGCAGCACGCCTGCCTGGGCCTTGCTTTATTACAGTCTGTGGCCCACGGTCCTTGGGCCACGGACCGTGGGTAAAGAAAAGCCCCAGGCGGCCCCCGCCTTGTTTCAGATAGAGGGCCTGGGGAGTCGGACAAACACAAGGCTCCAAGTTGCCTACACGGCAGTCAGCAGCACTGAACGACGTGCAGGCCCTGGCCTACACGTCGTTCAGTGCTGACTGGGGCCGTGGTGTAGTCCCCGGGCCCAAACACTACATAGTACAAACACAACAATAAAACACTTTCATCTTCATCAAGGTACTCACCGCTGGCAAGCTCGTGGACCAGGCCGTGGGCTGGTGGTCTGGAAAGGGCAGGGCAGCAGCTCAGCTCGGGTCGTCGAAGAAAGAATCAGGGTGAGAGACGTGTGAAGGTGCACGCACACACCCTGCACCGGTGACCTGCATAGATACAGTAATGTCATTGGCTGTTTGCCAGCCAATGCAAGGGTTGTCATTGGCTGGCAAACAGCCAATGACATTACTGTATCCATGCAGGAGGGACTCAAGGGAATTTCAATCAGTGCGCTGTTTGCGCACATGATTTTACTGGCGGGCCACCTCTCAAGCGCCCCGCCAGCCTACTAATTAAAGGGGCTTACGTAGAGTGCGTGGAGCTGAAAGCTCCACGCACTCTACTATTGAAGAAAGAAGCGTGAAATGGGACGCGCCCCGCTGTGAAAGCCAGGCCCGGCCGAGTTCTTATACACTGACTGACTGTATTGTTGCCACAGCGCCCCCGAACTGTTGGTAAAGGAAATGCTGCTGCAATTAGCATTTCAAACTAGATTCTTCTGGTTCTGAATCTCTTTACTGCTGCTTCTGCTCTTTGTGTGGGGGCAGCGCCCGGCCGCCCTATGATAGCAGCCGCCACTGCCCAGGGGAGCATCGGAGATCCAAAGTGATAGCCACGGCAGGCAGAAACACAACACGGTTATGTTTAAAAAACGCTTCGGTTTTTCTTTCTAAGTTTCTCAGGCTCCTCCGGCTCAGAGGAGGAGCCTGAGAAAACCGCAGTGTTTTTGAAACACAACAACGTTGTATTTATGTTTGCGGTAGCTTCAGTTTGGAGCTCATCAGGCTCCAAGCTGAAGCTACCGCAAACATTAATACGTTTTAAAAGCTGTGGTTTTCCAGCACGGAAAACTTAGAAAAAAAAACACAGCTAGTGCTTATTTTTTTTAAAAAAAGTAGCACTTACCGAGATGCAGCTGCAGCTTTCCTGCCTGTAGTCTCTGGTCCCCGTCCTCCGCGTCCGGCACCAATGAAGCAAAAGCCACCCAGTGGTAGCTTTTGTTTACTACAGCTGGCTGGCTTTTGCTTCATTAGTGCCGCAAACGCAAGCACAGGCGGCATCCATTTCACAAAATGGATGCCTCCTAGTGCTTGCAATTTTAAAGTTTGAGCTTCATTTGCTCGAAACTTTCCATAGGGACTTGAAAAATAAATATATTTTAGATATTTGTTTTATTATTGGCCATCTTTTTGGCCAATAATATTTCTGAACTAACTATACCTTTGAGAGACCCTCACAGGGCAGCCTTACAAAGGTAGCTAGCAAAAGGTGCCTTCCGATCCCTGTTCGCCTGGCGCTCTAGCCTGCCAGACCCCACTCTATTCATCTACAGCTACTTTCAGGTAAAGGATGTCTACTTTGAACCACATTACTGTTTGTATGTTGCAACAATTTAGATTGTTGCATGAAATCTTGTCACTGTTTGTATTTTGAAACACTTGCATTTTGCCTGACTAGGGCTCCCAATTGATATTGATATTTTGAAGCATGACACTGTTTGTATTTTACCACACCAGCATCTTTGCCTGACCAGGGCCCCCAGTTTAGATCACAGCTTTGAATCTCGCCACTGTTTGTATTTTTCCAGACTTTCATTTTGCATGACTAGGTTTCCGAATTTGGATGCTGCTGTGAAGCTCGCCACTGATTGTGTTTTGCCACACTTGCATTTTCCCACACTTGCATTTTGCCTGACTTTGGCTCCTAATTTTATATTGTTGCTTGAGGCTCACCACTGTTTGTCTTTTGCCACACTTACATTTTGCCTGACTAGGCTTCCCTGTTTAAATTGCTATTTTGAGGCTCACCACTGTTTGTGTTTTACCACACTTACATTTTGCCTGTCCGATGCTCCTGATTTAGGTTGCTACTCCAAATCTTGTCACTGAATGGATTTTGCCACACTTGCATTTTGCCTGACTAGGGCTCCTGATTTAGATTGCTACTTTCGGTCCCGGCACTATTTGTATTTTTCCACACTTTTCTTCCCAGAGTGTTCCAAGGGTGGGTTTGCCGTGGTGGGGATCCCGGCTGCTGTGTTTGGCACTACTGCAGAGTGCCTCCAAGGGTGGTCCAATGTGTGGTTCTGCCCCTGTGAATATCTCCACTGTTGTAATTTTGCCAGCCCTGCATTTCTGCCTCTCGGAGTGTTCGAGGTGTGGGTGTGCTGCTCCGCATATCACCACTTTTTGTGTTTTGCCACAATTGAATAATCATCATGGAGTGTTCCTGGTGTGGGTTTGCCGATGTGATTCTCTCCACTGCCATATTTTGCCACAGTTGCATGGTGCTTTCCTGTGTGTTCCGATTTGCTATTCTGCCACTGTGAATCTCGCTACTGTTTGTAACTTTGCTACACTTGCATTCTGCTTCTCAGGGTGTCCCAGGTGTAAGTGTGTTGATTTAAATATTTCCTCTGTTATAGCCTGCCACACATTTGACATGCACTCTTTTTGACTATACCCCACCCTAAACATACATCACCCTCGGGCCTTGGTGCTACCACCCATAGAAGACAGCCGATTCCCACACAAAATTTGGTCCAGCTGTTCAAATAGCTTGACTCTTTTGACAATTTGACAAAGCACCCGACCTCAAACCTGATAGTATGGGCTGCTGTTATGGAGCTAGGCTATCAATGCACACAAACATTTTACCACTACTTCTCAACTCAGACTATGGTCTTCCGAAGGGCGTACATCCTCACAGCACTTTGAGGCCACACCAATGGCAGCAGGTGCTATACAAATGCCACATAACATAACATTTCCAGATTACATGAGGTCACAAATATGTTATGTTATGTTATTGGGATTTCTATTGCGCACTGCTGCCATTTTCATAGTGTCCAAGTGCTCTGGTGGATTTGAAAAGGATGGATGGTTGGGAGGGTTTAGTTAGTCGGATTGAGAGGGAAAAGCGCAAGAGAGCTTTGATGTGCTATTGGTAGCTTCAGTTTGAAGAAAAACATCACTGTGTGCTGGTTTGTTTTCAGTTGGAAGACTTTATGTGGTGTTTGGTGCATATATGTCTTTTTGGCTGATGTGTGTTTGATCAGTTTAATTTGCTGTTAGGTGTTGTGAAGTGTGTTTGTAGTATGTGGTGGTTTTTAGTTTTTTTTATGCGGCAGAGGTATGTGTGTGATTTTTTTCAGTGTTTGAGGATGAGTATGCAGGTTATTAGAGGGTTTTTCATAGGGTTCATGGGAGCTGGCTCAGTCCTTTTGTGAGAGGTTATGTTGATCCGTCGAGTTATTATTATTCTGTGGCGATTTACGGTAGAATGCTTTATTTCTTTGGGTGGCCTTGTCTCGGTTTATCAGGTTTCTGTTGTTTTTGGTTTTTCTGTTGTGATGTGCTAGCAGTTTCCCCCGATGATGTTTCCTATTTAGCTCAGTGAGTTAATGAGCCATCCTTTTTACAATGTTCGGAATTTTAGGTGATCTTCTGCTGTTCATATTTCCTTTGGTAGCGAGTTCCAAAGTCTTGCTGCTATACAGGAGAATGCTGTTCCCCAAAATGTCTGCTTTGAGTATTGTTTAGGTGAACGGTGAATTGCTGACATCACACTCATGTGGATGGTGTCCCTCTATGGGTGTCAGATGCACATTCCTGACACATGATCACTCCCATCAAACCCTCAAAAGTGTGAAGCATGAGTAAGCCAAATGCAGTAGTCAGGAGAAGACAAATGCAGCAGCCAAGAGTAGTAGCAGAGTATTGTTTAGTAATTAAAGAACTAGCGGTTACGTTTAGTAACTCAGTATCAGGAGTATGAGGCTTTAACAACACCTATCAGGTATATTAATACGAAGATAAGTGCTCATTATTTCATATCTTCTGTTTGCATAGCTATTTCATTGACATGAGAATTCATGAGAAATTGATACAAACATCACTGGATTGTAAAATTGTGTAATTCTGTAAAATAATGTCATGAATGTATGTATATGATTTTATCATATGAAAATTAAAAGTATCATTGAACTGGTATTGTTTAAGATCTATTGGAATATTTATTAAATATGCCTCATAACAGGTGTGATATTCTCTGAGTGTTAGGAGCAGCAAAGATACAAGTCAAACCTAGGGTATCAATAGTGTGGGACTGTACTAGAATACCTGCCATTTTAACTTGTGATCTTTTGTACATTTACTGCTATTAGCCACCCCTGGAAACCCTGTTATCTCTTAGATGTTGGATTTTTCATACTGAGTACCCCAACAGGACGAAATGGGTCTTTATTTGCTCATTATCTGTGGGCAGTGTCTCAGATTGGCTGGCAACGTCATGTTTAAAGTGACACTGTCACCAGAGGTACCCATGAATAGCTATTGCTAGAAATCCTTGAAGATAAGATGTATTGGTTTAAAATGATCAAATCCTCCTTGTCCCGTTAATCTGCGCTAACATTTCAAACGGAATCTCTGCAGGTGGCCAAAGGACATGTTGTGCACATTTTTGTGGGGAGAGTCTCTTTTCTCCTGCACAATTCCAGGGATGTCTATCTCCCCTTCTTCAAAGCAGGGCCATAGAGATTGATTCCGTTTTGACACATCCCCAATCAGTGGACCACTCTCATGTCTTCTGATGGATTTAACGAAGAACCTGTTGAAGTTCACGGTCTGTCATTTCCATCCTTTCATAGTTCAACAAATAGACTTACCCAATCTTGTTTACTCTAATGATTGAGCTGGGGAACCTTGCAAATCACAAGGTTGCTGTCATTTTGTGAGAGGCCGAGGAATCGGGTGCATGGCTAGATTGCCAATTACCAACACATCTACATGTGCATGGCCTTCTTAAGGTTACTGGCCCACAGGTTCTCAGACTGAAGCAGAAAATTCTTTTTTTACAGAGTGCTGGCAGTGCACTAGCCAGTACTGGCTGGCATCCAGTAATATGTCTGCCTGTCCTTTGTAACAGATGAAGAGAAAACAAACTGCCACAGTATCACTTTTGCCTTCTTGCCAGGGCTGGAGATACTCCATCTACCAGTCCCAGGCAACTGTCAGCTTGAGGATGTGCAGGCCTTCCCTGAATATGAATCTGCATTTCATAACAATTGAACAAAACCTCGGCTCTACATGTATGCACCTCATTGGAGGTTTGATCGGGGATCTGATCTGTAAATGTTTCCTCTATTTCCTCATCAATTATTGTGATATCACCCAGTTTAATTTTTCAGTTTCCTCAGCTATGAAATCCCACATTTAAACAGGTGCACAAGAATCTTTCTAATGACTACAATACTACATGTAATCTTTATTACATTCCTGAACTAACTTGATATTGTCGCATTGATGAATTAGAAAAGAAGACACTTTGAAGGCATCTTGAAGCAAGACACAGACAACAGACTTCAAGTTCAAACAAAAGATATTTATGCTTTTGCTGTCCTTTTCTTTTGTTTTTGTTTTCTTGTTTTGTGGTTGTTTCGACCTTGTTATGAAAAACAATAAAATGTTTTATTAAAAAAAATAAAAGATATTTATTAACTTAAATGTCAGGATGGTTAAAGGCCTAATTTGCCCTATGCTAAGGTGGGATTTCCCTACCCGAATGAAACTAAGGAAAGTCTGAGTCAAAGTGGTTATCTTAAAAGTCCTTTCCTTGTCCAAAACATATCTTTGCTCTGAAACACTGAGCTAATCAATGTGTAGGGATATCAAAGTCAAAAGAAGTAGTGTTCATCTTAAGGTTCTGAGCTTCTTCCAGCTTGTAGCTTTCTTTCAGCTCCCCTTCCCCAGGCATAAGAAAGTTCCATGAAAAAATCTCAATATTACCTTTCTACAGTACAAGGTTAGACAGGTAAAAATCAATTCTTTGGGTTTCCGTTCACCAAGTTTCAAGTAATAAAATATAAGAGAAAATGACCTTGAGACTCTGTTCTCAAATCAACAAGTGCAGTCCTTTAAGCCTCAGGGTTCCCTTCCCAAAGACTTTAACTTTGTCACTTATTCTGGCTTCTATCTTTTCAAAAACTCTCAACAAATCTCAATGTTAAATGGTTTCATTGGGCTGTTTCACGTTGTCCTGATCTTGCACCATTCAGGGCTCTCTGGTCTAGGTGCAGTTGTAAGACCACACAGTCCACCCATCACAGGTCATGCAACCACGATCCCAGCGTTCCTCAGCCCACACAGGTTCCTTGGCACTTGCTCCTCTGCACCAAGTGCCCTTCACTTAGTTCCTTTTACTGGCCTCTTGGTTTTATGTGTATTATTGCAATCGGCTGGCTTCTCCTTAGTTAGTCTCTTCGCCCTGCCACCACGTGTCACACACCTCTTGCCAATCTGTGGCCTTGCTGCACTCATTTCCATCGCACGGGCAGGTGAGTGTTTGTATCCTTTTGTGCCCATTTTTACTGCAATAGTTGTCCCAGGACCCTTGTAGCTCCGTGTTACACAGCCTCCCCTTCCTTCCCTTTCTTGTCTTCCCCTCTCCCTCCCGCCTCCCATCCTGCCCACTGCCCCTCATTGGTACTCCCTCTGTCAAGCGTTAGGCCTAGTGTCCTGCTCGTATCCCCTGCTCCCAATTTCCATCGCAGGAGCAGGTGAGTGTTTGTACCCATTTGTGCCCATTTTTACTGAAATAGTTGGCCCAGGCCCCGTGTAGAAGATCTGTGTTACCCAGCCTCCCCTTCCTGGTCTTCCCCTCTCTCTCCCGCCTCTTGTCCCGCCCACCGCCCCTGATTGGCTGACTCACCTGGTCATAACCAACTCTCCCAGGGCAGCCCTCTGCCCGGCAGCCCCCCTGGCTAAGGGTCCCAAGTCAAAGGGCGGCTCCTACAGTGGCGGCTCCAAGATATGTCCGCCGGTGTCAGCAGGGGAAGCCAGTGAAGCCAGCAGCTGACAGACACCAACAAAACTGTAAGTGTGGCATGGGTGGGGTGTAGAGCAATTACTCTACTCCAGAAAGGCCCCGCCACTCTACCTTTCTCTTTCCATAGCATAGACTGCCAAAACGTACACAAGGCATACTTAGAAAGACCTGTGACTATCAGCCTAAATCTATTCAGGACAGGATTGTAAATGATGCCTTTCATTGCATACTAACATACTTGTCAATATTAATAAATGCCATTCCTGGCCAGATTTCTATACTCTAGCCTGCACCAAACTTACATGAAATTGTGAACTTTAGCTTGCGTCACATCTAGATAGAAATCTGAATGATAGCATGTCCCACACTTAGATGAAACTATGAATGTCAGCATACGCCACAGTTAGATGAAATTGTAAATTGTCAATGATAGCATGTGCCACACTTAAATGGAATTGTGAAGCTTAGCTTGTGCCAAATTTGATTGAAGTGTGAACTTTAGCCTGCGCCATACTAAGATTGAATCATGAACACTGGCCTGCTTCGCATCCAAAGAGAAATGTGAATGATGGCATGTGCCGCATTTTGATGATGAAATTGTGAACATTAGCCTGAGCCACACTTAAATAGAAATGTGAATGATAGCATGTACCACTCGTAGATAAGACTGTGAATGTCAGCATACGTCACAGTGAGATGAAATTGTAAATTGTGAATGATAGCATGTGCCGCACTTAAATGGAATCGTGAACTTTAACCTGCATCACATTATGATAGAAATGTGAAGAATAGCATGTACCACACTTAGATGAAATTGTGAATTCTAGCATGTGCTCCACTTAGATGGAATCATGAACACTAACCTGCGTCGCATCTAGACAGAATGTGAATGAAAGCATGTGCCACACTTAGATGAAATTGTGAACATTAGCCCGCCGCCACTTGTTTTTAAAAAAAACGTTTATTTATTATTGCAGACAGGGATAGAACATACAACGTGCCACTCTTAGACGAAATTATGAACTTTAACCTTGGATGGAATCGTGAACTTTAGCCTGAGCCACACTTAGATAAAATTGTGAACTTCAGCCCGCGTTGCATCTAGATAGAAACGTGAATGATAGCATGTGCCACACCCAGATTGAATTGTGAACCTCAGCCCGCCCCACACCTAGATGGAATCGTGAACTTTAGCCAGGGCCACATTTAGATGAAACTGTGAACTCTAGCCTGCGCCACACCTAGACAGAAATGTGAATGATAGCATGTGCCTCACTCAGATGAAATTGTGAACTTTAGCATGTGCCTCACTTAGATGAAATTATCAACTTAACCTGTGCCATACTTAGAAGAAATCGTGAACTTTAGCCTGAGCTGCACCTAGATAGAAATTTGAATGATAACATGTGCCATACATAAATGGAATCGTGAACTTTGGCCTGCGTCACATCTTGATTGAAATGTGGGAATAGCATGTGCCACACTTAGATGAAATTGTGATTGTTAGCATGTGCCCCACTTAGATGGAATCATGAACACTAGCCTGTGTCGCATCTAGATAGAAATGTGAATGAAAGCATATGCCACACCTAGATGAAATTGTGCACATTAGCCTGCGCCACTCTTAGATGAAATTATGAACCTTGACCTTGGATGGAATCGTGAATTTTAGCCTGAGCCGTACTTAGATGAAATTGTGAACTCTAGCCCACGTCGCATCAAGATAGAAATGTGAATGATAACATGTGCCACTCTTAGATGGAATTGTGAACCTCAGCCTACCCCACACC
This sequence comes from Ambystoma mexicanum, assembly GCF_040938575.1. Lineage (NCBI taxonomy): Eukaryota > Metazoa > Chordata > Amphibia > Caudata > Ambystomatidae > Ambystoma > Ambystoma mexicanum. The sequence continues at coordinate 665,678,633 of NC_090922.1, forward strand.
AAGATGGATTTGTGAATTTTAGCCGGTGCCACACACCTAGATGAAATTGTGAACTTTAGCCTGCGCCACAACTAGATGAAATTGCAAACTTTAGCCTGCGCCACACCTAGATAGAAATGTGAATGATGGCATGTGCCACTCTTGGATGGAATAGTGAACTTTGGCCTGCGCCACAGCTGGATGAAACGGTGAACTTTAGCCGGTGTCAGATCTATATAGAAATGTGAGGGATAGCATGTGCCACACTTGGATGAAATTGTGAATGTTAGCATGTGCCACACTTGGATGGTATCGTAAACACTGGCCTGCATCCCATCTCGATAGAGTTGTGAATGTTAGCATGTGTCCACTTGAATGGAATCATGAACACTAGCCTGCCTCGCATCTAGATTAAAATGTGGATGATGACATGCACCACACTTATATGAAATTGTGAATGTGCATGCGCCACTCTTAGATGAAATCATGAATGGTAGCCAGTATTGAATCTACCATCTAGATAGAAACGCAAGGAAATGGACGGAATAGACGAAACTGATAGAGTGGATAGAATACATCAAATGGATAGGACAAATGGAATAGACAAAATGGTTAAATGGAGAGAGTGGACGGAATGATAGAATGGACTGAATGGATGGAATGGATAAAATGGATAGAATGGTTGGAATGGATAAAGTGGATGGAATGGTTGAAGTGAATGGAGTGGATGGAATAGACAGAAGCGATGGAATAGATAGAGTAGATGGAACAGACAGAATAGTTGAAATGGATGGAATGAATAAGAGTGGACTGAATGGATAGAGTGGACTGAATGGATAGATTGGATGGAATGGATAGAGTGGGCAGAATGAAAGAAGTGGATGGAGTGGAAGGAATGGACATAATGATGGAACGGACAGAGTGTATGGAACGGACTCAGTGGACGGAACAGACAGATTGAATCTAATGGACAGAGTGGATGAAATACTAATGTAAATGTTATCCTACTCTCCAGTTCCCTGCTGTTGCTTTATATCTGTATCCCCTCCTGTCGTTGTAAACCCAGACCCCTGTCTCTACGTGTCCATATGTCGCTCTCCACCCCGCCATCCTGTTCATGTTCCTGGTCTTGGGCACTTTAAATATAACCATCACATCACATCACTACGCTTACTCTCTACTATACACCATCATCCAACTAGAACACAGCTATACCACTAACTAATTCGGCCTAGCTGTCCACATACAAACACAACCCCATGATCACCTCATCACCCTATAAAACGCAGATAGCTGAGCACATTCCAGCTAATTGCTCACATAGGCGTCCTCCAGGCCTAACGCAGCCAGAGCCCAGTCTGGGTGTCCACCCACCAGACTGCACACATCTAACTGATATCCACAACACCACACCTAACGCTAGGATGCAGCTACCATCTGGCAATTAAATCAGCTGCACACATATCTGGTGCACCCAAGCACCCTAGTACACTATCCCTCTCTACTGACCAGAACTACGGTTCCTGAGGGTGTTCAGCCTACCAGCGCTTTGAGGTCATACTAAGGATATATAAAGCGCTATGTAAAGGCCAAGTAACATAACATAACATAACACTGCATTTACTTATAAAAGTTCACTGTTTTGCTTAACTTCAAGGTTTGAGTTAAATCGTTGTGTAGCATGCATTCAATAGTGTTTACTTTCAGTTCAGTGTTCAACGTGCCCTTATGTTGCCTAATTTGTAGTTACCATTTGGTTCAGTATTCAATATGCACTTATGCTGCTTAACTTTAAGTTTCCGTTTAGTTTGGAATTCAATATGCATTTGTTTTCTTCAGTGTTAAGTTTCCGTCTAGTTCAGTATTCAATATGCATTTATTAGCTTACTTTAACGGATCGTTATTCACTTCCGGTCCGATAGAAGTCCCCTAGGGCAATGAGCAACCTCCCGAGACTCAACAGCCTTCTGTGTCTCTTCCCGATGGTTCCTGCTACTTCCTCCTTGCTTCGGAAACAGGGAAATTCACTGGTGCGAGCCCCACCCTCCTGATGTGGGTTTCTCTCGACATGCCACAACTTACATGGCTTCTTCCCAGACACGGGTGGTGTCTTCTCTGCTCCAGGCTCATTAGCAGCTCCTGCTGCTCGCTCTACATTGTGGAGGCTCCCTGACCTGTGGCTATTACTGTGCCCACTAGTTTCAGGTCCCAAAAGTCATCTAAGATACCTGCCAGCGTCCTGGCTCCATCTCTGGTCCCACCATGGCTGCCTTCTCATGACAGTCTCCTGCTGGTCTCCCTGTTGCTCTATTCCTTGCTTTACTGGTGTCCATTTATACACCAGCAGACCCTTGAGGGGGTGCAGGTGTGGATGCTTGATTAGCTCTGCCTGACTAATGTCACACTTACCTCTGGTGCCCTGCAGGGGTGCCTGATCCGGTGTGTACTGATGTGTAGCCCCCTCGCTGACTGATTTCACCCTGATGCTCGTCCCAGCCACTCTGTTCCCCACTGGTCGACTGGGGATTAACTCCCAGGGGACCGTGAGGTTGGGATGGACCGTGAGGTTGGGATGGACCTGGGTGGTTTCGGGACTTTTGGGATGTATCGTTCTGGGGGTCAGGTTGACCTTAAGGTAAGTACAGGGTAAGTATAAGCACAGGGCCTTCCCTTCTGCCCTACCCCTCAGAGCCTGGGTTGGCTGGCTGGCGGAAAGCGAGAACTGCTCACCGTAATATTTTCGACTACGGTCGCAGTCCTCAGGTCCGTATCTTCCTCCAGTTACTTCACTAAAGGTGCATGGTCCAGGCCAGCTGCGACACACAGGATACGACGGTGAACACGTAAGTCTTGATTAAACACGGGTGTCAAACTTGCTGTGCTTGCAAACTTGTTCTGTACAGCGACTGAGCTTACTTTCACAATGTCTTGCTTCTTCACAAGAGCTGAGCGAATGAAGGCCAACGCCGCAATGAGAGGCTGAAGGAACAAAGTTGGGACTCACTGCGCAGGTGAGCACACTAGGCACTGGGATGGGCGGCGGTCGAATAACGGAATGGGATCTCTCACACTGTTGCTTTGCTTTTCAGGTCCACAGATACTGCGGGTATGACAACAATCGGAGAAGTGAGGAAGAACCACGATGAGCAGGCGATGAAGAACCAATGTCCAAGATGAGCAGGTGATGAAGAACCAATGTCCAAGATGAGCAGCCACACTGGTCGACTCCGGGTGCTGTTCGGGGAAAAAAAATACGAATGCAGAGACTTCTTTACATAGGAGTGTGGATTCCCTTTTCAGGTGAGTTTCTTCAGGTGAGTTTCCACTTCTTTCCACTGACAGTATGAGTAGTAAGCGAGACACTGCTCTTGTCAAAAGCAGAAGAAACGCTAAGCACAGGGTGTGGTTCGGGGCATGGTTTTATAGCCTTGGGCCACACCCTGTCAGTGTTAGACTGCCAGGAGCTTTGGTTCCTCGCACGTGCTTGGCGCTCCTTTGCACGTGCCGGGCGTTTCTTCTCCCTTGGTAGGCTCGCTGGTGTAGATTGTGGCCTTGCTCCATTCTACATGCTTACGCCAGCCAGCCACCATACCTGTCCACCACCTCCATACTCTATCATGGTGAAAAAACACCCCTCCCCTGGGCCCAACCACGCTGGGCCAGTAATCGGATCGTGACAACCATAATCAAAGGGACATGCCAGACCTTCATAGATCTTTGGAGGCATCTTCCCCATCCCAGTACTAAAGTGTTGAATGGGTGTAGTCTTTATTACTCTTAGTTGTCTCTTCTTCTTCCCAGTACTGTCAAGTGTCACATGTGTGAAAATGAGGGGAGCTGGATTCTAACAGTCCATACAGGTTGGGGGACGGTAAGGTTGGGCATCAATAGGGAAAGGGGGATACCATGTCTTGCCCAAGGGCACTCCACTCCCAATCTTTAAGGACCCTCCACCCAGGTGATCCTCCCTCGCTTCTCCACCCCCAGGGTCAGCATCCAAGAGTGATGGAAGCTCTTAAGATGTATGTAACCATCATGTTTTCAAGTGCCCAGCTACCTCAGGGTTCAATGTGCGACATAAATAATAAACAAATACAGATGGCCTTTCCTTGGCCACCTGAGCAGAAGGTCCAAGTGGAGTAGGAGTGAGAATAACCTGAAGTTTCTCACATAACCCACACACACCACAGATGTTGCTGTAGCAGTATATGTACCTCTATTTATCAGAAAATACTGGCCTACTTCTGTATACGATTAAAGATGAGTATCTATCAGCTATGTGGAAATATTAGTCGAGCGGTTTCATGTTACATATGATAGATAACAAAGGTGAAGCCTGAGTTGCTCTGACGTCATTGGGAACCGCAAGATGGGATACACGCCGTAGTTGACAGCTACCCATTTACAATTTTATGTTGTCCATGGTGCTCTGCATCCCTCCCTGTGCTGACCCCATGTCCCAGATGTACAAGGGGTGGAGAAGAGAGGGATGAATGAACCACAGACAACATAAACAATGAACTCCCACATGTCCCTCTCACTCTATAATATTGAAATACCTGGCCTCCTGCCTTCCTACTTCACCTCTATGTTTGTCTGAAAAAATGAAAGCAATAGCACATGTACTCCCACCCTCCCCTGCATGTTTCTCCTACCACCCCCAAAAAAAACAGAAGCAGTACAAGGTTCCCTGACACCATTTCCCCTCTCTTGTGCTCACCCTCTTTAATCTGATAAAACAAAAACATTCAATAATGTTGTCCAGTAACTTTCCCAATCCCTCATGCTTCTGTGTTTAATCCACACCCAGACACAAATTAGTACCTGGCAACCTGACACACACCCCACCATCTCTCATCCTCTAAACAACACCCCTGCAGGGTATCTCTACAACAGTGTGTCAGCCACAAATCAGTCACTTGAAATTGGGTCCTGTGGCTCTGTCTCTGGACCTGACTCAGGTGAATGCTCCCGCATCCATTTCGGCATTTGCCCCCTTTTTTCTCAGTGTCTCCATTCATTCCTCCAGTTTCCTTTTTCTTTGCCCTCTTTTTCCCCATACTCATGGGATCTCCCCGCCCGATGCACTTTGTAGCCCAATGCCACTCCTGCCCGCGGTCGTGATTGGTGCAGCTGCATTTGCAGCCCCACTACCTGCTTCTATAGAGCCTCTGATGGTCAGATCACTGTAGCAGGCCTGTGAATGCATGTCCTGCTGATCTGTCCCTGGGCCTGCCTCAGGTGAGTGCTCCACCATCAATTTAAGCATTTGCCCTCCTTTTCTCTCGGTCACTCTCATTCATTCTTCCTCTTTGCTTTTTCTTTGCACTCCTTTTACACATATTTGTTGGCTACCCCACGACCCTATGCACGTTGCCACCCATATCCTTTCCACTTCCCGCCCCCCCCTGCCTGTGATTGGTCCAGCTGCATTTGCAGCCCCAGTACCTACTTCTGCAAGTCCCTGTATGGTCAGATTACAGCAGCAGGCCTGTGAACATGGGTCCTGCTGCTCCATCCCTGTGCCTGCCTCAGATGATTTCTCCCCCATCCAGTTAGGCGTTTGCCCCCTTTTCTCACTGTCTCTCTCATTATCTCTCCCTGTCCTCTACCCTGCTTCCTGGCTCATCCCTGTTTCTCTCCCCACAGCCCAGCCCCCAGCCCCATTCGCTTCCTAGATCCTTATTAGTACAACGACCCAGGGCAGCCATTCTGCCCAGGCAGCCCCTTCGGCTAATGGCCCTGAGGCAAAGGGCACCTCCAAAGAAGCAGCTCCAGTCAGTGTTTGCCTGGGTTGCCTGTGAAACCTGCAATCGTTAACCTGCAGCAACTGACAAGGTGAGAGTGGTATAAGGAACTCATGGTGTGGTGTAAGGAAGTGATCACATTTCAAGGGTGTTTATTAAACTATATATGCAGGTTGGAAAAATGCCTAATCTAAACCTAAATATAAGATGGGAGCAGGCTATGACCATTAAATAATAATAAGGCAGTCCTAGTGGTGTCTTGTCAAATCAAAAGGGCCTATACTAGAAAAAAGAAACTATTGACAATCCTTTCAACTAAATACAAAAAAGTGTTTGGGAGATAATTGACAAGAAAGAAAGAAGTGTTCACAAATGATAAGTCAGGATGTGGTAGCCGGTGGTCTCCCTTCTCCGCGTTTCAAGAACGGGGCAAGGCAGGACTCCTGAACACAGCACACTCTTCAGCTTTCCCAGCACAAAACTACAGTTCAGTTTTAAGCTAAAGTCTCTTGCCTCCAAGGACCTGATGTGTTCAAGATAACAAACAAAAAGTTCCTTTCTGCATGTACATTGGGTGATGACTTTTCAACCCTGGATCCCCCTCTTCGGGCTCAGATCCACAAAAGTTCCTAGTGATATCAGGACCTTTGGTGGTTAAGTTTCTTTCTTCCTAGTGCCTGATATGTTCAAAATAATAAACAAAAGTTCCTTCCTGATTGCACTAGGCTCAGTGGCTTAACACAAAATGTGGGCGCTCCCCTGCGAGCCATGCTCAGGGCCTCCCTCCCAACTTGGCAACAAATCACAGGTTGTACCACACTTTGTGCCAGCCTAGATTCCCACTAGAACATTCCCTTTCCCCTTAAGCACTCCCTTATATATCGACCCCTCAAGAAGCTGTCTGCCGATCCTACCTGCCCGGCAATCTACCACCCAATCTTCATCACCCATTTCCTGGGCAAACTCTTTGAAAATCTCCCAGTTTATACTCCACACCGATTCTGTTGGTTGTCTCCATGACCATCAATCTGACTTCAGAGCTTCCAGAGTCACGTAAACTACTCTCCTAAACACCCGTGAAGCTCTGCTCTCTAACTTTGATTCCAGCATTCCTCCTGTCCTAGCCTCCTTTATTTTTCCCTGCATTCAACATGGTCAACCACACCATCCTGATCAATCGACTCCATGAGAATCTGGGCATCACAGATCAAGCCCTGTAGTGGCTGACCTCCTTCCTCTTGGATGCCCCTCCCAGGTCCAACTTGGCCCCTTTGGTCCACCTGATCTCTACCTTCTCCTCTAACTTTCAGTGTTATGCGGATGACACTCCGCTTTCCTTCAGGCTCCCCTCAGCCTCTTCTCCTCTCTCGCTAATTCCTGACTGTCTATCCACGACACAGGATTGGTGCACCTCCAATGATCTCTGCCTTAAAGCCAGTATGATGGAGATCCTTCTCATTAGGACCCCTACCACTGCTTTCCCTCTTACTCTGACCACCCACCTTGGACGGATCTGAGTGAAATGACCGAATGCAAATGTCTGACTACCAAAAGTCTGACCTTTTTTTTTATTTTCATTTTTCCGCAAATATTTATATAGGGTAGAACCCCCAGACCCCCCATGTTACCCCTATACATGTTTATTAACTTTACCCCCCCATATATATATATCTGCGGATAAATGGGGGTCAGACTTTTGGGGGTCAGACTTTTTGCCCTCTGTCATTTTCTCCTATTCCCCATGGACCTCTTACATCGCCTTCCTGCGAGGCAAACAACTTTGGTGTCATCTTTGACTCCAATCTCACTTTCTCTCCTTACATCTTGGACATTACCAATAAGTCCCACTACCAGCTGCTCCTCCTCAAAGGGACTCTTCCCTTTCTCACTTTACTGTCTCCAGAGCCCTGGTTCTCTCTAGGCTGGACTACTGCAACAGCCTCTTTCTCAATCTGCCTCCTTCTACTCTCCACCCTCTGCAACTAATCCAGAACAGGACTGTGAGACTTATCCTTGGTTTCAAGCCCAGGGAACGTATCCCTTCAGCCCTGAAATCACTCCACTGGCTCCCGGTGGCTGCAAGGATCAAGTTCAAGACCCTTTGCATTGTTACAGAAATCATTTCTTTATGAATGCCGAGTGAATTTAAAAAGAAACATAATTTGTTTTTGTTGAAACAAACCTTTTTGTGCATTTTTTTCTTCGAAGTGGGTCTCCCTTCCAGAACATGTACTGACAGGGCCCCTCGCACCACGGGAGCTGCAGGGGCCCCCGTTACCCCAATGACTAGGGTGATGGTTCTTCACCCCTAGGTCTCTCTCTTCCGGGATCAGACCCCTCTCGAATGTCAGCCTCTCTCCGTCAAGTTCACTATAAATTGCATTCAAAAAGATATCATCTGCTACATTCACGCGTCATTGAGTGATTGCTTTTCACCCCTAGATCCCCCTCTTCTGGGCTCAGACCCTTCTCGAATGTTTGCCTCACTCCGTTGGGTTCACTACGGCTTTCCTCAAAAACACTTTCACCTGTTGCTGTATTAATGTCCTTTTAGACAATCCACTGTGGACATCCCTCTGTCTGGTTCACTCTTGTCAACCCAATGAACATTTGGGCATCATGCTTCGCCCCGTTCTGCAGGCATCCCTCAGTCGAGGTCACATTTGCCAGCCTCTCAGGTTCTTCTACTTTCTCACTATGCAGGATCCACTTCCCTTCACTTTCCAATGGTTTGTCGGTCAAAGACTTTCAACTGTACAGGGGATTTTTCTAGACCCCTGTATGACCACGTTGACCTTTTTCTTGCAGATTTCCCTAGGCCTTCTGGTATCGGTAGTTTCAACAGTAGGGCAATTATCCAGAGTCTCTCGAGGGAGTTCCCACGTGGTACTGGACCCCTCTGCAGCTGGCTTTCTCCTTAGGAGTTAACAGTTCTTTGATTTTCCCTTAATTTGCCATTTGCAACTTTCATTCAACACATTTTCTTATCGGTTCTCCCCTTGACTCACTGGCTGTTATAAACCACTTGTTTTTTCTTGCCTCTGGAGTCAAGGATGATACCATGGTAGCAAGCATCTCTACCTGACTTGATTATCAGTGTAGGAGGGCTTTTTGTACCGTTGACATCTGCTGCAAAACCCGCTGAATATTGTTTGCAGCCTTACGTTTCCTTCACAGAGGTTTCACAGGGTCTGGGTCGGAAAGGGCAAGGTCATTCTCTCTTTGTCGCTCCTTTGATTCTCACCACCTTTCTCTTCCTCTTGAATTGCTATACTGGGTTAGCGTCTCCTCGTGCGGTCTGCCTTGCTCGTAGTGTGCTCTCATGCTCCACCTTTTATCTCTGTGTGGAAGGGAAAGGGCCATCAGGTGTGTGTGATTCTGGTCCATTGCCTGACTTTTCTGGACCATTGTGTTGGGACATGTCAGGTAAATGGCTTTGGTGTTAGTCTGTTATCTTTCATGGTGTGTGAAAGTGTTCATGTCAGAACAGGAGTGGGGGGTAGAGTGTCTGAGTATCTGTAAAATGGAAGACTAGGGAGCCGTGGGTTGATGCGAAAATGATATCTTTATTTACCAAATCAAATTTAACTGAACTGATTATAATGTCTCTTGATGGTTTCCTCACTGTCAAGTCCTTCTTAGGTATGGAAGAGGAAGTTTCCTGGACTGCCACTCACTCCTTGGAGCCCGGATAGGCCCACCACTCTCTCCTTCCTTCTCCTTCCTGGTCAACGTTCTGTAAAAGAATGAACAACATCCCCAGTAAATATGCTGGCTTTTATGTCCTGCTCCTAGCTTGCTTACCCACCAATCTGAAACGTTCTGGTCTAGCACGTATGCTATTGGTTGGTGCTTGTTAGAACTGCCTCCCTTAAAAGCTGCCGTCTGATTTCCTCTAGCTTCCTTCCGGCAATCTCGGGAGGCGTGTCTCTCCTCAGCCCGAGTCCGTTGGCTCTTTTCCCTTGGTTTTGTGGTGTAACGGGATGTTCTGGCCCCTGGCGCCTCCCCCCCTGGCATGGCATCTCAACATATTCGAGACCATCCCTGGCGGACCGGACCTCTGTGGGCGTTTCGTACACCTGAGGACTGGGTCTGCAGCGATGCCTGTCAGCATCCTGCCATGTGGGGTATGCTTAAAGGATAGACCCGCCATGCAGGCCATCTGTATCCCACTCTGGTGAGTATGGTTCTGGGTGGTCTGTGCATTTTTCATTGCCTGTCTGCATGCTGTGTAGCAGTCTAAGGGGTATGGTTGTAAACGTAGGTGTTAACTCTATTTTCTCATTCTCACTTGTTTTTGACTGAGCGTTCCAATTGGGGCATGTTTCCTGGGCTATAGTGCGCTCACTTAACAACCCCTCCCCAGGGTCTACTTTACACATCCCACCACAGTCCCAGGCTGACCGGACAAGGGTGAACAGCTGGAAAGATAATAAGCCAACAACTGGAACCTGGCAGGCTTGTGCAAGGTAAGGAAGTGAAAGGGCTGTAGGGATAGAAACCAACACAGAACTCGTTCGTTGGTGTCCTTATGTTTGGCAAGCCATTTGTAACAGAGCATGGTCCGTATACAGTGTAAAGCTTTGACCCAGTAGATAGTACTTGAGGCTATCGACAGCCCACTTGATAGCCAAGCATTCCTTTTCAATAGTAGAATACGCTGACTCGTGGGGAACCAGCTTCCTGCTTATAAAACAAACCGGTCTGAGGTTTCTGTTTTGTTCTTGTGAGAGAACTGCTCCTAACCCCTGGTCTGAGGCATCCTTCTGCAGATAGAAGCATTTCTGGAAATCTGGCCATCTCAGGATGGGTTCTGAAGTCATCCAGCTTTTCAGTACTTCAATAGCTTTGAGTGCTTCTTCGTTGGAGGATAGGTCGGGTGGCCCGCTGTTCCTTAGTGCATCTGTCAAGGGTGCTGTGACAGTGGAGAAGTCGGGTATAAACCTTCGATAGTACCCGATGAATCCTAGGAATGCTCTGATCTGTTTTCTGGTGGAGGGTGTTGGGATTTTCTTTATGGCCTCGGATTTGGAGACCTGTGGTGGTAGTACCCCCCTCCCACTAGATGACCCAAATACTTGGTCTCATGTGCTCCTATTACTGTCCTCCTGGGGTTTATGTGTAGGCCGGCTTTAAGCAACTCTGCCACCACTGATTGCAGGTGTTGGAGATGATCATTCCATGTTTTGCTACATACCATAATGTCGTCTAGAAAGGCTGCGGCAAATCTGTTATGAGGTTGCAACACCATATCCATTAACCTCTGGAACATTGCTGGTGCCCCATGTAATCCAAATGGAAGGACCTTTAATTGGTACAGCCCTTGAGGCGTAGCAAAGGCAGTCTTTTTTCAGTGTGCAGAACCAAGTCCTTCCCGCAATTCGTCCATCTTTGGTATAGAGTAGGCCTCGCATTGGGACACTGAATGTAATTTACGGTACTCCATGCAAAAACAGATTGATCTGTCAGGTTTTGGGACAAGTACTATTGGGGAACACCATGCACTTGTTGAGGGTTCGATGATGTTCATGTGCAACATGTCTTCTACTTCTTTTTTGATTATTTGACATCTGGCTTCTAGAATCCTATAAGGTCTGAGCCTTACGGTCTGCCCTGGTATTGTCTCAATAGTATGTTCAATTAGGGTGGTCCTCCCTAGTAGAGAGGAGAAAGCTTCTCCGTGGGTGGTCCTCCTGGACATCAATTCTGATTTCATGTCTGCGGTTAATGCCGCTCCCCACTGTACGTCCTCAAAGTGGTCTTGGGTTCTTTGAATGGTCTGATCGTTTTCTTCTCCCTCTTATGTGTCCATTACCGGCATTGGGAGGGGTTTGGTACACTCCTTTAATAGGTTCACGTGATATATTTTATCCGTCTATGTTCGGTCATGTTGATGGACTCGATAGGTCACTGGACCGACAACATCCTTGATCTTGTAAGGGCCCATCCACCTGGACAACAATTTGTTATGGGTTGTAGGAAGGAGTATCAGTACCTGGTCACCTGGTTTAAAAGTTATTTTGCAGCTTCCCTTGTTGTAGCCTCTTTCCTGGACTGACTGGGCTTGTCCGAGATTCTCCTTGGCCATAGTGCGCAGGGTGGTTAGATGTTTCTTGAGTTCCTCAGAATATTCTGTCAATGATACTTCCTCTGTGGCTTCCCATTCTTCCTTAACTACGTCGAGGATTGTACGTGGCTGTCTTCCAAACTGTAGTTCAAAGGGAAAAAAGCCTGTAGAGGACTGGGGAGAATCCCTCAAAACCATTAGTACTAATGGTACCACTTGGTCCCAGTCCTTCCCCTCTGGTCCAGTTACTCTTTTTATCATTTTTTTGATGGTTTTATTGTACCTTTCGACAAGCCCATCTGTTTGTGGGTGATAAACAGACGTCCTTAGTTGTTTGATCTGCAACCGTTCACATACTTGTCGAAATACAGTGGACAAAAAGTTAGTGCCTTGATCCGTGATGACTTCAGAAGGGAAGTCCACTCCAGCAAAGTAGGGTATTAATTGGTCACAAAGCTGTCCAGCTGATGTCCCCTTCAGGGGAAATGCCTCTGGGTATTGTGTTGCATAGTCTATGATTGCTAGAAGGTACTTGTATCCTCTCGAGACTGGTTCCATGGGACCTACTATGTCCATGGCAATTCTCTGAAACGGTACGGATATTAGAGGCATGTGTTGTAGCAGTGCCTTGGCAGGGATGGTTCCGCTAGTTAGCTGGCATGTAGGGCATTCCTTGCAGAATCGGGCCACTTCCCCATATATCCCGGGTCCATAGAACCTTTTCAGAATGTTTTGTTGTGTTTTTAGTGATGCCATATGACCCCCGCAAGGGTGGTAGTGAGCCAGCTGTATTATAATCATTCAATGGGTTTTGGGTAACACCAGCTGCCCCTTGTCGTATCATATTCAGCCTTGTATTTCCTATATAGCAGCCCTTGTCTAAATAGGAATCCTGGACCTCTAGACGGGTCTGGATCTTCTTCCTTGTTAGCTCTTTCTCTGGCTATCAGTAGGGTAGGGTCAGTAAGGGTCTACGCCTAATGGACTCCTCATGGTCTTCAGTTTTTCAATCAATCGGTCACATCATATAACTGGATTGACACCAGGCCAGCCTGTTCCTTCTTCATTGCTTCGGACAGGTTCTCTGTGGTGTTTCTGGGGTGATTGTTTTAAGACAGGATTCTTCCTTTCCTGATCTCCCTTCTATCACCTGGTCAAAGTGGGGTAGGTCTGTACCTATGACCACAGTGGTGGGTAACGAGGGTAAAACAGCAGCCCTTAAGGAAGTCACATCATTATTTATCTCTATCTGTATTTCTTTCATAGGATAAGTTTTCATGTCCCCATGTATATATATGATCGGTACCAATACATTAGGTAAATTGTGAGAACTACTCACGGTTGGTGAGATGGCGGTCTGCTTGCTGCCGCTGTCCAGTAGTGCACGTGCTGGTCTCCCGTCCACTCGGATATCCACGATATAGGGACTCAGGATAGGTTGTTCAGGGTAGGACTTCATATATCCAATCTCCATGGGTTCTGTGGTCCTCCTCCTGCGGCAGAATCTCGCTATGTGACCCCACTCACTGCAATCGAAACATTGGGTTTGTCGATATCCCGTAGCAATAGGTTTTTCATCAGACCCAGGTTTCTTCTCATCCGGCTTTCTTGGTGATTCTTCGATATATCTCCATCTAGGGTATATGGTTCTCGTATCCTTTGGACTGTCAGTGCTGGGCAAGGCCGTCTATCCAGTGGCTCCGGGCGTGGGTATCCTGTTTATGCCAGCCTTCTGATACCAGAAGCAATAGCTTCTGCTAGGGTGGGTCGTGGTGTTGCTGCACCCATTTTTGCATAGGCCCCGGTAGTGCCTCCACAAATTGTTCTAATTTGACCTTGTTGAGCAGTTTCTGGTTGGCAGGGGTGGGTGCTTGTAACCACTTCTCAACCAGGTCTTTGATACGATAGTATAGTTGTCGGGGACTCTCTTCCCCCCTTAATTTGGTGTCACGCAACTGTATCCGATAAGCTTCTTCATCCAAGCCCAATCGGTCAAGCACTGCGGCCTTGATCTCCCCATAGGGTGTGCTTCCATTTGGGTTTACAGCCTGGTATGCCCCCTGCACCACCCCGGATAACAAGGGTGCCATGTATTGTCCCCATCAATCAGTCGGCCATTGGGCCTTTCTTGCAATCCTCTCAAATGTGGTAAAGAAAAATGCAGGGTCTTGCCCTTCTTTGTATTTTTGTAACAAAGCTGTTGCTACCTAGGGTTGGTTCCTAGAACTGGCGACAACGTCTGTGAGACACACAATGTTCTCATGATGTTTATCTTGGGCCGTCATTAGTAAAGCACTCTGTGGTTGTATGGCCTGCTGAAAAGCTTGCCTGTCTGCAACGGCTTGTTGAGTCTACAGCTGTTTGAGTGCTGCAGCTGTCCTTCTAACAATGTCTTAATTAGATTTTCCATTAGTGTTGTCAAATCACACCTTCATCGCGACTTGTAAAATGGAAGACTAGGGAACTGTGGGTTGATGCTGAAATTATATCTTTATTTAACAAATCAAATTTAACTGAACTGATTATTATGTCTCTTGACGGTTTCCTCACTGTCAAGTCCTTCATAGGTATGGAAGAGGAAGTTTCCTGGACTGCCTCTCACTCCTTGGAGCCCGGATAGGCCCACCATTCTCTCTTTCCTTCTCCTTCCTGATCACCATTCTCTAAAAGAATAAATACGCAGGCTTTCATGTCCTGCCCCTAGCTTGCTTCCTCACAAATCTGAAATGTTCTGGTCTAGCACATATGCTATTGGTTGGTGCTTGTTAGCACCGGCTCGCTTAAGAGCTGCCATCTGATTTCCTCTAGCTTCCTTCCGGCAATCTTGGGAGGGGTGTCTCTCCTCAGCCCGAGTCTGTTGGCTCTTTTCCCTTGGTTGCTTGGTGTAAGGGGATGTTCTGGTCCCTGGTCCCTCCCCCCTGGCATGATGTCTCAATGTCCTCATGACAGAACCGGGGGACTGGACCTCTGTGGGCGTTTGGTAAGCCTGAGGACTGGGTCTGCAGCGCCACCTGTCAGCATCCTGCCGTGTGGGGTATGCTTGAGAGATAGACCCGCCATGCGGGCTGTCTGTATCCCGCTCCAGTGAGTATGATTCTGGGTGGTCTGCGTGTTTTTCATTGCCGGTCTGCCTGCTGTGTAACAGTCTAAGGGGTATGGTTTTAAACGTTGGTATTAGCTCTATTTTCTTGCTTGTTTTTGACTGAGCACTCCAATTGGGGCATGTTTCCTGGGCTATGGTGCGCTCGCTTAAAGACCCCTCCCCAGTGTCTACTTTACACTATTCTACATGGTAGGATGTGGAAAAGGTGTTATAAGAAGGGGGATACCGCATCTCATCCATCGTTGTCCCACTTCCACTGCCTGAGGACCCCCCACCCAGGTGATCCTCCCTCACTGGTACACCCCCAGGAACTGGATCCAATTTGGATGGGCGTGTCCTGTCCACCTGTATGACAGATCCCCGGGGACCAGTCAGGGAGACACCTTCAGGTTTCTCACAGTGGGGAATACAGCAACCACTGTATTCTGAAAAGCCCTACTGCCCCTCTCAGCTTCCTAATATAGCTTACCAAGGTCTGCTAGATAGTAAGTCATAGTCCTATCAGTGCTACACTCCAACCGTTAAGTAGCATTTCATTAACTCTTGGGTCCCCATCTGAAGCGCTCTTTTTGCAAATCTAGGTGTTATTGTATTTACTGTTGTGCCCCCATTTTAGACGTTTCTCCCTCTACTAAGCTATCTCTAATCTAGGTTTTACTGCATTTACTGTTGTTCCCCCATTTTAGGTGTTTCTCCCTCTATCCATCTATCCCAAATGTAGGTGCTACTGCATTTACTGTTGAGCCCCCATTTTATATGTTTCTCTCTCTACCAGCTATCCCAACTCTGTATGTTTCTGCATTTACTATTGTGCTCCCTTTTAGGCATTTCTCACTCTATCCATGGATCTCAAATCTAGGTGTTTCGGCACTTACTGTTGTGCCACCATTTTAGGTGTTTATCCCCCTGTCTAAGTATCCAAAATCTAGCTGATAAAGTTGCCTCCCCATCACCCTCAGAAGATCGCACATCACTCCCTCGGCCTCTCTCCCACTGCTGAGGCTCTCAATCTAGGGAGCACACAACTGGCGAGACCAGGCAATTATGCTGGACCTTGAAAAACAACATTGAAGATGAACTCCATCCGAGTTTAGGGTATTTATACCTTACACCACATCTGTGGACAAAGACTGCGGGCAAGGCCGCCCATCCATGCACTTTGAAGTGCAGCTGTGGCTGTGCTTTTCCGGTCTGGCTACTTGCATCCCTGTCCACACTGGGCCCCCTGACGTGCTTCAACACCACCACCACTGGTGTGCAGCGAAGACCTTTGAAGTTTCGGTCTGGCTGGCCACATGTCAAGTCTCTGGCACTGGCACTCTGTCCTGAACCGCCCACAGTGTACGCCCATGTGCCTGACCTCTGGGCTGCTTGCTGGAAATTTGCCGGCCCACCTCTGTCCTAACCGGGCCAAATGCACACATGCACATTAATGAACTCTTGGAATCTCCCACACTTGGACTGCGGTCACCGGGGGTGTTATGGCCGTGGGGTACGTTGGGGCCATGCAAATGGGGAGGGGTGCTGTGTAAATGACTTATTCAATACATTACAATTATCCAGCCTGGAAGTTTACAGGCTGGATTCCAAACCATGGTCATACTAGCACTCACACCCTACGCTATATCAGGGGATCCTGTGTGTCCACTCCACCAGGTATGCATTACGCTCCCAGGTCAGGAGACATCTACTTCCAACTATCTGGAACCATTGCCCTAGCCTTTAAACCCGAATCCTAGTAGCACTTATGTACCTAGGCCATGACTGAGTTGGATCATTGCCTTCCTCCACCAGGTATTCATTATGCTCCGAGGCCAATAGATATCTATCTGCAATTATTTTGATCGATTGTGCTGCACTCGTAACCCAAGCACTATTAGCACTTATGTACCAATACCAGGACTGAGATTGATCATTGCCTCCTCCTGATACGCACTACGTTATCAATCCAGGAGATGTCTATCTTTGCTAATCCTACTTATCTGGGAATTTTAATGAGCAGAACTATATACCGAGGTCCTTCTAGGACCTATATTGGAACAATATGATTTGGGTCAGATCTGGTTGTCATCGTCCAACAGACATAATTGTTCTGGGATCATCTTATCCCCACTCCACGGATCATCTGATGCCTAATCTTATCCGTCTGGGAATTTATCCTGGAACTCTTTCCACGTGGAGTGTAGTAAATCATGTATTCTCATGCTTTATTGGGCTTGCTCTTTGTCTCTTGCTATTATTCATTGCGCTCTTCTATCAGATAAGGGCTTGATCACTCTTGCACACCCAGTTCTCCCCAAGGGACTTTGATGCAGTGCAATTTCTCAAATTCAAACCATAAACTAGGATGGGAATACCTGATGTCCTGCTGTAAACAATTACCCGTGACCCTAAAAATGTGGATCCAGTAGCACTTATGCTCTAACTGTAGTTCCATCCTCAAGGGAATACGGTCTAGAAATCAGGCAATGAAACTGGTGAGGCAAGTACTTGCAAGGGACATCAATGTGTTGTATGTAACTATGTTAGTCAGACACAGCACAAACAACAAGGCCTGGCCAGATGCTGGATCTTCAGTTCACTGAGTACCTGCAACCATATCTAGGATATACTCGTATGTCCATTAAGACAGAACTTGATACAACCGCACATTGAGAAGGTGCTTCCAACAAGCAATTGCAGATGCAGCAAGAAACAGGGATGAACAAAGACACTGATGCTGGACTGGGCTCACAAGCACCAGCCATGAACTGAACTGAGTGCAGCGGTACTCCAATAAGCAATTGCAGACCCAACAAGACGCAGGGATTACCTTAGCCTAATAGCCTGTACCCCCCGAAGGAAGATACTGTCACCTCGACAGGCACTGGAAGTTCATCAGGAACAGTGTCTCCCTCCAATCCACACAGCCACTCAAATACACCAATATGCTAACTCTCTCCTCTGCACCAAAAAAAATAGAATGCATCTATACCCCTCGATTAATTCAGCCTAGATACATAAATACTTATGTACCTTCTTGATCACCCCAACTGTCTTTAGAATGCAGCTATACCCCACAAAAATCATCCTGGCTGCATACATAATCCCATTCAAAAACTCAACCACCACCAGTCTGCTGCTACCCAAGTCCAATTGGATTTTCTGCAGACATTATACTTATATCACACATCCACTGCACCACACCTAGCACTAGAATGCAGCTACACATCACTTAATCCACACTGGCTGCACACATACAGAGTGCACCCAAGCACTTTTTACTACACTACTCTCTCCACTGACCTGGACAACGCGCCCGAGGGCGTTCAACCCACAGCGCTTTGGAATCATACCAATGGTAAAAGGTCCTCTACAAATGCCCAATAACATAACATAACATAACATAACATAACATAACACAGCATAGCACAACATAACATAACATAACTTTTGCAGAGCTGCTGTTCAAAACTGCCAGGCATGTAGCTCCCTCATTGTCAGAGAACTGCGGTTTATGAAGGCCGGGGCTGGTTCTCTTCTGCTTCCCCAGGCATCCAATGTGAACTGTGGGAAGCAGAGAAAAGGATGTTGTATTCCCCAGCTGTGATTTCCCAGAACAAGGATGATGATTTACATAATCCTCTATTGTTACATCATAGTAGGGGCATACAGCATTTAGAACATTGCTTTGTTGCAAATTGCTCTAGAACCCATGCAAAATAGTAGCGCCCTGTGTGGGGGAGCCAACCAATCAGGAGGGTAGAAATGTGGGATGATACTGCCAATCTAGCCTGTGTTCCAAGCCATGCGATGGGTGGTTCGTCACCCGCCTTCTTCCCTCCACCCTCCGTTCCCTTTTTTGTCACTCTCCCATCCCCACTTACCTCATTGCACCGGGGGGGAAGAGTGCTGCAGCCGCAGCTGCTGCTGCTCCTTGCACTCTGCCCCATTTGGCCACCATGGAAATGGAAGAGGTGCTCTGTGTGGAGCCCCGCCTTCCATTTTCATGGCAAATATGTTTGTATAATATTTCCTTTCTGTGAACTGGATGCTGCGAGGTGACCTATTCATGGAAAGAAAATACTTTTTTTTAATGTTTTATTAAAATTATGTAGTTTACATATTTTCAGGCCGATTCATGGAATAATTAGCGCGGCGCAAGTGGGCAAAAACGTGCGAATCGCAGTGGAATAGCGAAAATCGCAGTGCAAGTGCGAAAATCGCACGAAAAGCAGCGCACGTCGATTCATGGAAGTCCGTGCGCGAGAAAACCAGCGGATGTGCGATAAAAAAGTGCGCCGCGCATGTTGGCGCACAGGCCATCTAACAGCGTGCGCCAGGTCACAGCGAAAATCGCACAGGCCACAGCGAAATTCGCACATAGCGCGGCGCACGCAACAAAAGTAGGCGGAACACGGGCGTAACACTCGGAATGGGGAACAACTTGCAAAAACGTGGGCGTCACGGGGGAAGTACAGGGCACAAGTGCGCGGAACGCCCACACACTCGCCTACAACACGTATTCATGGAATAGAATAGGGCAAAAAAGCGCACGCTCAAACCAGCGCACAGGCACAAACACGACCGCCACAAGAAAGCAGGCGGTAGCGTCTCTGCGGCTGTAAGAAATGTGCGCCAAAAGGTGCGCCAACAAATAGCACCTATATACTGCCATGATGAATGTCCTATACTGTGGCCCTCCAGGACAAATGACGTGCAAAGGGGTACCCACAAACACGGACACCCGCTGACAAAAAATACGTGTGCGTGTATACCGGGGTGCGCGGGAAGTCTCACACGCGATTTCAGCAGGGTACATGTATTACAGGGGTTCGCGTGAAGTTTTTCACGCGATCGGGCCTGGGGGAGCGGGCTACGTGCATTACAGGGGTTCGCGTGAAGTTTTTCACGCGATTGGGCCTGGGGGAGCGGGCTACGTGTATTACAGGGGTTCGCGTGAAGTTTCTCACGCGATCGGGCCTGGGGGAGCGGGCTACGTGTATTACAAGGGTTCGCGTGAAGTTTTTCACGCGATTGGGCCTGGGGGAGCGGGCTACGTGTATTACAGGGGTTCGCGTGAAGTTTCTCACGCGATCGGGCCTGGGTGAGCGGGCTACGTGTATTACAGGGGTTCGCGTGAAGTTTTTCACGCGATCGGGCCTGGGGGAGCGGGCTACGTGTATTACAGGGGTTCGCGTGAAGTTTTTCACGCGATCGGGCCTGGGGGAGAGGGCTACGTGTATTACAGGGGTTCGCGTGAAGTTTCTCACGCGATCGGGCCTGGGGGAGCGGGCTACGTGTATTACAGGGGTTCGCGTGAAGTTTTTCACGCGATCGGGCCTGGGGGAGCGGGCTACGTGTATTTCAGGGGTTTGCGTGAAGTTTTTCACGTGATTAGCCAGGGTACGTGTATTTCAGGGGTGCGCGGGAAGTTCACACGCGAATATCCTGGGCGCGTGTATTCCAGGGGTGCGCGGGAAGTTCCACACGCGAATAGCCTGGGCGCGTGTATTTCAGGGGTGCGCGGGAAGTTTTACACGCGATTTCAGCAGGTTACGTGTATTTCAGGGGTGCGCGGGAAGTTCCACACGCGAATAGCCTGGGCGCGTGTATTTCAGGGGTGCGCGGGAAGTTCCACACGCGAATAGCCTGGGCGCATGTATTTCAGGGGTGCGCGGGAAGTTCCACACGCGAATAGCCTGGGCGCGTGTATTTCAGGGGTGCGCGGGAAGTTCCACACGCGAATAGCCTGGGCGCGTGTATTTCAGGGATGCGCGGGAAGTTCCACACGCGAATAGCCTGGGCGCGTGTATTTCAGGGGTGCGCGGGAAGTTCCACACGCGAATAGCCTGGGCGCGTGTATTTCAGGGGTGCGCGGGAAGTTCCACACGCTATTAGGCTGGGTGCACCCTCGACGGCCCCTGCAGGCGGCCCACAAAACAGGGGACTACCCTGCACACCTGCTCATGTCCCCCTGCACCCCCACCCCCCAGCAGTGCAGGGGCAGCCTCCACCAGGCCCCCACCCATGTCTCCCACCACCCCCACCCCCCAGCATCCATGGGCACCCTCCACCAGGCCCCCACCCATGTCTCCCACCACCCCCACCCCCCAGCCACCAGGGGCAGCCTCCACCAGGCCGCCACTCATGTCTACCACCACCCCCACTCCCCAGCATCCAGGGGCACCCTCCACCAGGCCCCCATCCATGTCTCCCACCACCCCCACCCCCCAGCAGTGCAGGGGCAGCCTCCACCAGGCCCCCACTCATGTCTCCCACCACCCCCACCCCCCAGCATCCAGGGGCAGCCTCCACCAGGCCCCCACCCATGTCTCCCACCACCCCCATCCCCCCAGCAGTGCAGGGGCACCCTCCACCAGGCCCCCACTCATGTCTCCCACCACCCCCATCCCCCAGCCACCAGGGGCAGCCTCCACCAGGCCCCCACCCATGTCTCCCACCACCCCCACCCCCCAGCAGTGCAGGGGCACCCTCCACCAGGCCCCCACCCATGTCTCCCACCACCCCCACCTCCCAGCCACCAGGGGCAGCCTCCACCAGGCCCCCACTCATGTCTACCACCACCCCCACCCCCCAGCAGTGCAGGGGCAGCCTCCACCAGGCCCCCACTCATGTCTCCCACCACCCCCACCCCCCAGCATCCAGGGGCAGCCTCCACCAGGCCCCCACCCATGTCTCCCACCACCCCCACCCCCCAGCAGTGCAGGGGCACCCTCCACCAGGCCCCCACCCATGTCTCCCACCACCCCCACCCCCCAGCCACCAGGGGCAGCCTCCACCAGGCCCCCACTCATGTCTACCACCACCCCCACCCCCCAGCAGTGCAGGGGCAGCCTCCACCAGGCCCCCACTCATGTCTCCCACCACCCCCACCCCCCAGCATCCAGGGGAAGCCTCCACCAGGCCCCCACCCATGTCTCCCACCACCCCCACCCCCCAGCAGTGCAGGGGCACCCTCCACCAGGCCCCCACCCATGTCTCCCACCACCCCCACCCCCCAGCCACCAGGGGCAGCCTCCACCAGGCCCCCACTCATGTCTACCACCACCCCCACCCCCCAGCAGTGCAGGGGCACCCTCCACCAGGCCCCCACCCATGTCTCCCACCACCCCCACCCCCCAGCCACCAGGGGCAATCTCCACCAGGCCCCCACTCATGTCTACCACCACCCCCACCCCCCAGCAGTGCAGGGGCAGCCTCCACCAGGCCCCCACTCATGTCCCCTATCACCCCCACCCCCCCGCCACCAGGGGCACCCTCCACCAGGCCCCCATCCATGTCTCCCACCACCCCCACCCCCCAGCAGTGCAGGGGCAGCCTCCACCAGGCCCCCACTCATGTCTCCCACCACCCCCACCCCCCAGCATCCAGGGGCACCCTCCACCAGGCCCCCACCCATGTCTCCCACCACCCCCACCCCCCAGCCACCAGGGGCAGCCTCCACCAGGCCCCCACTCATGTCTCCCACCACCCCCACCCCCCAGCATCCAGGGGCACCCTCCACCAGGCCCCCATCCATGTCTCCCACCACCCCCACCGCCCCAGCCACCAGGGGCAGCCTCCACCAGGCCCCCACTCATGTCTCCCACCACCCCCACCCCCCAGCCACCAGGGGCACCCTCCACCAGGCCCCCACCCATGTCTCCCACCACCCCCACCCCCCAGCTACCAGGGGCAGACTCCACCAGGCCCCCACTCATGTCTCCCACCACCCCAACCCCCAGCATCCAGGGTCACCCTCCACCAGGCCCCCACCCATGTCTCCCACCACCCCCACCCCCCAGCCACCAGGGGCAGCCACCACCAGGCCCCCATTCATGTCTCCCACCACCCCCACCCCCCAGCAGTGCGGGGGCAGCCTCCACCAGGCCCCCACTCATGTCCCCTATCACCCCCACCCCCCCGCCACCAGGGGCACCCTCCACCAGGCCCCCATCCATGTCTCCCACCACCCCCACCCCCCAGCAGTGCAGGGGCAGCCTCCACCAGGCCCCCACTCATGTCTACCACCACCCCCACCCCCAGCAGTGCAGGGGCACCCTCCACCAGGCCCCCACTCATGTCTCCCACCACCCCCACCCCCCAGCAGTGCAGGGTCAGCCCCCACCAGGTCCTCACAATCCCCAATCATGTGCGTAATGGACAGCCAACACAGCCAAAAGGCCCTACCAAGTAACCCATTCACCCACATGGAAATGGAAATCACATGTTACACCCCCAATGTTCATTAAGCTAATGAACCCATGTCCGTCACACACAATGGTTGCAATTGAAAGGGAAAACACACAACATGACATGCATGAAACCAATGAGATGATACCACACAGTGAAGTATGGAAACAAAAATTGTATTGAAAAAAATAAAGAATGCTAAAGAAAGAAAACAAACTACAATGTGAATGAGAAAAAAAAGCTGCATGTCCGTATAAAAACACAAAACTGAAAATCAGAATCCAAAAAATATTTGCCCAAAGTCAAAATTTAAAAAATCTCCATGCAATAACGAACTATGTAAAAAACTACCAAGGGTCCATGAGCCCAACTGAACAAAGGAAACCTACTAAAAATCCTACCCAAAAATCAACTATATACAAAAAGTGGAGCAGTGTCCGTCGACTCCAAATCATAATAAGAAAGAAAGGAAACCTAAAACTAAAGAACTATATACAAAGGCGGCGGGCAAGTCCAGCGGCTCACTCCGTGGTGTCCCGGGCCAGGGCATCATCGAACTCCTGTTCGATGTCCCGGAGGCGGTCCAGTTCCATGGCCCCGAGGGTCCGCAGGGACGACGCCGTGTCCTCCTCAAACCCCCTGCGGATTGCCTCGAGGCACTCGGCCCGCCTCAGGGCCCTCCGAATGGAGTTCTCCGCCCTGACCATTGTGAGCCGCGCCTCTTCCGCCCGCCGCCGCTCCGCACCTAAGGCGTGGCCCAACCGCTGCCACACGGAAGACACTCTCTGTCTTGGGTCCCCCTGCCCTCCGGCCGATGCCTGCCCCTCCGATGTCGAAAGCCCCGAGCCTTCATGTCTCCCACCATGTTGCTGCTGCTACTGCTCTGCCTCTGCCCGTGCACTGCCTCCTGCTGCCTGCACATTCTCCGCCGGCTGGGGTGCAGTTGTTGATGTGGCCACCCCTGCTGGACCTCTGACTCCCGACTGTGGCAGGGATGCCTCCTCCACCAGCCTGGCCGCACCGTTAGAGGCAGCTCCACAGGGCACCCAGATGACTGATGGGTGGGAAGATGGCACAGAGGACGACTGGCGCGTAGGGGGTCCAGTTGAGGAGGGGGTCGGAGCAAGCCCCATCAGATGGAGGAATCCGGCCTGGGTGACCTGTCCCAGCAGGCTGACGTGGTCAACGAGCCATTCGAGATGACGTGCAGTCTCTCCATGAAAAGACTGCAGGCCACCTCGCATGGCCCGTTGACGCAACGCTACACCAGCCAGGACAGGCTCAACCCGGACCTGGATAGCCACGTCCGCAGGCAGAGGAAAGCCAGTTGACGTCAGCTCATCCCCTGCCTGAAAATGGGTCTGGACGTAGGCATCCCTGCTGGTGCAAGATGATGCAGGGACAGGATCGGGGACAGGATTGCACACAGGCACCTCCGCGGCCGCCTGTGCTGCCTCCTGTCCCTGGTCCTGCACTGCACCACTAGCACCAGTGGGATCCCCACCTCCAGACCCCGTCTCTGGTGCTTGCACGGCCCCCTCCTCCACCAAACCCCCCACCAACCTGGATGACTCCGTGCCATCTTCCCCTGTTGGGCCCTCTGGGGTCCCAGCTGCCCCTTCTGCTGCCGAGGAGTCCAACTGCAACCTCTGCCTCTTGGACCTCCTCCCGGCAGCTGCGGCCTGGGACGCGGCACCGGACTCCTCACTCCCCGATGAGATGACAACACGGGAGGGGAGCCGGGCCTTGCGTCTCCGGCTGGCGGTCGGATCCCCGGCGCTGTGCTCCACAGCACCTTCTCCGCCCTCTTCATCAGTTGACGCTGCAGACAGGGAGAAACAAAACACAGGCATCAGGGCACTGTACAATGGACACATACACGCATGACAGTTGCACATGAGTGGCATTGGCAAACCTCAGACATGTCATCACAATCCCCAACACACATGTCATTGCAACTCACACACATGAGCCATACCACAGCCATATCGCAACTGCCACCACCATCCCTACACATACAACAGCATCAACAGCCAAAGGGGAGCCAGACATCACATGCAACACAGGAAGTGCACCACACATGTACACACAGCACCACACTTGCATGCATGTCTACACCTCTGCCAAGTGTTGCACTGTTCAGACGGGCATCCATGTCACATCTGCCAATCAGGCTTCCACATACCGCTGTCACATGCATCCATGTTGCATCACTGTTGCACCCTTGACAAATACACACACATGCACATGTACACAGTGCTCATACATGCAGCCGAAAACAACATACATGCCTGACATCACGGACATGTCTACTTACATACACATTCATCCAAACATGTGTGCACGCACAACTGCATTTGCCATGCAAGCCCACACACACAAGCACCATCCATGTCTCACACATTACAGCCCTTGCATGTGTCACGGCCCTGTACACCCCCACCCATACTCGACCCCATACAAACAGATGTGCAACCGGCACAATGCCGAATAATCACCACACGCACTGCTCACAATCAGGATGCATGTACACTCACCGCTCGACTCCAGACGGGTCTGCTTCTCTAGGACCTGGACGTGGAGGGCTGGGGATATGCGTACCAGGACCCCCATCTGTTCTTCCGACAAGTAGCCCCGGCGCCCCTTGGCATCCGCTGCCTTCAAGAGGCGCCGGGCCTTGTTCAGGGTCCTGGACCTGAAGTCCTCCCAGCGCTTCCTGACATGTTGTAAGTCCCGGACTGCCACCCCCTCCGCGTTGATGGCAGTCACGATGTCAGTCCAGATCCGAGTCCGTCCTTCCTTGTCGCCGCGGGAACTTCCGAAGAGGGCATCATACTGCCCCAGGACTTGCTCCACCAGGACACCAACTTCGGTGGCACTGAAGCTGGTGCCCCTCTGCCTCTCTGGCTGGGGGTTGTCAGTGGTCACAGATGGTGTTTGCCCCGACATGACAACCCCAGAGGCAGGAGTGGGTGGGCAACTGGGTCCTGGGGCTGGGCTGTGAAGCGATGGAATTCCAGTCGGGAGTCTTCGGTTCCAGCAGGGGTGGTCACAGAAACAGCACCCCTGGCTGATGTGCAGGCAGCAAATGGCAGTGCACGTGGGCAGCAGGCAGTCAGGCAGCAGCAGATGGCAGGTGGGAGCGTGCTCGGGGCTCTGGGGGGCAGTAGTCCGGCCTTCTGGGCAGGAGCGTGGTCTTCCGTGTGCTTACGCGTGGCCAGCTTGGTACGGAGTGATTTGGCACGTGAAAATCCTGCACGTCAGCGTGAAAACCGAGGAAAGGCCCTTAGCGCGTAAGTGCGTCAGCACGCATACGCGAATCTATTGGACCAAAGGCCCTCAGCGCATAAGCGCGTCTGTGACGTGACCCGCACGGGTGTTTCCCACACAGCACATGATGACAGAGCACACGTGGAAAGACTGCACGTCAGAGTGTCATCGTGTGTAATTGGACAGCACGGCAGAGTCTCATTGCGTGTAATTGGACAGCACGTCAGGGTGTCATCGCGTGTAATTGGACAAAAGTGCGCATACACGCAATTGTCCTATGTACGTGTATATCAGGTGTGCGCGGACACTTACACACGCAAGTACGTCAGCGCACCTGTATCCCGGTGTGCGCGGGAATTTCCACACGCTATTGGACTGGGTACTGGATTTCAGGGGTGCGCGGGTCACACGCTCGCCTACAACACGCGCGACGCATTAATTTGCGCGCTAAAAAAATAACAAGCTCAGACCCAGGATGAACATACCGTTCCTAGCAGCAGTGGCCGTGGCCTACCAAAGGAGGAGGAGGAGGAGGATAGTCAGGGCCAGAATATTCACACCCAGAACCAGCCTTTTCGGGATGCCTGATGACCAGGTGCATGGGAGGTACAGGTTTCCACCACACACCATACTGGACCTGGTGAGTGAGTGGGAGGATGACCTCACATCACCCACCCTGTGCTCCCAAGCACTCAGCCCCCTGGAGAAGGTCCTCAATGTACTGCACTTCTTAGCCACTGGATCATTTCAGCGGACAAGTGCCATTGTGGGTGGTGTATCACAGGCCACCCAGTCACGCTGCCCACACCAGGTCTTGAACATCATCACTGCACGCCCATCAGTCCGCAGGCACATATACCTGCCCAGAACCCCTGCAGAAAGGCATGCTGCCGCCCTGGATTTCTACGCTGTGGCACGATTCCCCAAAGTGCTAGGTGCCATCGACTGCACCCATGTGGCTCTACGTCCCCCCAGGGCATCTGAGCACATCTATAGGAACCGCAAGCACTGGCATTCCATCAACATGCAGGTAGTATGTAATGCCAAGGGAATCATCACCTCAGTATATGCCAACTATCCCGGGTCCACCCACGACAGCTTCATTTACCGAATGTCCACCCTAAGCCGGGACCTAGAAGCTGGGCGGCATGGCGATACATGGCTGCTTGGTGAGTATGAATGCCACTGCACATGCATGCATGTCAGATACTGAGCAAGGTCACAACCCCACCAATGATACCAATCACCACCTCCACAGGGGACAGTGCCTACCCTCTCAGCCCCCACATGATGACGCCAATTCGGAACCCCACCACGCCACCCCAGGTAAGATATAACGCAGGCCACATTACAACCCGGGGCATAGTGGAGCGCACATTCGGAGTGCTGAAGTCACGCTTTTGCTCCCTTGACTGTTCTGGCGGGCAGCTGTTGTACGCTCCCCCAGTAGTGTGCAGGATCATAGTGGCAGCATGTGTCCTGCACAACGTTGCAACACGCCGGGGCCTGGCCGTGGACATGGTGGTGCCCCCCCATCCCCAACCACATGCACAGCCGCTGCGCATGGGAGGGGAAAGGGCACGGGGGGAGGCAGCCCGTACACAGCTAGTGGCTAATTACTTCACATAGAAATCACACCCCTGTGGAGTGCACACTGCCCTGCCACATTCCATCTGGCAATCAATGATGACTCAACCTGACACTGAGCCTGAATGTCTGGAGAAAGAACCGTGAAAACCATATCAGCCTGAGATTGTTCACCTGGAAGTTTCACAATGTGTGCATCCCTACCCACACAGACACCACCAATGCAGTTTTGTGAAGTTGCACATTCAAGCAGCTAAAATGAATACCCACTTGCAAAATGCAACAAGAGGACAGTGCCATGTCAGCCAACCCAACCCCAGCACCGCCACACCACACACCGTGCCATGTCATGCTATTTGCAGGTAAACAAAGTAATCCACACAACATGACACTAGTGTCACAATGTACAGTGTCCCTATTAGATACTTGCAACACCTGAAATGCTCACAGTAATGCCGGACCAACAACAAACTTGAGCACGTACTACCATTAACATGACATCACTAATGTTAAATATTAGTAGTCTCACCACCTGGAAATGCCTGCACTCCCACCACTACCAACTGTGCAGTGTTGGCGCCATGTAGAGTTGTAGGTGCACTGCTGCCAACATGGACCACATCTCCAGACTAGAGGTCCTTGTGTAGACATGAGGAAGGGACCTGCAAATTGGGAGGTAGACACAGAAGATGAGTTACACATCAATGCAACATGCAGTGTACAACACAACAGCAATATGCACTAGGAATGTATACACAGTATTGACTACAGACTGCCCACACAGCTCATGGGAGTCCAACGTCACTGTGTAATTCACTGTCACTTGGGCACACCCTTTGCAAGCCCATGGAAACGGGAAGCAGGAGGGGTGTGTGTGACTCAAACCCAAGCATCTGAACCAAATACATTACAAGCCTGCATGTGCCCAGCCACAATGCAGCGTATGCCCACAGGAACCACGGAAGCCAACAAATCGTCCCAAAAAAATAGGGAATAAAAGAAATAAAAATAAAAATAAAAATAAAAATAAATCAAAAATGGCCATTGAAGGGCCCGGGGGGGTTGGGGAGGCCACCCAGGAGGTCCGAGGACAGGATGCACACCAGAACCCACCTGCGTGGATCCTGGGAAAAAAAACACCTCCATGGGCTCATGGCCCACACGGCTACCCTATTGTGGGAGTATCACTGCTGTCGCTATTATCACCCTGTGCAGCTGCATCCGGAGGTGGTTGCACTATGGGAGGCAGCCCACGCAAGGCCCTAGTCTGCTCCTCCATGGCTGAAAGCATGCGGGTGTGGTAGGTCTGGTTCTGGAGGATGAGTGTGCGGAGGTCCCCATGCAACAACTCACGGGATGCCCGGACCTCCGCCCTCGTTGCCTGCATCTCAGCTGAGAGCGTACGGGTGAGACGCTCCAGCTGCTGTTCTGTCCTTTGGTGTGTTGAAGCCTCAAGCTCAACAAGAGTCGTCCTGAGGTGAAGGAGCTCCTGCCTCAGGGCTTCCCTGTGGCCCTGGGACTCAATGGAGATGGCCTCCTGCAGAGTCGCCAGTGCCGCCCGCCTGTCCCTGTTGGACCCCAACATGTCCTCCCTGTGTGACTGGCAGATGGAGTCGGTTGCCTGCTCTAGTCGCTCCATTAGCCTTTCAGGGGGGACAATGGAAGTGGCCACCCTATCCATGGCCTGAGCAATCATCTCGGATGATGCTGCCTGTTGGGTTGCCATACCGTAAATGGATTGCTCCCATGCGGTATTGCCAGGTGGCGTACGGCCACCACGTCGGCGGGCACCACACCTGTCTGGGGCAAGGCGAACTGCGCCTTGCTGTGCCGGCACTGCCTGAGGCTGCAGGACTGCATTCCCCCTCTGATCTGCTGGCCCAGGAACAGGATCAGATGTCGCGGAGTGTGACCCTGCATCCGTAACCACCAAAGGCGTAGCTGCCAACACTGACATCCCCATTGAGGGTTCTGACCCTGGTGCAGGTGGGTGAGACAGAACAGAATCCCTCCCTGGAACACTCACCTGCGACGGCACGTAGGTCTCATCCGAATCAACACCTGAGTACAGCTCGGGGGAGGTGCAGCCAGAGACACCCCTTGAGAGCAGGACCTGCAGCACTTGTGGGTTCTCACCCACCACCACACCACGTCCCTCACTGGTGGTTGGTCGGCCCTCGGACCCCTCCTGGGTCTGCACCATCTCCACAACCCCAGCAGTATCAGGTGCGTCTTCCCCTGCAAAGACATTAAAACAAAGAAATGGAAACAGGCATTAGCACCATGGCACACAATGAGGGCTGAGAAGCAAGAGAACCAGTACTTGTTTGACACATGTCCCACATGACTAAAACCCTCCCATGCATGCACCCTCACTGCGTATGAAGGGCAGGCAAATGGCACACACTGATGACACCAAGATGGAAGATGAACACATTTTCTGCATGCTGCCTGGCAGTGGCATCACACATTGGCCTGTGATTGGCAGGTGAAACACACATGCCATCACACAGATGGCATGTACCATTGCTATTGAGTGAAGATGGAGAGGAGGGCAGCACCTATTCATTCAGTCCAGTTCCCGCATGTAATAGCTTTTCTAATTCAAACAGGTCAGATTCTTCACCTGGAGCTGCCAGTCCGAAATGGTGCAATTGCACAGGGACATGTTTGTACAAATGATATCCAGGTAACAAAGTCACTCCACTTTACCATAGCCATGTCAGACATGTGACTAGAGGACTGCGACATGCCTAGTAATAGTGGTGGAATGCAAACAATCTGACTAAATGAACAATGAAAAATCAAGCAACAATGTTGTGGCAAGGTGACACTTCAAGGGCAACTGGCGTGCAGTTGGGTTAGATGTCTACTGTTGGCAGAAGGGATACTGCTATGGCCAAATGCAGCTGCGCAGGATGTATTGCATGAAGCACATGGCTGACCCATACGACTCAGGCGCACACACTTTCACCTGTCACACAAACAGAAGCCCTCACACACACCATGCACTTGGATGACACACACATGCATGTGCACTCACCGGACAATGCCTCGTAATCAGCCAGATCTCCCACGCCTTGGATCTGTTCCTCCGTGACGTAGGTCCCAGCGACTGACTCATGTGGAGTGAGTTCCATGTCTACTACTGGAGACCCACCTCCAGTCACTAGAGTTGCGGCATGACTTGAGGCCAGCTTACTCTTTGCCCTGCGCTTTAGGTCATTCCAGCGCTTATAGCAATCATTGGCTGTGCGCCTCACGATTCCAAGGGCACTTACGATGTCCGCAACGGTCTGCCAGTGTGCCTGGCGTTGTGCAGGTGTGGTCTTGGATCCTGCAACAATGACCATCTCGTTGTCATGTGCGGATACATACTCGACAAGTGCATTCAGTTGGTCATCCGTGAAGCTGGGCTTCCTGGATGGGCCGGACTGTGTAGCCGTGTCTGGGGCATCAGCCTGTGCCGGACGAGCACTCTTCCTCTTCCGCTTGGAAGGTGGTGGTGATCCTGAGTGTCCTGCGCCGCTCTGGACACTAGGGGCAGGAGCCCTGGTGGACTCTGTATCAGGAGTGTGGGATTGCACACTCAGCATGGGAGTTGGTGCAGGCATTGGCTCTAGTGTGATGGTGTCAGGGGGAATGTCAGCAGCATGGACTAGGACCGACACTGTCTGGGCTGGGTGTGTGAGGGGTGGGGTGGATGGAGCCGCAGCTGCCCCTGCAGCCTCTCCGCCCTGCCTACTTGGTGCAGCAGATGACCTTGCTGCCCCAGATGCACGTGGCATGGTGACATCAACGTGCACCAGCGCACGTGTCATAGGCCTGCTGACCTGGAAGTCAGCCATGGAGTCAGCCAGGTCTGGTGCCACAATGAGCTGGTCCAACAAGGGCTGAGCATGGATGGTGTCAGCCACATCAGCCTCAACAGGAGGGGGGGAGGGGTGGATTATGGGTGCCCTTGACTGGTCCTCCACACATGGGGGGACAGGCTCACCCTGCAAGTAACGACCACGTCCCCTACCGGATCCACCACGGCCACCACTTGTGGCTCTTCCACCTTTGCCACCCTTACAGAATCCTCGCCTCCCAGCCATGGCACTGATGTTAATGTGCGTATGGGAGTGGCTGTAGAATATTGTCCTGGGCAATTGGGGGTCAAAGGGGTTGGGTACCAGATGGTAATTGTACCCTAGTGCTCTTGCAAGGCTGATTGTAACCCCTGGGGAAAGATGACGGGTCACGCTACGCACAGGAGCCCCAAAAAAGGGAGATGACGTGCACGCAACCCCTCCTAGACCACGTGTGCAGAAAGAAAAACCTGCACTACGCTGTGGCACCCAGTAACACAAGAATGAACGTATGCATGTCACACGCAGCCTAGAATGACCTCTGAAGGGGTAGGCTACACACGGGGCAAGCACAGATGTTAGATACGTGCGTGACTCACCGTCTGCCAGGTAAAAGAGCGTGAAAAAGGAGCGCGTTTGGTTGGCAACACCCCCGCCAAAAGAAGATTTGTACGCTGTCTGAGGAGACAGGACAACAGTAGAAGGGAACACTGTTTGAGGGAACAGGCCCAGGTAAACCAGTAAAAGAGAAAAAAGAGAAAAAGCTGTCAGAGGTAACAGGGAATACGAACTTGAAACGCCGTGAAGTAAATCGCGTGTGAAACGACAAGAAGTACAGAATTCACCCACTCGCTCTCCACGAAAAGCACGTACAAGGAAATGGTGTTCTACGCTACCTTTTATACAGTTACGGGGCGTGTACGCGCTAGGGCCATTTCCACCAATTACACGCTTTGTCACTTCTGCGTGTAGGGCCATTTCCACCAATCACACGCGATTACACTCTGACGTGCAGTCTTTCCACGTGTGCTCTGTCATCACGTGCTGTGTGGGAAACACCCGTGCGGGTCACGTCACAGACGCACTTACGCGCTGAGGGCCTTTGGTCCAACAGAATCGCGTATGCGTGCTGACGCGCTTACGCGCTAAGGGCCTTTCCTCGGTTTTCACGCTGACGTGCAGGATTTTCACGTGCCAAATCACTCCGTACCAAGCTGGCCACAAATACCACGCTCCTGCCCGGAAGGCCGAACTACTGCCCCCCAGAGCCCCGAGCACGCTCCCACCTGCCATCTGCTGCTGCCTGCTGCCCCTGCACTGCTGGGGGGTGGGGGTGGGGGTAGACATGAGTGGGGGCCTGGTCGAGGGTGCCCCTGCACTGCTGGGGGGTGGGGGTGGTGGTAGACATGAGTGGGGGCCTGGTGGAGGGTGCCCCTGGTGGCTGGCGGGTGGGGGTGGTGGGAGACATGGGTGGGGGCCTGGTGGAGGCTGCCCCTGCACTGCTGGGGGGTAGGGGTGCAGGGGGACATGAGCAGGTGTGCAGGGTAGTCCCCTGTTTTGTGGGCTGCCTGCAGGGGCCGTCGAGGGTGTACAGGGAACAACTGTGAGGACCCACCCAGCCTAATCACGTGTGGAACTTCCCGCAAACCCCTGAAATACACGCGCCCCGGCTATTCGCGTGTGGAACTTCCCGCGCACCCCTGAAATACACGTACCCTGCTGAAATCGCGTGTTAAACTTCCCGCGCACCCCTGAAATACACGCGCCCCGGCTATTCGCGTGTGGAACTCCCCGCGCACCCCTGAAATACACGTACCCTGCTGAAATCGCGTGTAAAACTTCCCGCGCACCCCTGAAATACACGCGCCCTGGCTATTCGCGTGTGGAACTTCCCGCGCACCCCTGAAATTCACGTAGCACGCTGGGAGACATGAGTGGGGGCCTGGTGGAGGGTGACCCTGGATGGTGGGGGGTGGGGGTGGTGGGAGACATGAGTGGGGGCCTGGTGGAGGGTGCCCCTGGATGGTGGGGGGTGGGGGTGGTGGGAGACATGAGTGGGGGCCTGGTGGAGGGTGCCCCTGGATGGTGGGGGGTGGGGGTGATGGGAGACATGAGTGGGGGCCTGGTGGAGGCTGCCCCTGGTGGCTGGGGGGTGGGGGTGGTGGGAGACATGGGTGGGGGCCTGGTGGAGGCTGCCCCTGCACTGCTGGGGGGTGGGGGTGGTGGGAGACATGAGTGGAGGCCTGGTGGAGGGTGCCCCTGCACTGCTGGGGGGTGGGGGTGGTGGGAGACATGAGTGGGGGCCTGGTGGAGGATGCCCCTGCACTGCTGGGGGGTGGGGGTTAGGGGGACATGAGCAGGTGTGCAGGGTAGTCCCCTGTTTTGTGGGCTGCCTGCAGGGGCCGTCGAGGGTGTACAGGGAACACCTGTGAGGACCCACCCAGCCTAATCGCGTGTGGAACTTCCCGCGCACCCCTGAAATACACGTACCCTGCTGAAATCGCGTGTTAAACTTCCCGCGCACCCCTGAAATACACGCGCCCCGGCTATTCGGGTGTGGAACTTCCCGCGCACCCCTGAAATACACGTACCCTGCTGAAATTGCGTGTAAAACTTCCCGCGCACCCCTGAAATACACGCACCTAGGCTATTCGCGTGTGGAACTTCCCGCGCACCCCTGAAATTCACGTAGCACGCTGGGAGACATGAGTGGGGGCCTGGTGGAGGGTGACCCTGGATGGTGGGGGGTGGGGGTGGTGGGAGACATGAGTGGGGGCCTGGTGGAGGGTGCCCCTGGATGGTGGGGGGTGGGGGTGGTGGGAGACATGAGTGGGGGCCTGGTGGAGGGTGCCCCTGGATGGTGGGGGGTGGGGGTGGTGGGAGACATGAGTGGGGCCTGGTGGAGGCTGCCCCTGGTGGCTGGGGGGTGGGGGTGGTGGGAGACCTGGGTGGGGGCCTGGTGGAGGCTGCCCCTGCACTGCTGGGGGGTGGGGGTGGTGGGAGACATGAGTGGGGGCCTGGTGGAGGGTGCCCTGCACTGCTGGGGGGTGGGGGTGCAGGGGGACATGAGCAGGTGTGCAGGGTAGTCCCCTGTTTTGTGGGCTGCCTGCAGGGGCCGTCGAGGGTGTACAGGGAACACCTGTGAGGACCCACCCAGCCTAATCGCGTGTGGAACTTCCCGCGCACCCCTGAAATACACGTACCCTGCTGAAATCGTGTGTAAAACTTCCCGCGCACCCCTGAAATACACGTACCCTGCTGAAATCGCGTGTAAAACTTCCCGCGCACCCCTGTAATACACGCGCCCAGGCTATTCGCGTGTGGAACTTCCCGCGCACCCCTGAAATACACGTACCCTGGCTAATCGCGTGTATAACTTCACGCGTACCCCTGATATGCACGTTACCCCATTGCGTTCCTTGTTTGGCAGCCCTGTAAACTGGTCCAGGGCTAGCGCAGCCCTTTGCGATGATTTAGCGATTTTGATGGCTTTTCCTTGCGCGAGGGCGTTCTTGGGGGCGTTACTGGCGCTGCTGCAGGGTCGCTGCGATACTCTGCGCCACGGCTGGTTTGGGAGCCTAAAATCCATGAATATGCTGTGCGCGGAAATCGGTTTTAGCGCACGTGCCTGGCGCAGACAATCGCACGCGGACACTCTGCGCCAGCCGCTTGCGACACTTTTCTGCGAAATTCTATGAATTACCCTGTAAACCTTTCATTTTCAGACTTTCTCTTGCTTCATATGGGCATTCAAATGTGTATTAAATCACCATATCAAGCGTTTTGACAGCTTTTAGTCTCTTATCAATCGGTTGGCTTAGGTTGAGTCCATGATGTTGTTCCAGAATTGGATGATAGCGATGATCAGTTTTTTATCCTTTCCTAGGAGGATCTGTGCCTATCTAGTCTCAGGTTCCATCTGTTTTGAGGATATCTTGAAATGGTCTCTACAAATATTTCTATTTTCCATCAATGCAGGGCACTCCATGATGATATGATGGATTGTTTCAATGAATTCAATGGTATTGCAGAACATGCAATGTTGTAGCGTTATTGGAAGTAGTTTCATTTTTGCCAGCCTATATCTCATCGGAAGGAGGTTGAGGCGCAGTTTTAGGCATGTGTCGTGAATGGCTTTGTCTGGAAAAATTGAGAGGTAGCTTGGGATCTGGTTAATTGCCCTTATCTCTGCATCACATTGCAAATTCATATGCTACATGGTTTTTTCTTGTAGCGTCTTAATCCAATTGTTTAGTTGGACCTTTCGTTTAGCATACTGCGGACGGTTTAATAGCATTTCTAACGATATATCTTCAATCACCATTTTCGCTTCCATATTGTATTTCCATGCATTCAGGGCTTTAATAAACATTGCATTCAATGTTCCATAAAATATCGATTGCCGGAATCTTGTTATCATTGATCACTTTACTCTATAGATCTAGCTGTTTCCACAGAACCATTGATACCAGTGATTGGGTTACTACCTCAAATCTGATTTTTGGTATGGGAAATGAGGGAGGTAACATCAGAATTTTCCTCCAAAATACTGCTTTGAGTTTCTCAAGGTCGGGGGTGGCTTGTTGAAATAAATGACCATGTCCACGAACATACAGTCCAATGAGTGGTGGTTTGGTGTCGGGAGCTAGTGGTTATAAGAATCTTTTATTACCCTTTGACCATTTTTTGGAGTAGTCTTCCATGTCTCTCCATATAAAATGTTTAGTAATGTTGGATATTGCAATGTTTGATCTACTACAGTTGTTTTGATCTTTGGATGACTAATGAGAATCTTTGTCTATTAACATTGAACATCTCGTGATTTCTCCCTTTGTCTTTGTTTTAAAGTAGACCTCCTGGGGTTCTTGTTAGAACAGTCGGTGTCTCTCAGGCTCTTTGGTGGAGATCATTCGAGCTTTGGCACAATGAAATCCTAAGAGCTAAAAGTTCTTCTCTATTTGTATTATTAGGTTCAGTGTTATGACGTTTGTGATGAAATGTTCAAGATGTATCTGTTTTGTATGTATCAAAGCCAACAGAGTGGCTTGGTCTTTGATCACGTCAACGTTGGCTTCTTGTAGCTTTATGAATGGAATCATTGATTGAGAGGTCGTCACAATCAACATATTCTGAACATCGATCATGGTGGTTGGAATAGGTTCATGTTGGTGTGCCTCTGTCTGTTCACATTGGCATCTATTCTCCTTCTGGTCCAAACATCGTTTCTGATCTATCTTCCGTTCATCCTGTTTCTCACCATCTAGGGAGAGAGGCACTTGTTGGCTCTCAGTCTTGTCCATGAATTCTTTCTGGTGAGGTACCTGAGTCTTGCCCTAGGTTCCTCTGTCAGACGGCATTGAGTGAGTTGAGTATCTTTTCTCCTGGTGTCACAGATTTCCCCAAAGACTATCCTTTTTTCGTGACTGCTCATCGGAGTTTCTATTTCCGTGGTATCTAATGGTAGACAGGCAGCATGGGTATTGGGGGGCTGATACATCTGGAAAATGGTTCCTTCCATTTTGATTTTCTTTGTATAAGTTTTCTGCCATTGTTGTCTAGCCATCAGGGCTTTTTCTTTCTTTGTCACAGCCCCTCTTAGCTCAGACTAGCCTGTCAAAGGAGCCTTTGATTGATTGGGGGCTCATTCTGGTGTGAGACTACCATCCATATTGAATGAGAGGGCTGGCAGACCAGTGAGGTCTTTTCATAGTATTTTTGAGGCGTATTGTGGAAAGAGGTACCAAAGAGTACCATCTGCGGTTCGTCCAAGTCGGGTTCATCACTAAGACGTTCCAAGGTTCCTTGCACTGTTGGTTCCTTTTCTTGGAATTCAGACTTCTCATCCCTTGCGCCCAATCTAGGCAGTAGTGGCCGGCCATCAGCCTTCTCATCAATACTCTGGAGTGATTGTTCCGGGACTACGGTTTGATATAGATGAGTGGGGGTTTCCGTTTGTAACGGTATAAAATCTCCTAATGGCTCTTTTCCACCAAACAAACCAGGGTGGATGTTTTGTGCATTTCCTTGATAATTTGTCATCAGGTTATTTCCACTGAAGGGGTTCGTATTGTTATCCATATGTTCAATATTTGCGGGTAGGTTGGGAGAGGAACTGCCCTCTCGGTCAGGCTTGCCAAGATCATCATTGTTACCCAGTACTGGTGGATTCAAAGGAGAGACCAACTCGGTCTCTGTGCTCGATGCAGCATCGGCGGGGGTTTAAACAGGGTTCACCGTCATGTTAGTCGTGATGAGGGTATTATCCCCTGCCTTTCCCACTTGCGCTGCTGGCATAGAATCACTCACCTTCGATTCGACAAGTTGATGAGTCAGTGAGGGTTCACCGCTTTCGGTGTTGGAATTTGGACGTCTGTTCAATCGTTGGCTGTGCCGAGGCCGGTGGCGGGGTACAAGGTAAAGCCGCTCCAGCCTTCCCACATAATCTGGTACGAGGGTCAGATGTATTAGCCATCTTCGTTCGGGATGATAGTAGGTTGTAGCTGTAGTTGTCGAAAATAACTCACGCATTTCCTTTAGGCGCAGGACCACACAGTTGGTCGTAGGCTGTCACAGAGTTGAGGGCTGTAAGCTCGCAGAGCCCGAAGACCCAAAGACTCTGTGACCAAGCTCCGCGGCCGCTCCGCAGAGTTTGGGAGGTTATGAAGGAGAATGTCAGTCACCACAGAAAGAGGACTGGATACACAGCAGCAGCAGGTCTCGTAGCTCCTCAGGAAAGAGATTAGAGTCTACACCCAAATACTCTGTGACCAGACTCCGTCTTAAATTAGCCCTGTCCAAGCCCATGGGACAGGTGCTAATGGCGTTAACGACCCGTTCCAAGTGCTGGAATGGGTGGAATGCCCTATGGCCATTATCATCCATTCCAACCTTTGTAACGGGTGGTTAACGCTTAATTATAACTATATTGCTTAGCAGGAATGTGTGGCGACTAATACTCTACATTTTCCATGTGCATTTTGCTTTTAACTGGGTTTTGTTCATTTTGTGGTGTCTACAGGACATTATTGTTTTTGCATAATGCATTTCTTTTTGGAAACTGTGTTACATACTGTCATTTTGCTAGCCTGATTATGTGTGTGTGGAACCCTGGGTGACAACTGTATGTCATTCTCTGGAGTCCTCATGAGTATTCTACCCAGGGGCCGAGATTTGGCAACATTTGTCTCTCCGGATCTGAGATGTGGCATGCCTCAGCTCCTGTACCAGGAAGAAAAACATCAGCCTGGAGTGGTGTGTGCATGCGGCAGACTGGAACCAGCACACCACTCCTTTCTGGGTCTACCCTCTTGCAGCAAGCACCACTTTCTATGCATCACACAGCACAACAAGTGCTCCTATAGGTGTGCAAACCACCTGCATTGAGCAGAGCTCCCTTCCTTCTTCGCACTTTGTAGGCCTTTCGGTGGCAACACAGAAGGTACAGCGATGGTGTTGTATCGTGAATTGTCGGCCATCCGTGCTCCCCTATCTCATCACTAGGTGGTGCAGTGTGTTGTTGCACACGCGTTACAGTGCTCTGCTGGCCCCTGTAGTGCAACAGCGCATGGCTGTGCTTTAACGTGAGAGTCCTTGTGCCTCTGAGTGAAACTCAGTGTTCGTTTGTGTTATTTAATCTGTGCACACGGATATTAATTATCTGATCATTTGCGCAGATTTGATCACTGAGCTGAGCCCTCACACCATCAGCTTCACCCCGTGGAACAGATACTTGTAAGAACACAGCTGTGTGCTGTTTGTTATGGGGGTTGCTCCGGATCACTGGGCAGCCCCAGACACAGGTCGGGAGCACCCAACGGGGTTCCATTGGGCGGCGCTCACGCCGCAGATGATGTTGTGGGGGTCACCCCACGAGCTCCAGATCACTGGAGGTCCTCAGGTTGCTGGGGGCACCCAGCACACGACGGCCCCGGCTCTGGGGGCACCCAGGCCGGGGTCGTCCCCAAAAGCCATGTTCACATGGCCCACAGTCAGTGGAGGTCGGCGTTGCCCAGCAGGGGCGCCGGCCTCGTGGTGGGCCCGGTCCCTGGGCCTACACCACGCTGTGTTGTGCCAGGCAGGCACACAAAGGATGACACCAGAGCCAGGGTAGAGTGTGACTGACGAGCCGGAAGCAGCTTGTTTCTTTTATTAGGTTGGTCACGTGGCGATTGCCACGTGACCCATGACAATATCCTGGGAGCTACCATGCTCCCAGGAGGGTTACCATGCAACACTGTTGACTGTGAGAGAGGACTTTGCTGTGATGTACAACATATGGGGGAGGAGTCCCTTTGATGTCTCAGCTCAGTGATTTTTAATGTCTTTAGTGAAGGCCCTGACACACCCGGCCATGTCATTCATTGTAAAGAGAGTCCAGAGATCACTGAGCCCTCGCAATCAGCTTCACTTTCATCACTTAGTCAAAATGGTAGATTTTAACATAAAATGGAAAATGTGAAGCAATTAAATTGAGTCCTACTGGGTCCCTCTGAGGGACCAACCTAAAACCCAGCTGGGCTGATGATTTGCAGGGCCCCGGGTGGCAAATGATATGTGGGGGCCTCTTATTTGCATATATAGTGACATCACAGAAATGTATGGCACAGAATCAGTCTTTAATACTGGAGGGTATCATGAGATGGCACATCAAAACAAGTTGCAATGAGTAAGCGAAGAGACGCATGAAGATAACATGATTTGCCCTTGGAGCACACACTTTGGTTAAGTGGCCAAGCCAGGATTTGAAACCAGTCTCCAACCCGAGCACTAACACATACCTTCCCTTTTGTAGTTGTGAGAAATGTTGTTTGCATCAGGTCTTTTTGTAATTTTAGTTTTAAAACACAATTTTACGGAGGAATAGATTGCAAAAAATGATGACTTGTTTGGCTAACAGAAGTACACTGTTTCTGCTGCATCAGGTTTACAGACGGGTATCTTTTTATGGTGTATATATTTAGCCATGATGTCCAAGCTAGCAATATGCTTTTAATTCAGAAGCTACAGATGAGGATTATTTTGAATGTAAAAAAGTTAATCTCACAGCATTGCTTTTATTGTTTTTAAAACATAAGTGTGTTGTATACCCAATGAATGTCTTTATTTTGACTGCAGGTTCCAGAGGTGTGAGTGCAGGGATTGGGCCTGGGGTAGACAGAGCAAAGTGCCTCCACTGCTGGATTGCCTTATATTGAGATTGAAGGAGAGCCTATTAACGTGAAGTTCAGTGATTGTAAGCAACTTTTCAGGCCTTCAAATGTTAGCAAAATCAACAGGGATCAAGTCTTTACAAAGCGGGGCTCATTAAGATACTCACAGGAACTGAATATATTGCAAGTTGAAATATGCAATTAAATAGAAAATGTAATTCCCGGTAGAAGAGAATGCACAAGACAAATGAGCATTGGCCTACAAAACATGAATAACCCACACCCAATAAATAACCTGAGGGAGCAGATTTTCACAATAATAATTTGCTGTGACTAAATGGTGCACACATTTTATATTCTTCCAGCCATCTATAGTGGCATATTCCCTGGAAAGCAAAAGCCCAATACAGGACTTGTGCTTTGATGACGCTTGTATGTGCTCTTGTGGCTAAGCGTCTGCCCTTGGACCATGACGACCTGAGATCTAAACCTGGTGGCCAAACACTTAAGCAAACAAACTTTCTTTTTTAATGACAGCCTCAAACCAAACATAGGGAAAGTAGTTCAACTTCTGGAAAATATGGGTGGACACCACCCATGCTTGTGTACCCACTGCTTGTTTTCTGAAAATCAGCACAGGACCTTGTGATGAATCCTTCCTATGGAGTCATCACTAATTCTCCAACAAGGATCTCCTTCCATGTGACCAGGGGACGGCAGCAACTACCTGATCCTGACCGTAGTGGTGGTATTACGAGGGAGGATCATGAGGTAGGAGACAGCTGTTGGGGAAGGGTGGTGGCCCCATCAGGAGAGACATGCTATTCTTTACTTCATAATGAAGAAGAGTTTATCATTCCTACATTTCTGATGGCTTGTTGTCACTATACAAGTCCTTCCCTTTGTAAACCTCAAAAACCCTTCTTGAAAATCACTCTAGGCAAAACATCATTCATACCTCATATACACATGACAGTCCTTTAACATCTCCTGTCTTAATGGCGCTTTGAAAAAAAGTCCTGAACAATGTTAGTTATAGGGATGCTGTAAATTCCAACTCCACAGAAAGCCTCAAGTGCTGAGACGAGGAAGATGAGAAAGGAGGTGATCCAGTTAACAAAATCACAAACATGCAGAGTAGTTGTTTTGAGGAGGTCCGGGTGAGCAGGACAGTTAAAAATGCTATGCGCTTTTCAAACGGGAGAGCTGGGAAAGAAAGAAGCAGACCCGGAATTGAGAGAGGAAGAGCTGAAGCAGGATGCAGTGAGGAAAGGGACAACGCTGGAGGAAGTAGGCACTTCTATCCTGGTGCCCACAGGTGTTACATACCGGTGTGGAGCAAAGCTTACAGGAACAAAGCAGGCACAAAGAAAAAGCGGTCAGAAGACCGGCAGCCACGGAGAAGCTACCGGGAACACGGTTGTGCAGCAGGACAGTAGAGGTACACAGAGAGTAGAAAGGAGGTCTGCTCTGCAGAGTAGACCATCCCAAAGTGGGAAACTCATGGCAACAGCGTGCTACATCCCAGTAATGCTTCAGTACACCGGTGAGTCAACCCAGAGTCATTTGGGACCCCGTGGTGTACTGATAGGTCTGGGAGCAATTAGCCAACTATTTTGAATATCAACCAAGTGAAGTAAAAAGACATATTCCCCATATATGAAACAATTCCCCATATATGAAATCTTAAGGTGGGGAAAGTTGAAACAAGCATTGCCCCAAGAAAATGAAGTGTAATGAAAATATAAAAAGGTGAAATCGGCCACCAGGGGGCGCAGAGATGAACTAGTGTCGCTCCCTCCTAGCTGGGCACATTGAGGAGAAGAGCCCCTCTGAATTGGATATCCCAGCCCCTTTGATGAGTAGCAATTACCCTTGAGATGGATGGGGATGCAGATGTTATTCATACATCAATAATCAAAACGACTCAGGTAGTTTGGCAAAAGGAAATCTGTTTTAATGTCAAGTATCTAAAACAGGGAGTACAACGAACATCAACACTCGCTCTATCCTCTTACTCAATGAATCTTACAAAAAACTGAGGCTATATCAAGCAAAATTGTCATGAGTGACGTGTTGACCTGCGTCTTTACCAACGTCATCCTACGTGGCAAACTACAAAAACCGATTGAAAGAAGTGATAGGCTGTAAGTGAATATCTAAGTATAAGTTCCATATCAGTATAGAACAGTGAAGGAAAGTGATAGGGTACTTAACATCAGGTGGAGCAACTAAGCCCTCCCCTTAAAATGGCCACTATGAATGTTACTAAATACACAACATCCCATTGGCTAAACAAACTATAGGGCTCATAATTACGCAGTCCTCTACAATTGGTTGGCTTCTAAACCCTGTCAGTACTTTTCCACCTACGTCTAGCAGCTTTCAGACTGAACATCCAGGTGCTGGTGAGCTCGTCTTAACACAAGCTTCCCACCAATTAGCAAATCAATCCATCATCACCTCAATGGTCCAGAATATTAGGGCTTTGAAGCCTGGCCTTGAGTTTGTACTGTGCTCTGAGAAATTTTAAGGAGTGTGGGCACAGCCTGCCCTTGTGCGTAGATGTGACCACCTCATTCTTCCAACTTCATTCTTCCACGTGACTGGTGACCATGGAATCAAGCCTTTTCGTGTATTTAATATTATTTTCTAATAGTCCTCTTACGTCTTTTGTTTTGCAAATGCCTTCTGGACAGGAGTTCTTTCACACAAATTGTATCTAATGTCAGTTCGATAAGACTGTGGCTTCTTTGGCTCATCCAACTCCTTCTACTGGGATTCATTTTGTAATTCAATTTGCTTTTTAACTGTGACACACTGAAATGAGGCCTTCTTTCTAATATCCAGCACTGCTTATAATGCATAGTCGAAACATCCATCCTTTGCTTGTCCATGTGCATATATATATATATATATATATATAGCGACAAGCGCCAATATATAAATATATATTGCACGGTTAAGTTGGTGTTTCCATAGGAAGAGCACTTTTTGGGTGGCTTATAACTTCGCTGCCCCTGGACGAATCCTCACCAAACTTTGCAAAAAAAGTATATGGCCCACTCTAAAGTTTTTTGCAAAGTTTGGTGAGGATTCGTCCACGGGGGGGAATTTATAATGGGGGTCCCAAAACTTTTTTTTTCCCATAGACTGAATGGGAAAAAAATTTGCGCACAGCTACAGCCCGAGCCGCTGGACAGATTTACACCAAATTTGCGGCAGGAGTGGCGGCCTGGTCCTGAAAGCGTGCTTTTGCAAATTTGGTGTAAATCCGTCCAGTAGTTTTTTTTAAAATGACCAAAATGTAAGGCAAAAAAATTAGTGATATCTGTGTTTGCTTCGCGGACGGACTTCCCTGTTCGCTCCGCGATTGGCCCAGCGGCTTGCGTCATGTCCGCGGACATGCAACGTGTTCTCTGATTGGGCGGCGTGGTGCGTGATGCACGTCAGACTTTCTGTCGCGCCCGCCATCTTGCATTTGCGGACGTCCGCAGACAGCGCAGTGAAAGTTTGTTCAGAATGTGTATTTAGTAGAGTGTGTTGGTGTGTAGAAGTCTTTGGGGAGGATGGGGGAGTATGAGATAGGTTGAAAGTTGTATTTTATTTATGTGCTAGACGCTTTTGTTGTGTTCGATTTGTCTGCGGACAACACGGCTGTTCTGGAATGTTCGTAAATAAACAGAATGGATTCGGTGTCAACTTGAAAGTGTTCTAAGAATACTCGTGGGGTCTTGGAATGTTTGCAGGGGGTGTCCTGGAGACGATGTCTGTATTGTTCGTTGGCAAGGTGAAAATGTTTTAAGAACAATCGCGGTGTCCTGAAGTGTTTGTACATAAAGAAAATAGGGGTGTCCTGAGGACGCTGTTTGTATTGTCCTCTGGCAAGTTGAATGTGTCCTAGGACCTTCCCCCTGTCCGCGGACATAAAAATGGTTGCAATGCTTGCATCTATGGGTGTGATATGCTGCGGTGGTTGTGGCCAGGGTATAGAATGTTGGGTGC
The DNA here is from genome assembly GCF_040938575.1 of Ambystoma mexicanum. Classification (NCBI taxonomy): domain Eukaryota; kingdom Metazoa; phylum Chordata; class Amphibia; order Caudata; family Ambystomatidae; genus Ambystoma; species Ambystoma mexicanum. The sequence goes on from NC_090922.1 coordinate 665,723,566, forward strand.
ATGGCCATTTGGCCATGCACCCAAGAGTGTATGCCCTGGCCGCAACCACCACAGCATATCACACCCATAGTGGCTTTTAACTTTGGGTCAAAAACTAATTTATAAGGAACAATGTTATAAGCTTGTATGGGTGTGATATGGTGCGATGGTTGTATTTATCTTGTTATACATACTATTTGGTTTAGTAACGTGAGTCCATGTTTTTCTTGTTCATTTCTGTAATAAAAGAAAATAGCATGTTAGTATTAGTATTTTATAATGACTTATTACATTGTACAATCAACATTTTCTTCTTGCAAAGTTTCTGTGTTTGTTGCTAAAATCATTGGGTCTGTGGGAGAAAAAAAAACTTTTTCTGTTATGCTACAGTTTATTTATTTGTTTGTTTTCCGCGTTTACTTGTTCTTCCTGCCTAATGCTTTATGCATTGGATTGTTTCAGTTTTTGTGAGCAGTAAGATATTAGGTATTTGTTTGGATATTGTAAAATTTTGGCCCAGTTAGATACCAGTAGGCGTATTCTAACTGTTTATGTTTTGATATAATTTCGTGGTATTGATTTATCTGTTTGCATATTTGTAAATTTTGGGACAGTTAGATACCAATTGGCGTATTCTAACTGTCTATTTTTTGCTCTATTTGAGTGGTATTAATTTATCTGATTAGTTGTTGTAGAATCTTTGGGCAGTTAGATAGGTTTTGAAATATTGTGACAGTTTATATTTTTTTACTACAAGTGTACTTAAGGTTTAAGTACAGTTCAGTTATCAAATTTTGGTTTTAAGAACATTAAATATGCGTTTGTAAGATTAGCTGGTAATCTCTGCTTTAGAGTAACGGTACTATCATTACATTCAAACCATCCACATTTTTTTTTATATATGCAGTGTAGTGCCTTGAGTTGGTTGTGGCTCCTGCGTGGTAGATTATACCTATTGTTGTGAAGGTTTTCCTACCAAGTGATATTTGACCATGTGTGAATCCAGTCAGCTTGCAGTTGTTTTTCGTACCATCTGCATTGTGACGTAGAAGCATTAGTATTACGTATTTACTATGTGTTTGTATTAGTAATGTGGAGCGATTATCCGAATTGCAGGTAGAACATAATCTACCGTGGTTTGCATTTTGTACAAGTTGCTGAAATGGAACGGATTCACAATTAGGTATTGATATATAGACAAAGCGCTCATTGGGGATTTGTTCTTGTGTCACATTGTTGCAGAGAGTGCATGTATGTTTCCATATGTATGAAATCTGGAAGATTTCATTTATAGGTATGTTTTTGTTTTCCAGTACTAATAGTAAGTACATTAGAAATTCCTGTGGATCTTCCTGTGAGTTTATAGTGAATTTCACCATTCCAGCACACTAGTCCAATTCTTGTCTTATTCCATGAACAGTATACAGGGTGTCAGGATTGTTTTTTGCGTTTCTATGAAGTACTAACATTTCCATACACAATGGGTCTCTAAAGTGTAAGTAAATGTTGTCAACAATTGCTGGTATTTGAAATAAAATATTGATTGCTACATTTGCGTAGCAACTTACACCTATTTCATTTATAAGTTTAAATGGACCAGGTAGTTCTGTATCTGAGTGATTTTTTTTTAGTTTGTCTTCCTTCTTGGATGAAGTACTTGGTTTACTTTCTCTAATTGGTTCTTTTTTGCTTGTGGTATTTGATGAAGTTTTAGTTTCTTTTAGTCTCTTTGGAGGATTTGCTTTTAGAACATTTTCCTTTTTGTGGAACAGGATATGTTTGTAGATGGGGGGTGTATAGTGAACAAAGTCTATTGTATTCTAAAATGCAAGGAATATCAGCGTTTACTTTACTTGCATCAAAGTTTATTAGAAATAGACCGTCAATTGTACGAATGCGTGACAGTGCTACGTAGCTCATGCCTTCTTTAAAGACTGTGTTACCAATGTCTATCATTGCTTTGTCTAGAGTAAGACCTTGTGATTTATGAATGGTGACTGCGTATGCAAGAGTTAGAGAAAATTGTTCTCTGCGTACATACATGTCTTTGAAGAGAAGGAATCGAGCTGTTGAGCGTCCTATTCTTTTTACTTCTAAAAGTTTGTCAAAGAGAATATTGACAAACTGAATTTCGTTGTCACATGGGTATGTTTGAAAGCCAACAACTGTACCCAGTGCTCCATTAACTAGTCCTTGGTCCACGTCAAGGTTACGTTTAAGCATTACTCTGCAATTTAAGGATAATTTTAATATCTTTTCCAAGCCTGCTGTGTTTGAGATTGATTTTTCTAAACTATTTAGTCTTGCTGTGGCTTGGTCACACATGGGTAGTGTCATTCCATGTACATCTAGTTTGTCTGTGGCGCTAATTTCCATAATTGGTTGCATTTCTTTGCTTAACATTATTTCATTGAATTTGAAGAAGCTTGCAAGAGTTGGCATTAAGGCCATACAATTGACATTTTTGTGGGCTAATTGTTCCATAACATCTGTAGCACATGCATTATCACCATAAAGTGCATGAATGTGCCAGGTTTTCAATATTGCTTCTGCTTCTCTAGAAAGTATACCAACTCTGATACTTTTTAAGATGTTGGCATAAGTGAGATCTGCAGATTGGCGCATGTTTTCTGTTAATTCTCTGTATTGGAAATGTTGCCAAAGGTTGACATTTCCAATGCTGCCAACAGTTTTACGGCAGAGTTTGTGTCCTAATGTTTTAAAAATAGGCTCACCTTTTACAGGTGTCAATTGAAGAAGATCTCCGTAAACAATGATGTGTTTTCCTGCAAAGAGCTCTTCATATTTTGTTTTGGGTACTTCTTGTAATCTGAGGTGAATCAAAGCCAACATTAGGTTGGACACCATGCTCACTTCATCTATTAGTAGCATTTTCATTTGTTTCAATACTCTGTGTACTTCCATTGCAGCTTCTGCAGAAAGTTTGTAATAATCTAACTTGTTTTGGTGTTCTACTGGCAGGAATAGTAATCGGTGTAAAGTGACACCACCTATGTTGTAGGCAGCTAAACCTGTGGGGGCAGTGACAACAGCTGACAGTTTGTTGTTTGTCAATTGTTGAAGGAACTTACTGATGATTTTGATTAGGAATGTTTTGCCAGAACCAGCTTCACCACTGACATACAATAGTATAGGTTTGTAATTTTGGCAGGTGCATTCTTTGTTTTAATGTTGCACACCCTGTGCAATTTCTGTTGTTATTTCTTGAAAAATGCTACGTTGCTCTTTGTTTAGTTTTGGTTGTAGTGTAGTTAAGTCTTCTTTATCTTCATAGTGACACATGGTGTTTTCTACTTCTATCATAGCTAATTCTGCCTCATTTGTTATTAGTGGTTCTCCCATTGGTTCTTGGCTTCTTGTGACAGAAGGTTGACTACTGTCAGGAGTGTCCTTATCTAGTTGGGCCTGGAGTTCCTCTTCGTGTTGCTGTTCATTGTGCAACATTGTTTTGTACTGTACAAAGTTTACATCAGTTATACTGTTTTCATTGGCTTTGAAAGCGTCTTCATATGAGTCATAGGTATCTAATATTTCTTCTTCTTTTCTCCATGGTTTGAAGAGTTGTAGCAGGGACATGTAATATATTTCTTTATGTTGAGGAGTCTTTAATGACAATTTGATATGATTAATTAAATTTGGTTTGGTGAGTTTTACTAAGCTGCCATCACAGTTTGTCACTTTGTATTTATGGTTTTGCTCATCAGGTTTTATATTATTTTTGTATGTGTAGTTTTGGGCTATGTGGTATAGACACATGGTTTCCAAAGTGGTACTCCTGTTTGGGTAGTATGTGTCCAATACATTGTTTTTTAAAATGTCTTGGCTGTTGGGATCATGTTTGGCTATTGTTTCTATATCTTCGTATGATTTTAGAACTCTTTTTCTAGATTTAGCTGGACCAAGACTTAGCCATACTATATTTGCAGAGTTACCATACAATGCAGTACCAGTTAATCGATCAGCTGCTTCATAGGATCCACATTCTCTATGGGACATCATTTTTATGCCCAAGCTGTATAATTTCTGAGACACTGTTTTATCTGATGACAGGTCATTCCAGAGGTCTTGGAGCTCTGTCTTTTCTGATTTGGTTAAGTATGCTGTGACATATCGTGCAACTGCAGTAGAATTGTCTGCAATGTACTGCACATCTATGTTTGCATTCCACAAGTGGGCAATGATTGCATTGTAATAATTGATATATTTTTCTTCTTCTTTTCTTTTTATGCAATATGTATTTTTAGGTGACTTATCTTTAACACTATGTCTAACTGAAGACATGAGGTTGTTCACTTGACCTGTATTTGTAACTGGTCTAGGGAAACCAAATCGGCATTTGGTGTAGTATTTCCCTTTGTTTTTGTATGTGCGACGACAATATTTGCCACATTTGTGTCTTTGGAATTGGAAGATTTTGCATGAAGATCACTATTTGTGGATTCTGACGGAATTTCACAAATGACATATTTTTCAATAAACTGTAAAACAGTGGCATCACTGTCTTCACCAAATTTAGGAGCATCTTTAATCCATAAAATCATGTGGACATGTGGCGCTCCTCTGGCTTGGTATTCTTTTTTCCAAAAGAAGTGTTGCACTTCTCCAAGGGGAGGAACTGTTTTATTACAAATAAAATGTAGCATAGCAATGAAGCGATGGTGAAAATATCTAGAAACATTAACAGGATCCTGAGAACAAAGTTCTCCAGGTGTTAGTATATCTATGTTTGTTTTGTTTTTGTTTGATATGCGTAGGAAAGCATGTAAATCTTCCCATGCATATTCTGTGCAACTTAATGTAACAAACCAAGTGGGTGGGCCAAGGTTTCTGATCATACAACGTACATCTCCATAGCGTCGAAACCAGTACCCTTTAGTACCTTGCATATTTGCTAATAGATTTGTAAGATTTGCCTGTAAAACCTCATCTTTTTGTTGAACTTTTTGTAATAATTGTGTGGCTGTTATATTTTGAAAGTGTGATCCTGATTTTAATATGTGTGCAACTCCGTAACATAAAGTTGCTAGATCACTTTCAAAGAGTAGGTGGAATATGTATTCCACATTTTGTCGAAATCTGGGATCTTCAGAATACATTCGTAATGAACGATATTCTGATGCTGATATTTGAACATGTCTATCATCGTATCTTACTCCTTTGCCAGTAGGAAAGAGTAGAGGAAAAGCACATGCTTCTATACTTTTTTCCCATATGCTGATTGGTGATCCTTTTGTTTGATGCATTTGGTACGTTTCCAGTGCATCTTCTATGGTGTCATTAGAGTGCAATGGGTGAATTGTATAATGGTCTAACGTGTTTGCTATTGTAGCAGGATCTAGGAGCTCAAATTGACCAGTTTCTTGTGTCTCTTGAATTATTTCATTTGTATCTTTCAAGTTTTCTTCGATATTAATTTCTTTGTAATAATCATTATTCCCTTTGAGATATTGCAGGGCTTCTCTAACTTTATGTAAATCTACCACTTGTTGCCAAATTTTTTTGTCTTTTGTAGGTACTCCATTTACCAAGATAATTAAAGATTGTTGCATTGGACGTTGCACTCCTAGAGTGTGCACATTTTCTTTTAGATCTAATGGTAAATACACTACTTTTCCACGAATACCTTTCACTAATTCAGAGGGAGGTAATTTTGCAGTTTTTGGTTAAAGGCGTATTATTGCTTGAAATGGATGAACTGTTTGAATTATGATGCTCTCATATAAATTAAGTTGTTGAACGAGTTTTGGTAGTGGATGTAATTCCAAGTTATTTGAGATAGCACGTGAAGGAGTTTGGTTGTTGTCAAGTTTGGTAGTGCAGTAACTGCAAAGTATTATGGGGTCAGTTATTTCGTATTTGTTTTCTGCTATAAGGTAGAGAGCTAATTCAAACCATTTAGAATCTTCATTGTCTTCTATTTTTTATGAAAGGTCTATAGTTTTTGTGTTACTTTTATAACACGTTCTACGGCAACATACACACACGTGGTTTGGTACTTCAGCTGAAGTGCTTTGAAATTTTAGTATTTCTTTTTTGTATGTGTGTAGTAAAAGGTTGCCATGTGCAGATTTGTTACAAAGTTGGTTGACAGCTAATTCATCTTGTAAGTGGGTTTCAGTTCCAAAATATTTTTTCTGTATATACTCGATTTCTTCTAGTAGGTCTTTTGGTGTACCATGTAGAAGAATGTTATTTAAATTGGCTAGTGCTAAAGCAGGACTTTTTGCATAATACAGTTTATAAACTAGATTTCTTATACTTGCATGATGTGTTGATATCCTTTTGATATCATGGAAGGTTGTTTTGCAAGTAGCTCCTGATATGCAGGCCAACGAATGTCCTTGCAGTCCTGTGTGCTTGCGTACTGGACAAGCATCCATACTTTGCAGTATTTTAATTTTGATTTTGTCTTTGCTTTTGACATATTGATTGAGGAATAGGCGTAAAGATTTGAATTTTTTTTTGGGAATGTTACACATTGACGTGCATGGCCATGTGTAAATTAGATGTTCTGATTCAGTCGAATGGAGGGGTAAATCTAAGTTTTCAGGGCATATTTTTGTAAGGAGTACTTCTTGTTCCATTATGGTATTATTAACTTGTTCATAACCTCGACCACTGCTATGTATGGCAATTGTATTTGTTTGCTTTTGTTTGTACGCTTCTTCATTAAAGTATGGTTCTGTGCTTGTAGTGTGATTCCATTCACCTCCACAGATATTTAAGAAGTTATTTCTGTTCACATTTCGTTTATTGAGAAGTCTTTTTTTAAATTTAGTTATTAGTTTTATTAGTGGTTTAATTCTGTTTAACACAACAATAAATAAGTTTCTTTTGAGAAGAATTGCACTGTCTATCAACGCTTCTAAGATTACTTTCCTACGATAGGTTTGAAGTGTTGAACCTGGTTTCTCTCCTGTTATTATCAGATTTTGAAGGACTTTGTGATGGAACATTTTGGCTAATATACTTTTCTTGGTATGCTTACTTTGTACTATATCAAGATTTATAGAAGACGTTTTATTTGTAGTGATAGTTGATTTTCTGTTAATAGTTTTTTGGGTCGTTTTACTTTGTGATAGAGGAGGCAAAGTTTTTGCACTAGAAACGTCTTCTGTTTCATAACATGACTGTATTAGCTGTTGTGTTTCAACGTTTTTTACAAATTCTGCTATAGATGGGTGTTTATGTTGGAGACTTTTCTTTTCATTTGCTCTACTTCTGCGTCCCTTTCTACGGAGTTGCTTTTTGGTGGGCATTCTTTAGCGTCTGTTGAAAAAAATACAGAAGGTATGGGTTGGGGTTTTCTGCAATACATGTGTGGTGTGTGCATGATTGTTTGAGTAAGATGATAAAGATGTATGTAATGGTGTGTGATTGTGAATTGGGAAGTTGAACTACTAGGGATGGGTATTCTTCAATTAATGTGTTACTAAACTGGGCTTCAGATGACAGAAAAAGGTAAGCTGGTGGTGTGGAGAAGAATAAATAATATAGGTAAAGCTATACAATTAAAACAGTTGTTTGTTCTACAACATCTACATTCTAGCGGCTGAGTTGGGTAATTTGTGTGCCGAAAAATAGGAATTTGAGGGCCATTCTGACAGGAGATCACTGTTTAAGACGGTGGGGATTTTTGGTCAGAATGGTGCAGAATCTCTATTTTTAGGCACAGAAATACCATGAATGCACCGTACAGTGCGTGTGAGTTATAAATCAAATATTATGGTAACAATCTACTTACTTTTTTTAAAAAAATGAGTAGTTTGCTTCTTAGTTGTTCTTTGTAAATCAAAATCGGCTGCTTCTATTCAGGAGAATGGGCTTCACTGCAATTGTAAAAGAAAGAAATTAGTAATTTGGTTGCTATATAGCACTGTTTTCATTTTAGACATAGATTTTTTTAAATTGAAATGCTCAGCGCCTTCCTGAAAACCATTAAAACTATATTATGACTAAGAGTAGGAAAGAAAATATCTTTACTATGGTTTGTGGAATTCATAATCTACCAACGTATACCACTATTCTTGTAACTAAGCTTTTCCACGTAATAGTGAGTCATTGTCATCATAGCTCTCAACCATGTGTGTCGCACAGGCGGGTGAAATCAACTGATTTTGTTTTTGGCGGGTGAGACGCCCATTGGAATGAATGGGCGTGCAGGAGGCTTGGCGGGTGAGTCAGTCCTTTACAAGGCGTTTGACACCCGCCAAAAGCGTGTGAGTTGAGAGCTATGTGTCATAGCCTGCTTTTGCACGTAACAGTGAGTGAATGCCATAGTCTGCTTGTCCTATATAAATGTATGTAAGTACTTATATAAACTAAAAAAATTAAAACCAATTATGTGTTTGTACAAATATTATTGTTTGAGATTTGATCATAGAGTGTGTATGTTATTTTGTGTGATTATATGTCGTGTATATATTTTATTTCAAAAATGTTAGTTTAATAGTATTTGTATGTGTGTGTGTGTATGAAGAAATTAAACGATATAAAGGTTTGTAAGTGACAGGTCATTTTAGGACAATGAAACAATGATCGTCCATTCATTTTTCAGATTATAGAAGGTAAAAGTCGGTTAGAAAATGTGTTCATGTACTGTGTAGAAAATATGCATACCTGTACTTTCTGTTCATGTATATGGATATGGACCAAGCTGCAAGTAGAAATATTGGAGATTTGTATAGTATTTCTCGTAGATCGTGGTTGTCAATGGTATGAGACTTGTACTCCGAGATATACACCGTACATTTGTAGTGCTGCTCTATGATGATGCAGTTATATGTAGAGTTATTGGATTTGATTGGTGGATGGTCATGTGATTGCTTAGCTACATCCAATGAGGGAATGGCACAGAGAGTGAAATCGAAATAGTAGAAGGGCTGTACATGTTACGATACGTTTGCGGACATTGCAGTAGTTCTAGAACACCGCGTATTACATCCAGGGAATTTGGGGAGGGGAGGTATGGAAATGAGATTGGATGAAGCAAGGGATTGGTCAGTAAAGTTTAGTGAGTGTGTTGTGCTAGGAGAGATTTTCTCAGATATTGTTTTTGCAGAGAGAAGAACAGATAGCTATGGGTGAGTGTTTCAAAACACAGATTGTATGGATTTTGGGAGACTCGTGGATTCATTGGTTGAACGTGCATGCAGAAAGCTGTGGAGTATCTATAAATCTTGGATTCCCACATGTGGAAGTGCACTGGCATGGAGTGCGTGGAATAAAGTGGTTGGACTTGCTACCTCTCTGTGCAACTTTGAAGATAGAGGAACATCCAGACATAATTGTAATTCATTGTGGAGGGAACAATTTAAGACATGTGTCTGAAATTTCTTTGCAATTTGCAATGAAAGAAGGACTTCAGAATATAATGGACATGTTTCCAAACTCTAAAATAATTTTTTCACGGATTGCGCAGAGACAAGTGTGGCTTCGTTCTTTCTCATGTGGTCCACAAATGGAGAAAGCAAGGTGTAATGTTAATAAGGCTGTTTGTGCCTTCCTAAGAGATTTTGGCATGTCCTCTTTTAACAATGAAAATATTTTGTTTCGTACTACATACATTTTTCACAAAGATTGTGCCCATCTTACTTATGCTGGCAATCATATTTTTCTGATAAATGTACAAAATGCATTGCGACCTTTTTTAGAAATACATCATTCGTTTTGAAGTACGTCTTACGTAGTTAAAATGTTTTACATTCAAACACCTCCCAAAGGCTCTTTTCAGAGCCACCACTTCCTGTTAGAGAAAAATGCATTGGTTTCAATAGGGTAGCAATGCAATTGTTTTTCTGTTCGCGGACCGTCCGCGGACTTTCACAAAATGGAAATGGCTATGCTTTATGTATCTTCACTTCTATTTTTTAACTGTGAAAGGCGGCTCTGAAAAGAGCCTTATTTCTTTTTTTGATTTTTGTTATTTTGTATTTTCTTTGTACTTTTTTTATACACGCCACACTAGGAGAGGAGGGAAAGGAGGGTAAAGGGAGGGGGACACCAACCGAAGGGATAAGAAAGGGCGAGCTGAGAGAGGAAGATGTAGAGTGGGTTTTATTTGGGTAGTGAGCAGGTCTTCTGGTGCTCTGAGATGATCGTCTCAAAAGCACTCCGAAGTCGTTCCCCCCTGCAGAGTACTGTGTCACAGTACACACATACAACTATGACCCTCGAAAGGTAAGGGTCATCAGAATTCTGTATGGCCTGTGAGGCAGCTTGAGGAAGACGCTGTCCCACAGAGGTGTTCCTTGTGGTGACAGGATCAGGAACGGAGGATGAAGTAGAGGCAATCAACCTACTACGCTTCTCGCAAGGTACAACCTTGCGAATGGCCCCAGTGTGGAATGAGCGCAGGTGTCGCTTCATGGTAGTGGTCCCAAAGCTATACGAACCATGCATTCCACGACTGAGTACCATTTTGCACTCATTACGGGTGACACGGTTCGCATGAGACTTATGACCGTTTCCATGAACGGTAAACAACCGCCACACCCAAGATTCACGCTGACGGCGGGTAGTAGGGATTTCCTCTACCTCATTCTCGTCATCCTCTTCTTCCTCCTCTGTATCCTCACTCCTGTTCCCCTCTTCAGGCCCTTGGGGAAAGGGTGGTGGTGGAGGGGGTGGGGGTGGTGCTGAGGCAGATGTAGCACCATGTGGTAATAGTCGAGCCATGGATGTCATAGGCTTGGAGATGGAAATCTCAAAATCTGCAAAGTATGCAGCAAAATGCAGTGTGCTCTGTGGAATAGTCAGAAACACAATGAGAATGCGCTCTAGGGCATGGTCTTATATCGGGGTGCTTGTGCGCGGGTCGCGGACATGCGTGCCGTCCGCAAGACAGATCGAACAGTGTCCGCATTTAGAGCACGAGATGAGTGTGGGCACGGTCACATGATTGTTTTGTGAGCATGTTCGCTAAGGTAACGGTCGTCTGCAGGACACCCAATGTACGGACATTGTTTTGCGCATGAGTGTTGATGTTCTGCGGACAGTGTTCGGGTCCTGAACTAATTAAAAGTGCGTCACATGTAAAACGAACAGTTACGGACAGCGGTTTGTTCTTAGCACAGTTTCATTTATTTGCTAACAATAGGGACAGACATAGCGTTTCAAGCACACCTCCATTTTCGTTTATTTACGAACAATTCAGGACACCACGAGTGTTCTTAGAACAGTTTCTGCTTGCTATCGAACACTACGAATAGGCATAGTGTTTTTAAGGACACCTCCATTTTCGTTTATTTACGAACATTTCAGGACACTACGAGTGTTCTTAGAAAATTTTCAACTTGCATGAGAACATTACGGACAGATGTAGTGTCCTCAGGACAGTTACATTTTCGTTTCTTTACGAACATTTCCGAACAACCGCGGTGTCCGTGGACACCTAAATTGGTTTTATCAGAAGGAACTGAAAGTAATTACAACACAATATAAGAAAAGTTATTTTATTTCATATATATATACAATTATGACTGGGAAGGTGGGGCAGAAACGGAAACAAAAACAGGAGAATTAGGGATTTCTAGATAACTGGGATCAGGTGAAGAAGGGAAGGAAATCTCATTGAAACGCTATGGTCCATAGACAGGATTTGGGGTTAACTGCGTGGGATAGGGTGAGGGGGGACAAGTGCAGGTTGGACAATGGTGTGCTGTTGGGGGTTTCACATAATTTTCCACAAAGTTTTTCAAATCCATAAAATTTTGCATAAGGTCGTCCATTTTTTGATTAATCTGCTGTAGAGTGATATCCTCTCGTGGGAAATGCTCCTCTAGCCAGTCGAGAGTACTACACATTTCTGTGAGAAAACAAAAAAGTAATATGTTTTTTTTTCTAATATAGAAAGTTTATAAATATATGAGTAAAAAGAAGTGCACTTACTATGTCTGGTGAGATATGTAATCAGTAGTGTATACGTCTGGTCTTGCTGTTGGTTGTGGAGCGTCTGTGAGGTAATTATGGTAGAAGCCACTTTATCTTCTTTTGGTATATTCCATTTTAAAACATATTGTATTTACATGAATGGTTAGTGTGTTACATATATGGGTAACATTTTTTAAGTATTACTACATATACTTTGTATGTGTGCTGCTTTGTGAATTTGTTAAATGTGCCTATGTTATGATATAACTATTACACATACCTCCCCAGAGTTTTTAGGTGGTGGTACTGTTGTCCAAACATGTCTGCGGACCGTCAAATTCAGTAGAAAGGGTTCAGTATGTTCCATATTATATGTACATAAAGTCAAAGTTATTATTGTTAAGTTGTGCTACTAAAAAACTATGAAATTCAGTAAAAAAACTTTGTTAAAGGGACGTTATGGTTAAGTTGCGCTACTAAAAACCTATGAAATTCAGTAAAAAAACTTTGTTAAAGGGACGTTATGGTTAAGTTGCGCTACTAAAAACCTATGAAATTCAGTGAAAAAACGTTGTTAAAGGAACGTTATGGTTCAAAGTAAAACCGAAAAAAACCTGAAATTCGGCAGTTATGGTAAGATAAGCAAACATAACTCGCACCGCCACCGTGCACTGCTAACACTAACACCCAGGACATCAAAGATGACATCAAAAATGTCATTGATGACATCACTGATGACATCACATGTGCATTTACCTTTCATTAAAAGTCTGTACAAGGGATTCTTAGTGTAATGTTAATAAAAAAAGTGTCAAAGATTATTGGAATACATATCAAGTGCTAATCAGTGCATTAAGCTATGCATTGATATAAATAGCATTCTATTATTAACTTCAATCCAGTATACTAAGGTAATCATGTAGAAACATAGGCATTGTGCGCAGCATACATGATGGAGGTGCAATATTCATAAGTTTGCCATGTTGAATATTGAAATGATAACTGTTTTCATATTAGAGTTTTGCGTACAGTGAAACTTGTGATAAGTAGGTAATAAAACCCACGTACTACATAATTGCATTATTATACACAAATCACAAAGAGACAACACCACATACAAATATTAATATATACAAGGGAATTGAAGTAGGAAAAAGAAACAGCAATAGTAGCAGAAAGTGTTCATAACCTAACTGATTACCTTTATGCAGAGAAATGATTGCTCTGTTTCAAAGCTGTTACTTACCCTATCTATATATATCACATGATGTGTCTGGACCCTAAGGAAAATAGTGTGAGTACAACATATAAAAATATGAGCATATACAGGGAAAGTACAGTAATAAAAAAACATCAAAAGTATCAGAAAGGGGGGCGTGGCCAGCATGCAAGCTCAGGAGACGTGAGTCCTGTGAGCTCCTCTTGCCACCGATAACATCCTGAAAATATCATCCTGTTTGGTGGGACGACACGACCCGCAACTCCAGGAACAGCTTAAAGGCTGTTGGGAGAAGCTCCGTGACAACTTTCAGCCCAGAAACCCCAATCCGCGTTGTGATAGAGCGAGGAGAGGTTTCGGCGCGCAGGACGCGAGAAGCCGACTCCAAGATGGCCGCCGCGGTCCGATTCCCGTAACAGACGAAAATCTCCTGGAGCCTGCAGCGAAGGAGAACCTCTGCGCTGCTTTGCAACGGAGCCGGAGGATCGTGAACAAGGAGTCGAGCTGCACGCTGACGCCCGACCGCTGGAGAAACGGGGTGTCGCAGATACCGCCGGAGCTGTCCCCGTGATCGGGGGGCACAAAGTCACGGTGGCGCCCCTTGGGAGCGGGAGAGACGTGCGCCTGAGCGGCGGTGATCGAGCTGGGTAAGCGGCGCCGGCCACGAACACTAGCGGCGGAAAAAGATCATCGCAGGGTGAGTGCGACGCTGCCTGTCCCCGGCGAAGTCAGCTGGTGCCCCCTCTTCTCGCGGACTGCACTCCTCCATACTCGGCGTGGCCGCTGCTCCTGATGGGTGCGAACTACAGCTGTGAAGTGGTCCTTGGGTGCTGAGGCCGCTGCTGGTATACAACGCAGAGCCGGTCTGCCGGTGGTCACCTTGAGCTGGACGCCATCCCCTGTCTGCCGGGGCAAACAAACATTTACTATCCGATGTACATGGGAAGTATACCCACTTCCAGGATGTCACCTGCTTCCTGCATACTGGCACTCCCGAAAACCCAATACCTCTAACTGGGAGGACCGCTTTCCTGGCCGCCAGAACACAAAGCTTACTGGACTACAACTTGTGAGCCGACAACTTGCGGCCCAAGCCCAAGATGGCCGACGGAGCCTGGTGACGGCCCCGTGCGTGGCGGGTCTTCTCCTCTGCCCCATGATTTTGGGCTGCAGTGCCGTGCGGAGAGTGACCTGCGGGAGGAGACCTGCGCCTGTAACAGTGGCGCCTTCGGAGCGCACCAAGAAAGTAAGTGGCCCCCTTCTCCCTCAGCCTTTCCCGCCACCACCGTGCAGTCATCCCAAGGAATACCTGGGCCAGAGGGGTTGTGAGTGCGGAGGGGCAGCGCAAGCCAACAAAGAAGAAAGTACCCAGCAGAATCCGGGGGTTCCGTCTAGTGCTCTCCGCGGGGGGTGCCCACGGCCCCAACTGGGTAGAGTCCCATAACACAACCCCCACCTGACATCTGCACCCGCTGCAGGACAAGCCGCAATATAGTGCATAATTGGGGGAAGGAACCTCCGAGGAGCGGCACCGAGGAGCGGCGCCAACGGAGGCGCTGATCCCCCCACCGCAGTGTCCAGCGCACACCAAGATGGGGAAAGACAGACAAAGGAAAGCATCTACCCAAAGTAGCATGGACCAGTTTGCGGTGGCGACAGCCCCGGTCCTCGCTGGAGCAACAGCACGAACAAACTCCCCTCCAGAAGATGAGTCCCTCTCCTTGCGGGATGTCATGGCTGCCATCGCCAGCTCTCGCTCTTCCATGGAGATTAAGATGGACAGCATCGCAGCAGATGTCTCCTTACTGAGGCATGACTTACAAAAGTTAACCTCTAGAACAGGCGAGGCCGAGCACCGTATCTCAGAAGCAGAGGACAACATCATTGGGATCAACAGGCAGATGGCCCAAGCCTTGACCCGCCTAAAGACCCTGGAAGCTAAAGTTGATGAGGGAGAAGGAAGGTCTCGCCACAATAATGTTCGCATTCTGGGCCTGCCAGAAGGAGAGGAGGGGCAGTGCATGGAACTATTTCTCGAACAATGGCTCTCTGACATTTTTGAACCCCACTCCTTCTCAAAGTTTTTCTCTGTGGAGAGGGCCCATAGGATGCCCTCGGGCAGACCGATCCCGGGCGCTCCGCCCCGAACAATAATTGCCAGATTACTTAACTATCGCGACAGAGACGCTCTCCTGCAAATGTCGCGCTCGCATGGGTCGATCACACACAATGGGTCGCGAATAGCCTTTTTCCCGGACTATACCCGAGAGGTGCAACGTGCAAGGCAATCCTTTGAGCCACTTAAAAGACAACTGGCGCAGTTAAAAGTAAAATACGGCCTCCTCTTCCCGGCCCAACTGAAAATTCACCATAAGGGATCGACAGTTCACTTTACGGACCCACAGGAAGCCTGGAGGTGGGCCGAGGCGCATATTGAAGGGGATTGGTCCACAAGACCACGAGGACGGAGAGGCAGAGCCCGACGCGAGTCACGGCGGGTCTCCCCGAGGAGAGATCCGGAGCGGGAGGAGAGGGGGGCTCCGGTGCCAGCTGCGGAACAGGATGAACACTGAAGAAATAGCCCGCCCTGCAACGAAGAGATGGAGCGCCCGAGGTAACAAACGGGTGCATCTAAGCCAAACCCCGACTGGGTCACGGGAGGCGCCCCACCATGTAAAACACCAGTATATGGCGCAAGAAAGAGAACCCCCCTGGGAAGAGCCTTCCTTGGAGTTTAGTTAGAAGGCACTTTGCATTTGGGTTACAGGGGAGTAACTTGTACCTCTAATTTAGTTTGTTTCATGTGAGTTGTCCAGTTGACAACTTGAGTTTCTTGTTCGGGCGACCGATGCTTCTAGTTGGGAGGAGTATGGGGTGGGGGGTTATGGGTTTGTTATGCTTAGTTAGGGAAAGGGCCAGTCAAGTACGCAATACATTAAAGTCAAATAAGGGGGTAAAAGCAAATGAACTCACAGAAACTCGGCGCCTGGCGCCGCCACCAGTGGCGCACACCTTCTCGTTCGTAGACAGTTATGGCATCAAATAACACTAGGTCCAACACAGCCAGAACACTTACATTCTTAGCCTGGAATGTCAACGGGCTCGGCAATGCAATCAAACGCCGATTGGTAGGGCAGTACTTGAAAAGGCATGCACCAGATATAGTTTTTCTGGCTGAAACACATCTTGCAGGCACAGAATGTTCCCTATTTAAACGCACAAACTACAGACTCGCACTCCATGCAGGCTTCACAATGGGTTCCCGTGGTGTCCTGATACTGATTCATAAAAACCTTCCCTTCCACTTGAACACAGTGACACAGGATACCGGAGGCAGGTACATACATGCGACGGGTATGCTCTGGGGAAACGCCATCACATTACTTGCTATCTATGCACCACCAACCCTATTGACGCCTTTACTGACCGACATTTCTCCCGTGATCACGGAGGACTCCTCCAACATTACGATAATAGGAGGGGACTTTAATGAAGTCATGGACACAACCCTAGACCCTTCGCATTTGCGCAATAGAAACCCCGGCATACATACTAAACTTGCCACATTCACGAATGCCCTGGGTCTGTGTGATGCATGGAGAGATCTCCACCCCGATTCCAGGGAATATTCCTTCCATTCTGGGGCTCATGCCTCACTGTCCAGACTGGATTATTTCTTTGTCCCATCAACTGACTTGCACAGAGCACAAGAAGCATACCTACTACCCAGAGGCATCTCTGATCACTCCCCGGTGTTGTTGAAAATCTCAACCTCTAGACCGACCCCCCTGCCTAGTTGCCGTCTGAATAATTACCATCTGGGTAATCTGGATCTGATAGTCAAGATTCAAGAAGTGACTGAAACATATTTCGAGCTAAACACTGAGTCCGCAGCAGACCCTGGGTCACTGTGGGAGGCATACAAAACAGTACTAAGGGGGGAACTCATATCTTGGACATCCGCATACAAGAAACAGCACTTACTTAAGATACACGAGGTGGAACAACAGGTTAAACTAGCAGAAGAATCACATATAACCCAGGACACGCCTGAGACGAACCGAGCCCTACTCCGAGCACAGAAGTTGCTCCAGAACACAGCACTTGACAGCACCAAACACGCACACACTGCAATGAGGGCACGTATATATGAAACAGGCGACAAAGCTGGCAAGATGCTTGCGTGGCTGGAACGTAAGGAGCAGGGACGTAGCCACGTTCATCAGTTACGAGTAGGGGGTCCAGGTCCACTAGTGTCAGATCAGGAAATATCGCGGGGTTTCGCAGACTATTATGCTGAACTCTATAAGAAACCCACCGCCCGCATTGACACGTCAATAGTAGATGAAATTAACTTCCCCACTCTGAATGAGGCACAACAAGAATTGCTGGAGAGGGATATAACGGAGGATGAGGTGTCGTGCGCTATGTCTGCCCTCCAAACTGGCAAGTCTCCAGGCCCAAATGGCTTTCCGATAGAATTGTGGCGGAAGGTAGGGACCAACGTAATTGCCCCTCACCTACTGAGAATGTATCAACACGCAAGAGAGCGGGGCATCCTATCCCCAGACCTAAGGGAAGCCACAATAATCGTGTTGCCCAAACCGGACAAGCCCCCCGACGACTGCAACTCATACCGGCCCATCTCACTCATAAACAGTGAAACCAAAATCCTTGCTAAAATACTGGCAGATCGCTTGCAACAGGTGATATCCTATCTGATCCATCCAGGCCAGTGCGGCTTCATGCCCCAGAGATCGACACGCATGAACCTCCACAGACTGCATGCGGCACTGGAGAAAGCCGACAGTATACAAGGGCCGTTGGCCTTGCTGGCAATCGACTTCGAAAAGGCCTTCGATTCAGTGAGAGGGGAGGCCATCTGGGACATAATGGGGCATTTGGGGTTTGGCGAAAACTTTATGAGCTGGGTGCAATTACTATACAGATGTCCGATGGACAGGGCTAGGGTTAATGGCTGGCGATCGGAGCCTTTCAGTCTGGGCAGAGGCACTAGACAGGGTTGCCCCCTGTCGGCGATGCTCTTCGCAATGGCCATCGAGCCCCTGGCCATTCTCCTACGTGATACACTGCTCTGGGAAGGATTCCGCTGGTCAGAGACATGGGAGGACAAGGTCTCGCTCTATGCGGACGACCTGCTTATCTACTTGAAAGACCCACGCAACTCCTGCCACAGAGTTACACAGATGTTGAAGAGATACGGAGCTTTCAGTGGTCTACGCGTGAATTGGTCCAAATCGATCCTATTCCCCATAGGCAACATGGCAGCCGCCTGCCCTGTAGACTGCCCCTACCAAATCGCGACAGAACAGTTTAAATACCTGGGGGTAATCATCACAAAGCGCCTTACAGACTACACAGTGCTGAACCTCCACCCTGTTGTGACGAGATTTGCAAGGGACACTCGCCACTGGATCTCCCTGCCACTAACTCTGATGGGCAGAGCAGCCCTATTCAAAATGATCGCACTCCCCAAGTTTTTGTACATCCTGCAAAATGCTCCGCTGCACATCCCACACCATGAATTCCTTAAGATAGACCGTATCCTACGTAAGCTACTGTGGAGCGGAGGTCATCCGCGGATTGCTCTCTCTACCCTGCAAAGGTCCATCTGGGAGGGCGGGATTGGGCTGCCCAGATTACAGACCTATTACTGGGCCAGTCAGATGGCGGTGGTAAACGATATGCTCCATGGGGACAGAGACTTGCCGCACATCAAGAGGATCATCACCCAGAGAGGAACCTCCCCCTTGGAACTTCTGTATCGCAACCGGCGCCACACACCTGTTTGCAGCATGGACACGCACATCACACGCATCTGGACCGAAGCACACCGCTACATAGGCTAGGATGCAAAATTGACTCTAGCCCAACCTCTGTGGAACAACAACCTCCTCCCCGAAATATTGAAACTTCCCAAATGGCCGGCATGGGCCCGAAGTGGTATTACCAGAGTCGGTGACGTAATAAGGGAGGAGACACTGGCTACGTTTGAAACACTGCACTCTGAATTCGCCCTCCCACCCGCAGAGGAATACCACTATACTCAACTGAAACATGCACTGCAAGCCCACCGACAAGCCATCAATGATATTCCAGACTGCACCCCGCTGGAACGCAACATTGTCCAAGACCAAATACAGCGGAAGGTTACCTCAACCATGTACACTGTAATCACATCCTTTGCCACGCCTGAACTGATCAGCCTAAAAGCCAGATGGGAGCGAGACGTGGGCCCACTTCAACCTGAGGACTGGACAGAAGCTTTAATGTACCCCCGGGAAGTGGCCATTTCATCAAGACTTCGACTGGTCCAACTCAAAATCCTACATCGCATCTACTATCCCAGAGTGGCACTCTTCCGTTGGGGCAGAGTCCCGGATGCACGATGCCTGCGCTGCAAACGGGAGGATGGTACGTTCTTCCACATTATATGGGAATGCGACAAAATACAGCAGTTATGGAGGAAGTGTTGTGACAAGCTGTCCAGGGTCTTGGGTAAGCCAGTGCAAAGGGGACCCATACAGCTCCTGTTGGGGATTTCTGATGAAAGCGATCTGACCCGCTATGAGAAGCTGCTCTGGTCGACCGCAACAGCAGTTCTTAGAAGGAACATTGCGCAGCTATGGGGTTCTGAAAGAACACCCTGCTACGACCAATGGGTCACAGATGTGGACATTTGTGCGATAATGGAACACAGGGTGTATGCTGCGAGGGGATGCCCGCAAAAAGCAGATAAAATATGGCAGAGATGGGAACAGGATGGCTAAGCTCCCGACGAGATGTAACGAGCAAGGTGCTCTATTTGGGCAAGGCGACGCCGGACTAGCGAGCCTGGCACGCACAAGTTGTTTCATGCGCTTCCTCATCGTAGACTTGATGGCCCTGAGGGCTATGGCCCCTTATTTCCTTTCCCCTTCTCTTCCCCGTGCTGTTTACCCTTCCTTTTTCCCTTTCCCTTCCCTGAAATGTAGAGATATTTGTTATGTTTATTCATGTTTGTGAAAATCAAAGAAAGTGCTGATAAATCTACTTATAATTTTAATGCTCAAAAAGGATTGCTGTCTTTCAAGGTTGTGACTTCTCCTATGTATATGTTTCATATGATATGACTGGACCATAAGGGAATTATTCTAAGAACATACTTGAAGGATAAGTCTACGAATATAGTAATTTACAATTTTTAGTTCCTGACTGTTACTGAAGAAAATCATGTGGCCTAAATATGTCAGGAAAGGAAAAAAAGGGAGAGCCAGCCACGTGATGTCATCAGTGATGTCATCAATGACATTTGTGATGTCATCTTTGATGTCCTGGGTGTTAGTTTTAGCAGTGCACGGTGGCTGCGTGAGTTATGGTTGCTTATCTTGCCATAACTGCCGAATTTCAGGGGTTTTTCAGTTTTACTTTGAACCATAACGTCCCTTTAACAACGTTTTTTCACTGAATTTCATCGGTTTTTAGTAGCGCAACTTAACCATAATGTCCCTTTAACAAAGTCACCTTAAGCAGCCTATCGCCAGCCGGTAGGCGAAGCCGGCCCACTCCCAGCAAGGCCCAGGATAACAAGGCCAATACCTGTCTTCACCTGTCCTCAGCCTTCCTCGCCATTCGCCCGGACACCCTGCCGGATTCCAGACCAACCACAACGGTAAACGCCACTTCCCTTACGCAGCCCGTGGATAAATTGAACTGCTTTTATTCTTGAAAAGGCTTTGTTACCACAAACTTTCATAATGCCATTTTCGTGCACTCATGCCTGATTGTATGATGTATCTGTGCCCAAAGATACTTCGCACTGCATATATTGCTCCCCTTGCTCCTAATCCATGCACAGCATCAAGCGCAACTCCACACATACCTCTGTCCTCCCCCCCTCGCAGCCATTCTGTCGACAACGCTGCCCGTAGGTTTAGATTTGCAACGGTGCATCACTCTCTACTCTAAACACCACTTTACCATCATTTTTATGCTCTGCATGCTTGGCCGCACCTACCTCTCTACCCAACCTGTTCTACATGCTCTCCATTGAACTTCTGTATTGCCTTTACCACTAGCCTTACACTATGACACTCGCTAACTCTTGAACCTAGGTGGCTGTACCTATTGTTACCTCACCTTGCTATGGTCCCCCATGATCAATGTCTTGTGTGCTGCCCGAGATTATAGTCTATAGACCTGAACCATCTGCAGCCACTTATAGGATCCTGCTACGATGCTACTGGCCTGCTATGCATACTCTCCAAGCCGCACTAGGTCAGCCCTCTCTGGGGTTATTTCTTTAATTGACCTTGCCGCAGCAACCTAATTTTGTTGTGCCTTAAGGTCACTTACAGACCACTCAATTGTGTTGTGCATTAAGGTTGCCTACAGACCATTTCAATTGTGTTGTGCATTAGGTCGCTTACAGACCATTTCAATTGTGTTGTGCATTAAGGTCGCTTACAGACCATTCAATTGTGTTGTGCCTTAAGGTCGCCTACAGACCATTCAATTGCAGGTTAAAATTGCATTTAGGGATATGTTTTTAGTCGCTAAAATGGAACTTAGAACCTTGCTATGTTTTTAGTTGCATTCTATAACTGCATACCTTTAGTGTAAAGCTGAATCTAGCTGTGCCTCGATTCGCATGCCGCAACTCCCTATCTTCAGGTTAATAGCGAAAGCTATATCTAACTGTGCTGCTATCTGCGCACCTGACTTAGTCAGCTAGCATGTACTCTCCAAAACCAAACATACTAAGTATCACTGCACTAGATAGGACAGCTAAGTTACCTCTCTACGCTGCCTCCCTCATCATATTAGTGGTATTATCACTCTCCTCCCTGACCATGCCTATTCCTCAACAAACCATTGGACCTATAGTAAACCAATATCAAGATGACACTACCACATACAGGGCCTGTAGTACCATAGACAGAAACCTCAAACTTCGTGCTCGCTTACCAAAATTGTACGAACTTCCAGCAAAGAAAATTGAACAAATCAACTTCCTAAAAATGAACATACTGCCGAAAACCACTGCAGAACACACTAGGAAAGCGCATATCCCTAAAAGACCCACACAAAAATGCTCCAAACCTACCATTATAGCAAGCACCATGCTCACTAAACATCACCTCAATGGTGCACTCATAAATGCTAGGTCCCTAGTCGCTCATGCTACAGAAATCTCAGATATTATTCTCGGACACCACCTAGACTTCCTAGCCATATCAGAATCATGGCTTCATAATGCAGCGGGTCCCGCTCTCTCCTTAGCAGTTCCCGACAATTATACCATCATACGAGCTGACAGACACACCTCCCGAGGCGGGGGTCTAGCCATTATTGCCAAGATCAGTCTCGACATAAGTGTCTCCACATCCCCCATCACAAAATCTTGTGAATGCCTCTCGGTCAAAATGGCCACCGCCAGCTCCCAAACATTAAACATTGTCCTGCTCTACAGACCTCCTGGTCCTATTGGAACCTTTGTTGAGGACCTCTCCACCACCTTGTCCAACAATTTGAAAAACACCTCCCAAACCATAGTGCTAGGAGACCTCAACCTAGGCTACAATGATATTAAAGACACCCAGTCCACAGCCACTGCTCTGATCCTAAAAGAGCTGGGCTTTGCCCAAAGAGTCACCTGTCCCACTCATAATAAAGGTCGCATCCTTGACTGGATAGCTGATCACAACTGTGGAGTAACCATTACAGACACTGTTCCCCAGATCTGGACGGACCACTTTCTTCTTCTATTTACAGTAGATACTAACTTAGCCACAGCCAAGCCCACACCTGCCCCTCCTATACCCACGAGGAACAAAAAGCTAATAACCACGGAAAAATTGTTGCCAATCATACTACCCCAACTAAACTCGCTCCCAGCTAACACGGAGCCTGATATGCTAGTTGATAAATTCAATGAAACTATGAACTCAGCCATTGATCACATAGCACCGCTCAAATTACGGACTAGTAAACCGAAAAAACATCTCAACTCATGGTTCACCCCCCACCTAAAAAATCTCAGGTTAACCAAAAGAAAACTAGAATCCAAATGGAGACTTACTCCTACAGTTGAAAACAAACTAAACCTTGCAAAGATATCATCCCATTACAAAAAAGATATCCTACTAGCCGAACAGGAAACATACAATACCAGAATATCCCAATCTAAATCAAGTGTCAGAGAACTGTTCAGTATCTTGAAAGAGCTGGAAACACCCATCATTCCCCAAGAAAACTGCACCAAGGACAAAAAATGGTGCTCAGACATTCAATCTGCCCTTATCAACAAAGTAGTCAACTTACAAACCAAAATCGCCCTAAAAAAAGCACCTCTCACACCTCAGGACGCCCTAACCCGAGCACCCCTACTTAAAGCTAAACAAATAACACGTTTCTGCTTCTCCAAGGTTTCTACCATTGAAGTCGAAAAAGTGATCCTGGGACTTAAACCGTCCAACTGTAAAGGTGACCAATGCCCTGCCCAATTAATTAAGGATGCTGCAAGAGAATTATCGCCATTCATAGCTAAACTCATCAACTCATCCTTCACTGCCGGAATTGTACCGGAAAATCTTAAAGAGTCGTGGGTCTTGCCACTCCTAAAGAAGCAAACCCTCGACCCTGCCATTCCTACCAATTTTAGGCCTATCACGACTGTGCCCTTTCTTCTAAAAATTTTAGACAAAGTGGCATACATGCAAATACAAAATTTCCTTGAATCCAACCACCTGCTCGGAACCCGCCAATCTGGATTCCGTCCCCAGCATGGTACAGAGACTGCCCTTATCGATCTCAAGGCCCAAATAGATCAATGTAGGGACAATGGCCAAGCAGCCTTACTCCTCTTGCTAGACCTCTCAGCAGCGTTTGATTTAGTCGACCATACAGTCTTATGCAGCCATCTAGACTCTGCTGCTCACTTCTCTAAAGAGGCCATATTATGGATCAAATCCTTCCTGAATAACCGTACCATCAGAGTCTTCTCTCCATCAGCCTCAGCTGACCCGATCCCTATAACGTGCGGTGTACCCCAGGGATCTTGTGTATCACCAACCCTCTATAACATTTTCACAAAGCCGCTCTTTGACGAAATGGATCATCTGGGTATCGCCTACACCAACTATGCAGACGATACCCAGATCCTCCTTCCGCTTTCAGGAGATTACGTCGTGGATCTGGCTTTAGTGAATAAAATTTACAGCATCGTTCAGGCATGGATGGCCACACACGGCTTATGCCTGAACGACGACAAAACTGAGCTCATAATCCTAGGCACCCCGACATACATAACTAAACTCAACACTGACTATGCCAGCTTCATTATCGATGGGAACAATATCAAAGTAGCAAAGGAAGTCAAGACCCTAGGCTTTTACCTTGACGCCACCTTAAACTTTGGCAAACAAGTCAACTCCCTAGCCTCTTCCACAGCATATACTTGCAAACTCATTAGAGCCAGCAAGCAATTCCTCTCTACAGACAGCTGCATCACGCTTGCCAGAGCCCTTATTCTGTCCAAACTGGACTACTGTAATGGTCTTTACATTGGGGCTAACAAACAGACTATCCAAAAAATCCAGGTCCTACAGAATAATGCCTTGAGAGCCGCGCTTAAGATCAACAGGAAAGAGCATATCTCCTCTATAAGAAGAGAATATAAATGGCTATCCACTCAGGACAAAATCCAACTTAAAATTGCCTCCCTTACTCACAAGTGCCTCAATAACATGGCACCACCCTACCTCATGGACAGGCTACACTTAAGAACTTCACTTAGACCAACAAGAATGGTCAATGCAAATTGCCTGTATGTCCCTCGCTTTAAACGTGCCACTATTGGAGGACATAGCTTCGCAGTCAAAGCAGCACAGCTTTGGAACTCCCTACCACATGACATAAGAGAACCCCAGCCCTTTGCGAAATTTAGGCAGAATTTGACCAAGTGGCTGAGAGCTAATGACATCTAACTAATCCGACCTGCTTGACCTGACTGTCCCTACTAGCTATCCACCTGCATGCCCCAGTTCTGATACCACTTTCTGTATTTACTCCATTGTATATTACTGTACCTATTCCACTGTATATCACCTCCACATTGTGAATATTCCTGTACTTTGATCACCTCCTGTCTCGACCTTGCTCCAGCCCTGCTCATTCTTGCTTATTGTATACTGCATTATGACCATGCACATGTACCTGTATATATTTTATTTATGGCAGAATGTATTATGTTTATGTAATTGTACCTGTAACAAAGCTGAGCATATTCTTGTCTTGTGCGCCCTGATGCTCCAGGGCCTGGCGCGCCCTACAAATAATAAACTAAACTAAACTAAACTAAACTAAACTAAAGTTTTTTTACTGAATTTCATAGGTTTTTAGTAGCGCAACTTAACCATACCGTCCCTTTAACAAAGTTTTTTTTACTGAATATATATATATATATATATATATATATATATATATATATATATATATATATATTGGCGCTTGCCGCAATCTATTTACTATAAAGCTTGAGGCTAGCTTTCAAGATTACTCTGCTGCTTGAGTTTCTTTTGCATCTGTACACGTATAAACTAGCTTAATATCTTCATCTGGTTCTATGGCATAAGCTTCTTCACCTTGATCCAAATATGTCACTTATCCTTGATACTTTCTTGATGCCTTATATAATATCTGCATTCTCCGGTCTTTGCATCTCTTCTACAGACCTCAGCATGATTCTGTGTGACCTCACCACTCAGCCTTGCCATTTATCGGCCCTGCTTCTTCAGGAATCTCATTCAAATGGCCATCATATTTTCTTGTATTCAGGTACGGTTTCCTCAATGGGTACCTTGCCTCCCAGATCTTCTTGGGTATTGGTATTTTCACTGGTACTGCACAGAGTCCATACTCTGATCTTTTTCTGTTCAACTGCTCCGTGTATGTCTCATACTCTGGTTTCCAACAGACAGATAATATGAGCAGGGCGGTTGGAGTAGGGGTACTTGGCTCTTCCTCTACACTCCCCCCTCTAGGCGATTCATCAACCACTTTTTCATCCTCCTTCACATCTAGACATCCTTGTCTGAAGAAATATTTCTTGGGGATCCATATCTTTATTACTCCTTTCGGACAACATGCTAATTTTACACGCTCATCCTTGTTCCATGTCATGAGCATGCATTGTCCACTTGGACTGCAGTAGATCTATCTTCCCACATGCTTCTTATGGTTCTTTGGATAGAAGAACTTTGTTCCCTCAGGTGCATGAATACTGGCCTTCACAAAGTCTCTGGTTGCTTCATCTGTCCAGTCTCTGACTTTCCATCCTTGCTCAACATTGATCATGATCTTCATCCCTGTGGCTTTCTTTGCTGTCTTCTTGAACTGTGATATTATTATCTTTATCACACAGAATCCAAGCAACACCAACACTATCAGGGCTCCTAGAAACTTGAACATGTTTGCCATCCATGGTGGAACCTAAGAAAATTACGATCCGAACCAGCTATCATCAGCAATGTCTTCCACTTCGTCTATCATCTGGCCATGGAGTTTCATCAGCATGTCTATGACCTCTGTCAAGGTTCCATTCTCGTCATCATGAGAAGGTATAAATGTACAACATGATTCTTCAATCTTTGCACAAACACCTCCATCCATAGCTGTGATCATGTCCAAGGCTTATCTATTCTGGAGAGTCATCAGTCTTATGGCTCTCATCTCTTCTCTGATTGCATTGAATTGTCTTCAGCAATTCCCACGTGGTTATCTGTAAATCCTTGGTGTTTGCTCCAACCTGGATTCTAGGCATGAAGATCAAAGTGAACACTGAAGAAGTCTGGCTAAACAGTCTGTGATCATACAGGATAGAGTCAAAAGCTTCTATTGATTTGGCTGAGAAATAGTTCTCTCTCTTCATCCTCTTTATCAGCTCCACATATCTCTTCTTCCTCAGGTGAGTATCTGCTTTTGGAAAACTGTCAAGACTCAGATCACTTTTTGGAATCACTAATGCTGGAACATGGACATTCACCAGTGTGCATAGCAGTCCCCAGTCTTTAGTTAACTTCATGTATGCCTTGGATCCACAAGCCCAATAGTGATCCATAATTACTGCTGTCCAATGTTCATTGCTGGGGTTTCAAATATTCAACCACATTTCTGGTTCTCTCCCATTTTTCTTGTTCCGTTTTTTCTGAAACACAGCTTTGCATTCTCTAAAGGCACTATCTGCAAGGGTCCTCCTTAGTCTTCGACTCATGTCAGCAGCTTTGCAAGTCTCGGCCATAAAGGTTTACACAACATTTGTTAATTTTCAATCAGTGGCTAGTAGTGACCCATTATTACCCAGTCTCTGCAGATCACCACACCTTCTTCCCAGCCATCTGGTGATAGGATAGTTCCCCACATCTGCATCTGGCCTCTGTTCTTCCATCTACGAATGTCTTCTGCAGACTTTCCTGGAACTTTTGGAACATTTAGTCTTTTATTCACCTCTCATCTGATTCCAGTTCCTTTTATTCCAGGCTTCTCATATCTGATCACACGATTCCTAGTCTGTGCCTTGTTCCTTGTTTTTATGTCTTGAATATAGTCATCTTCATCTGGATCTGTCCATTCAGTTGCCCTTTTGAGAGAGGCTGTTCGACCCATGAATTGGCCTCTTGTACTACAGAATGCTAAATGAACTATGTCATAGGGGCCAGCGGTCCATAATGAAACTGATACCTTTGCCATGTCTTCATCAAAATACTCAAAACACTTTTGTGCTATCTTCATTTTCTGAGGAACTTCTCTTTTAATTGCTCTCACACAGTAAATGATGCACATTTCAAATACTACTTCGTCATCAGATGGATGATCTTCAAATAGATCTTCATCAGTGACGTCAGTCAACGTGTAAGCCTCCCCAATGGTGATTCCTGCGCACCATTGTCTGCCTTCATCATAATTTCCATCAAGCAAAAGCATTTCTCCTCGCACTATGGCTGTTTGTAGCTTTAAGGGAAAGACTTGTCTCTCCTCTTCAAGCATAGGTATTCTTGTTCTAAACAGAAATTCATTGGGTGTTCTCATTGCTCTGCCTGCTAGGCCTGTAGCCATGACACAGAATACATACTCCATACTGAAAAACCTCTGATTCAAACGGTATTGCTATCGCAGCTATCTGTCCTTAAAAAGCCATAATAATTTTGCACACATTTAAATTATGCATTCCTGGTGTTGAACACTCCTGGTGTATGCCTTCATCAGTAAACGAGATTGTCATAATTAACTTTGTCATCAAATCTCGTCCCAATATATTAACAGGTGTTTGCCTTGAATGTAGCAATGGCAACTTCATGTCACATTCTCCTATGGAGACTGGTAATTCTTCAGTGAAAGGAACACTGCTTGTAGCTCCTGTGAATCCCTGAGTATTCATGGCATTGCCAGACATTAAACATTTTCCCTCTCTTATGCATAAGCGCCCGTGTCTACTAAAAATGAAAAACTCTTGCCTCCTATACTGACGTCTACCCTCAGTTCCTCATGAGGATTCGACATCATGGATAGTATTGAACACATCAGGTCTCCCAGTGAGCTGTTCTATTACATGTAGAGCCTCAATCCATTACTCGTTAAAGGATTCCCTCTATCGACAGTGACACCCCCTACTCTAGGAGTTATTAACTGTCCTGTGCTTGTGTTTTGCTGAAGCTGCATAGGTGACTACTGTGACTGCCCTTGTTTCAGATTAACTGCAAACTGCTGTGGTTGCAAACCTTGCTTCACTCTCAGTGCTTGCTGCTGCATCGTTTTATTCTGAGCAAATCTCTATTGTACTGCAAATATGCAGGCGGATTTGTCATACTCCCTTTCAAAAACTGGCCATTTTGCACAAACCCTTGAATTCAACACATGCGAGTAAAGTGCCCTGTCATTCCACAAGTCCAACATATAGGCAGAGGTCTCCCACCATGGCCATTTTGCATATTCTGATTACCATCCTGCTTAGAAACCCACCTTGGTTATTCTGAAAGTTTCCCTGATTATTCTGCCAAATCCCTTGATTACCTTGCCAACCTCGTCCTCGGAATCCTCTTCCCCTTGGAGTAGATCCACTATTCTTATGATCGAACTGCCTTTGATTATTCACCTGTGGCATGTTCACTGTTTGCTGTGAATTCGATCCATCTACACTCATGAACATTGCCTCTTCAATGGCGTACTTCGAAAGTTTCTTCTGCACTAGCTTTGCCTCTTCGCCCTTCCGAATATCATCTTATTTGCAATCCTTTTCCAGCAAGAGTCTGCAGTAATGCGCAATGGTCAGCTGAATTTCCCACCACGTTTTTGCTTCTATACCCACTAATTTCTGAAGCTGCTTTTGTACTGGCTCTGTCAGCCATTGGCATAATATATGATAGAATACCGGTATAGATTTTCCCCAAGATTCGCACGTTTCCAAACTCCATGCCTCCTGAACATTTTGAATGTAAACAAGCGGGTCATCCACGTCCTGCATCTTTTTCATCATTATAGCTCCCATATCGGATGTGTCCAGATACAGTACTCTAAGTGCTTTCCAGACTGCCACCCTACAGTTATTGAATGGTGCCCCATCATGAGCAGTGTTGACTGTAGTCACACCAGCATATCCTGCCCTCGTCCATACATCATCAGCTCTCTCACCAAGTATGGTGATTAGGAGACCCTTAATGTCCCCGATAGCCAACGTGTTTCCTCCCGTAATTTTTTCTAACTCACTTCGCCAGAAGTTAAACTCCGGAATTTACACCTTAGATTATCTCTATCCATTTGAGGCCATTGTATATACTG
Organism: Ambystoma mexicanum; assembly: GCF_040938575.1. Classification (NCBI taxonomy): domain Eukaryota; kingdom Metazoa; phylum Chordata; class Amphibia; order Caudata; family Ambystomatidae; genus Ambystoma; species Ambystoma mexicanum. Next base: position 665,753,489 of record NC_090922.1, read on the forward strand.
TGGTCTTGTTCCTCCTTTCTCTACTAAGGCAAACTGCAAAGCCCCAAACTCATTCTCATCTCTCATCATTTGTCTGTGCACCGCAGGGACGATATTGCCACATTGCCTTCTTCTGGGCAATGATCTTAATCTGCTTACATAAGGCAGTGATTCCCCCCTCTCACCATGGAGTTACCCTTTAGGTCTGTCTGACTGTGTCAATGGCTCTGATGCCCTCGGTATAGGTGCATTTAAATCTTACCATCTTGCATTCTTATCCATAGGAAAGCATCCCTCATGACTACATGCGTCATCTCTCTCTTCCCCATGGACGGTTTCCCTGTCTTCGTCTGACATTTCTTGTCCCCAACTCGTGCAACTTCTCTCTTTGTCATCTCTATTTAGAGTTAGTTTGTCTAGAGACAGCTCCTTATGCCTCTTACTACATGATGCTTCCTCTGTGTCATACAACTGAGTGCTCTCAAGTCGATTATTTTTTTCCTTTTCCCATTAGCTCTTTCTGAGATCTCATTTCATGGTATACAGCTCAATTCTGTGTGACGTCACCGCTCATCCTTGCCATTTATCGTCCCTGCTTCTTCAGGAATGTCATTCAAATGGCCATCATATTTTCTTGTTTGCAGGTACGGTTTCCTCGATGGGTACCTTGCCTCCCAGATCTTATTAGGTATTGGTATTTTCACTGGTACTGCACAGAGTCCATACTCTGCTCTTTGTCTGTTCAACTGCTCTGTGTATGTCTCATACTCTGGTTCACAACAGACAGGTAATATGGGTGGGGTGATTGGAGTAGGGGTACTTGGCTCCTCTGCTACACCTCCATGTAGCCCCCACAGCGCTACCAAAGTGTCCCCCCGGTGAAGCCCACCCCCTGAGCAGTGTGGTGGTCAAAGAACAGACCCGGAGCTACAAAAATAGCCTGAGCTACAATCACAACATCTTGCAATGCTCTGCAGCTCCACGCACTATCCACACAAGTGTGCGGCTTGGGGCGGGCCCGAGATGACAGACCTCGAGAAAGTAGGTGGTAGGCCCTGGCGCATGCCCCACGCTCCTCCTCTCACCGAGATCACCGGCGGTGTGCCATCGCGGGCTCGCCCCCACAGCAGCTTTCTTTTAAAGACAAAAAAAAAGAAATAACATATATATATAAAAGTCCCCGGAGGAACAGAGAGACTCTTTATGGCCTGCATGCCCTTGAGACACCAACAGAGGGTAAGGCATTGAGACCAATCCGATTTGGACTGCGGGGTGCTAAACATCACTGACTCGCTCCATCGACCTGCACGTGAGCTGCAACGCAAACACAGACGACCACTGAGGCACAAGCACCCCACAGAGGGTCTACAAGGAGAAACAATGACCCAGCCACCATGCCCCCATAGGAGGGGTGTTCGGCCCCCTTGGCCCCCTGTCACCGACCCTGGACACTGCAGCCTCCCCTCTGGAGTGAGGGATCCCTGGAGGCCCGGAGAAGGCACATTTTTGGACACGCAGCGGGTGCTTGCCACCATTCATTAAGGGAGCAGGGGCCATTCAATCCTCCTAAGCCCCCACAACACAGGGAAAGTGGCGGGGCAAGTGGTGGGACCTACTCCCCCTCCCAGGGAAATGGCCCCCTGTGGTCTGACACTTCCTCTGTACTACAAGCTCCCCTGCAAGTCCCTGGGGATAAAGCAAGGCAATCGGTCCTGCTGGGGGCTCCCGCAGCTGACAGCAAAGAAAATATCACCCCCTGGCACCGGTGGATTCCCCTCTCCCCAGCCCGCACCTCGGGGGACCCAGAGAAAGGATACAGGGAACCCCTGCACTTCTCTGAACTAGAAGTGAATACAGTTGGTCAACTTTTTTGAACCTCCCTCGTATCATTCACGGAACTGGCAGAACACCAAAAGGCCTCACACCTCCATACCTGCAAGAGGAGACTTGGTCAACACAGGCGCTACCCGGTCCTCCCCCCACCTGAAACCCTGGAGACTACCCCGAACGAGAAGAACAAGCTGGTCCACAGGAGAGCCCTGGCGCTCTCTATAGCTGACCATGGGATTGCACACACCAGACTCTAAAACAATACACCCAAATGCAAACTGCTGCCCAGGCCCTGCACCACCCTTGGCAAACCTCACCCCCGGCCCAGGAGTGGTCTCGAAGCAGCATCCCACCCATTAGTTGGGCAATCGCTCTCCAGAAACTTCACTTTGAATGACAGCCTCAATGCCCTCAGGAAAGCATGCCTACCACAACATCACCTGACATAGAGGAGTCCCAATCAATGAAGAAAGGCATGGCAGCCTTCTTGACGAAAAAAGAGGGTTCAGTGTGGACATCAGCAAAAGACTGGATGGGTTGGACAAGAAAGTGGACAGCCTGGACGACCGTATTGAAGGGCTCGAGGCAAATCAATCATCAGTGAACATACTAGACACCCAAAATGATATGAGACTGTCGGAGCTCGAGAGAAGAGTGCGATAAAAATTGATGATTTAGAAAACCGCGAGTTTCACAGTAATCTAAGATTGTTCGTTTTCCCGGAGCGAGAAGGAGAAACACAAACCAACATCATCAAGGCTATATACGAGGTCATCAGGAAGACTTTTTAACGAAGACAACACTAATGAGCCCACGATCGATAGAGCCCACAGGGTGGGTGGAAGCGCCCAAGGTCCAAGATCTCTGCTGGTTAGATTCCACTACTAAACAGAGAAATCAAAGATCCTGCAAAGGGCTAGAAAGAGAGGTCCGGTGGACTAGGTAAACTCTCACATCACAATATACCATGACCTGTCAGCATTTACTCTAACAAGAAGTAGAATCTGTGCACCCCTAACAAAATGGCTCACTGCCAAGGGAGTGCGATGCAGATTTTCACTAACCTTCGAATTTGAGGGCTCAAAATACAATCTCACAATGGAAGATGACATCGGCAAAGTGACTCAAGAAATCCTGGGTGAATCGGCGCCGGGCCCTCCCTTGGAAACCCTGGGGAATGCAAAGAGTAAATCCCCAAAAAACAAAGGCTTTGTTGACAGGAGACGTGTAAGAGGCCACTGCAAATTCAAGAAACTGAATCCGATATCCCCCTGCAGTCATAGGGAGACCCCTGTAGCAACAGAACACAACTTGCCAGGGTCCAAAGATACCATGGCACATATCCTAGATTAACTTTTAAAGCAGTGCAAAATCCTGGCTGCTGTCAAAAAGATAGAGAGGCACAGCAAGTCTTTCACAGGAATGCTCCCACCAGCCAACTAGATGACCACAACAGACTGTATTTGGTATACCTAATATGCAAGAGGGAGTGGGAGGAATGTTAAAGAACTGGGGTTATTGGGGGGGCTCGAAGATGTTAATTGGACCCAAGAAAACCAAAAGGTGGGATAGTAAAAGGTGGTCTGGCACAGTGTAATTTTCAATGCCGCCGATAGGCCAGACACCAAAAGGGGGGGAGAGAGGTAAAGTTGGGAGGTTTGTTATTGTTCAAAGGGGATTCAGGCTGTACAAGTTCAGGAGGTTAGGGTTAACAAAAAAGAAGAAAATCAGAGTCAATATGAAAATAGGGCTCCGGAAGACATACTTTGCCACACTAATGAGAGGAGTAACAGAAATTGGGTCACGGCCCTAAAATGATCGAAAAACGTGAATACAATTGCATTGGGTTTAGATGGCTACATTCCCCACACAAGAGATCTTTAAAGATTTGTGAGTTCAACCGTTTGAAGCTATTCGTCTTGTTCCTGCAGGAGACCCACTGGAAAAGGGGATGGAACCATACCTTAAAGCTAAAACCATACGGGGAATCTTCCACACCTCTTGTTTGTAAAAGAACAAAGGGTTGACAGTGGTAGTAGCCAACAGCCGTAACTTCACTCCGAAACCGCAACATAAAGACCCTGAAGGCCACTTTGTAATGGTGAAGGGGGTTGAAGAGTAGGTCCCAACACCTTTTGTTGGTCTTGGCACCCCGGGATCAGGAAATGGAGGCTGAAGCACATCAAGACACTCAGACTGGAGTTTCAAAGTCATCTGTTTATTCTGTCTTTTGCTGTATGAACATACAGTCCTAATGTCTACCACTAGAACAAAAATTGTTCTCCCTTTGCCATAATAATTTTTGGCACTCCTTGAGGCCCAGTGCCACTAACAATTCTGAACTCACCAAGTCACCCTATGAGGCTTTTCCACTGTGGATGTATGAATAACCTTGTCCTTGCGAAAGCATTTCTTCCTTTCCTAATGACACCTTCACCTAGGTGTTTCATTATTTATTCCATGTTTGCATATTTCTGAGTCTGTATATGGGCTCACTGCTGTTGCCCTCTGCAATAAATCTGCTTTGCACCTTTCCTAAACTGCTGTACCAATGGCACTCCCAGCGCTCATGTCCGGTCTTGGGCAAACCACTTCTTTGAATAGTAGGTGTGCTGTCCCCCTCTCGAGAATTGCCCATTTCTGCACAAATCCATGGCTTCTACACATGCATGCAAGGTGCCCTGACATGCCGCATGTCCAACATACAGAAGGTCTCCTAACTTGCCCCTCCTGAATACTTTGACTATCATTCTGCATACTTTGAAACCTACCCTGGTTACTCTGGAAATGTCCCTTATTATTCTGGATGCCTCTACCTCAGAAGTCTCCCCTACCTTGTGGTATAAGTCAATTTTTACCTTGATCAAACGGCCTTTGGTTATTCACCTGTGTCATGCCTATAGTTTGCGGCGAACCTGACCCTTCCCTACTAGTCACCTTCCCCCCTTTCATGGTGCAGTTTGACAAATTCTTCTGCACTCATTTTACTTCTCCATCTTTCCTAGCATAATTTTTCTGTTCATTCTTCCCCTTCAATAATCTGTAATAATGCACAATGGTCAGCTGAAATTCTGGCCATGGCTTAGCTTCCATACCCACTCATTCCTTGAGCTGCTTCTGCACGGACTCTAACAGCCCTTGACATCATTATAGCTCCCATATCTGACGTGTCCGGATACAGTACTCTAAGAGATTTCCAGATTGCCGCCCTACAATAGTTAAACAGTGCTCCAACAAGAGCAGTGCTCAATGCAGTAACTCTCAAATATCCTGCCCTTGACCAAATGTCATCAGCCCTTTCACCAAGAATAGCGGCTAGAAGACCTTTAATGTCTCCTGTAGCTAATGTGTCTCTTCCTGTCATTTTCTCTAACTCATGTATCCATTTCCCAGTGCCAGGAATTGGACTCAGGAGTTTATACCTTAAATTATCCTTATCCATCTGTAGTCAAAGTATATAATGTGGCCTGGCTCCTCCTTTCTCTAACAAGGGAAGCTGCGAGAATCCAACTCACATTCATGCCATATTGTCTGAATATCCACAGCAGGGACAATAGGTCTGTACCACTTCCTTCCTGGTAGCGATCTTAACTTGCTCACATAAGGTGGTGAGTCCCCCCTCTCACTATGGGACTGACCTCAAGGTTGATCTAGCCGCTCCAGAGACTCTGACACCCAAGATTTAGGTCATTCTAGATCTGACCATCTCACTTCTTTGTCTATCTTTGAACACCCCTCTCCTTGGGATTACATGCACTAGCACCCTGCTTCTTGTGCATGGTTTTCCCTTCTTGATCTGACATATTTATGTCCCCAATTAAGGTCACTCTCACCATTGTAGTCTCCATTTTAGATCACCCTGTTCATAAACAAGGCTTTTTATGCTTGAGGCAGAACAAGCCACTCATAGTTTAAATGTGTCCATCCTGCATTTTCCTAGTTTTCATATGTATGTGCACTGTGCTGTCTGTCATATCATATATTTAATGCACAGGAGGAATACTTCTGATTAGTCCTGTTTGTACATTTCATTTTCTTATTCTGCATATTTTCTAAAAACCATGTCTTTCTTTCCAATCTGTTTCCTTTGCTTCTGAGCATACACCCATCCCTTCCTTAACTCGTCTGGCGCTTAATTATTTGCCCATGGCGCACCCACTGATTGCCGCATTCCCGACTTTCTTTATCACTTAACCAGCCTTTAACTTTCGCAGATTTCCCTCAAGTCTGCCCAGAATATTCAATACTGCTGAATTGCTGTCTGGTGATCTCACCAGTACTCCTACTTGTACGCAAAATGCTTTCATATCTACTTCAAACAGTTTTTTGCTATTACTGTGGTACTCCCATAAAATTACGTGTGCACATGTGCATATATGTGCATGCTTGCATGTGTGCATGAGTGTCTGCATACATATTTACATCCTCTCCCAGGCCAGTGCATCTACATGAATGCCTTGCCCATGTTGGCACTACTTGCAAGCACTTACTTCAATGTTTTAACAATTCTTTAAGCTCAATCCAATATTTTTCCAATTTTGTCATCTATCGCAAAACATTTTCAAAAGACAACTTTTTTTCTCATTTGTTTCTGTCATTTCCCATAACTATTTACTGTGCCTGGTTCAAAACACTGTCCACTAGCACATTGGTCTGCCTTTTGCCGCATTTTTACACTAAAAATCACATTTTGAACCTCAGCTTCCCTTGTGCTCTTGGACACATTTTTTCCAATTTTGTCTCCAAATATCCTCAAATTTTGCAGGCATACTATACAGCACTGGAAACGTCGCTCCCTCGCTTGACAACCATCTACTGTATTCAAAATGTATTTAGTGCAAATGTATTCATTTGCATATATTTGTACTTCATGTTATCATTCCATTGCAATACTTCTCTATTCTCAAGAACCGGTCATGGCGCAACAAAAATCCATTTTATTCTCTTCTTATTTGCACATGTATTTGCTACACATAAAACCAAATAATTTATGGGCATTTCTCAATAGGCACCCATCAGGAAGCATTCATTGCCAGCTAGCTTAACATGACCAAAGCACTTCTCTTCACAATGGGACACAGCTAACACACTTCTAAAAAGGCGTTCCAAAAATACAAAAGAAAACAAGCTTCTCATCCCTAAAACATCAGCTTTTCCAACATCTCGGTCACTAAGGAGTTAATTTGCTCCATTCCCAAACCAGGGTCTTTCCAGACATCTGTTTTTTCATCATTTATTCATTGTCATGTCCTTCACATACATACAGCCTTAATGTGTGTTTCACTCAAGAACATGTTTTATTGTGAACATAAATTAACTCGCCTAGCTGCTGTCGGTTTGTTATCTTTTAATCCCTTTAAGAAGTGTCCATTCTCCAGCAGTACATGGGAGCAGTACATGGGCAATCTTTGCCAATTGCCAAGCTACGCACTTCCAAAATAAATCTCTTTTTCTGTACAAGAGTTACTTTTAAGCCCTGTATTTATCTCAGCTCTATTCTCCAAGCAAGAAAGAAATGCACTGGCACATTTACAGCTCTCTCTTCTGTGAGCTTCGCAACTAGCTGAGGAAAACTCAAAGCCACCATTTTTCATGTCGTGTCAAATCTTATCTGGGCTCTGTCTGCCGGAAATCCAGTGTGGTTTCCTAACATTCAAAGTATTTTAAGTTCCTAAAGGTGTTGATTGAATAAATATAAATGATTAACCCTCTGACTCCTTGCTTCTTCCTGCGGCAGAGATTTAAAGTGTCTGCGCATTTGGAAAAGACAAATCATGTTTTCTTCACAAAGCATACTTTCTATGCTCTTCGCTTCTGACAAGCAAAGTGCAGAATTTTATCATTCAACATTTTTTGACTAAGCAGGAATGTATTCTGTTCATGAATATAAAATTGATCTGTCAGAATCTGGCTATTGCATACATTCAAAGTGACTGCGCTTTCTGATTTTTGCTTGCATTATCTTCCCTATTATTTAATTTTCCATGTTTTAAACAAAACCCACCTTTGCATTATTAACCATAGCTCATATGTATCTCCTATTTTCTCCATGATTGATCACTTCAATTTCTGGCTTGATGGCAATTTCTTTTTTTAACTCAAAAAATGTATATTCTTCAATATATAAACAATACACAACACATAATTCAACACATACATTTAATTTGACAGACATAACAGGCTGGCCAGCACATAAATCTCACAGTCTCCTCTTTAAGACCTGTCTTGCCCCTAAGAAATACCCTGACATGGGATGTAAATTGCCTTTTTTAAATTCGTCTTTAACCGAATTCATCTCCTACGTCACCCGTCCACAGGGCTATATGTGCAATTTCTTCTGCGTTCTTTAAAACGCAGGAAACTTGGGTGTATCCTTATCGTGGTCTCTCCTCATGATACCTCTTAATTGCTTGGCATCTCTCCTCAAGCAAATTACTTTAATATTTCAACACTCAACATTTTCAAGTTACTTTATCCCAATCCCGTTACATCTAGGCTACTATATTACACTCTAAAACCCTTGATTTTCCCAAAAATAAAAAAAAAACATTTTTTTAAAAGGCCCACCAAAAATAATCATCCAAACATAAAAATAAATAAACATTTTTTTCTAAAAGGGGTCTTCAGAAATAATTAAATAATTAACTAAATAATGTTCTGGAAAACCCCCAAAAAAAGACCCTAAATAATTTGTCTTGGAAGTTTTCCAAAAACAACTTTGTAGTAATTTTTCTTGGAAGGCTGACAAAAAATAGTCCTTTTCAATCCCTAGGTGCCAAGGCGCCCTCCCATGCTATCAGGCCTACGAGTGCCCTCTCCTTCAGTATTGTGCGGGCATTTACCCCCCCCCTCTCTCTCTCTCTCAGTCCTGGTAGCATGTAAGCACATACCTGTATTTCCAGATTCGTAGTCCTCAGGCTTAGGACTCCTGGAGCCTAGGACTCCTGGCTGGCTCACCAAATGAAGAGAAGTTCCCAACACCTTCTGTTGGTCTTGGCACCCTGGGATCAGGAAAGGGAGGCTGAAGCACATCAAGACACTCAGACTGGAGTTTCAAAGTCATCTGTTTATTCTTTGCAGCAGAGCAGAACACAGGATACAGCATACTGAAGACAAATCTGGAACATCCAACTTTCTCTGTCTCTCAGCCCCTTTTATACAATCCAGAATGGTGAGGTAGTGGTATGATCAATGAACAACCCCTTTTCCTGCCTGTGATTAATTGGCCTACCTGCCACTCAGACCCAGTCTGAACAGGTTTCATCTAACTCATTCTACACCAGTGGCCTCTTCATGAATTTCTATGAAAAAAGTTATCCACTGACCTCATCATGACTAGCAGAAATCAACCATTTTGTTATGCTCTAGCATCCATATTAGAGTTGTCTGACTTGTTTTAGCAGAAATGGCCGACCAAATTACGAAATGCCTGACTAACTTATTTTTACACAAAACTTGATCCCTGGTCAATTTCGAATCTGGATTGTCTGATAATTTATAATAAACTTGTACTACTTGACATATTCTCTACTATGCATGACATTCTGACCCTACTACAAAATAGAAAGTTTTTAAAGCGCTTTTCTGAAAGGCACTACATTTTTGATTTTCGCAGCATTTAGAGTCATTGATCAATCCGACAAGTTATCAACATTCGGTTTGAGGGGGAGAAGGTCTATCTCCAATACATTCAGTTTTAGGGGGGTCGGACTACCTCCTGTCTGGGGACATTAGAGGCCATTCGCTAACAATTATATCCCTATACTGCCCGAATGATGCCCAAGAACAGTACTGGGACTCAAACAAGGGTAAGATCCAAACTTTTACCAAGGGCTCACTGATAATAGGGGGCGAATTTAACATGGTCGTTGACCCTGAGCTAGATAGAAAAAAGGCAGACCCCCACATAGCGCCCCAAGTGCAGTACAGGAAGGCTGCTGCCTTCAAGCGGATCAACGCAGAGATGGGGGTGGCAGATTCCCATACTCAGATACATAGCCAGGACCCCCCTTTTACATACTACTCAAGAGTACATGTTACGGGAATCGACAACGGAAACCATCCCTTGGTCAGACCATGACTTGGTGAAGGTTAAAATGGGTGAATCATTCCCATTGAAATGCAAATCTAAATGGTTGTGCAATGATCTCTTGCTGAGACAAGCTCGCTCTTGTGCTACTGAAAGCGATTGGAGAATACTTCAAACTAAGCAATAATGGCGGGTAGCGATAGCAGTAGTCTGCAAGGCTTTCAAGGCCACAATTCAAAGAGTCCTGATAGGGATGGAGCCAAGAGAAAGAGCAGCGGCAGAGGGGACACTTAGGGGGATAATTGAAGCCCTTCAACCAGGAGGGAAACTGAAAACCCAGATGTTCCCCGGGGAATGGAACAAACTCCAGGAACATAAAACGAAGCTGAAACCCTGTTGATCTGTCAAACCGAGCGCAAATTAACATTCAAACCGAGCGCAAATTAACATTCCTAAAGCAGAAATACATGGAAAAGGGGGAGCAAGCTGATAACATACTGGCCTGGAGATTGAGGGAACAGAGGAAAGCCAGAAGGGTGGTGACCATACAGTCACCTAGAGGAGAAAAGCTCCTCGAAGACACGCAGAAACCTGAGGAGTTTCAAGTTTTTTTACAAAACTCTCTATGGAGCAAAATGCACAGGCGATGGTACCGATGTGGATCACTTTCTTAACTCCCTTCCGATCCCAAATCTCTCTCCAGATAAGACAGCTGCCCTGGAGGCTCCCATCACTGAGCAGGAAGTAATCAATATGATCAGTGGCTTAAAGGGGGGCACTACCCCGGAGGAAGATAGTTTCAATGTCTGCTTTTTTAAGAGGTTCCATTCCACCTTGGCCTCCTTCCTGACTAAACTATTTAACAACGCAATGGTAACAGGGAATCTCCGGAGCTCCATGCTTTCGGCTTTGATAATAATTAACCCAAAAGATGGGAAAGACATAGCCCATTGTCAAGCCTACCATCCAATCTCTATGTCAAAATCATGGTGAGGTTACTGGCAAATAGACTCAACCACTTTATGACTACCTTGGTACAAGGAAATGAGGTAGGTTTTATCCCGGGCCCCCAGGGCTCCGACAACATGAGGAAATCTATAGACTTTATACCAAAAAGCACAACACCTGGGAACTCGTGTATATCTAATCTCTATAGACTCAGACAAAGCTTTAGACCAGATGGAGTGGGGCTATATGGGAAAAGTCTTGCAAAAAATGGGCCTTGGTAGTAACTACAAGCGCTGGATTTCAGCCCTATACAATGACCCCTCTGTAAAGGTAGCAGTGAACAGCATCACCTCATCCCCACTGCATTTGACTAGAGGCATGAGACCCATCCCCCCCCTGGTGTACGCCCTTTCTATGGAATCCTTGGCAATAGTGATTAGGGAAAGCTCTGGGATCACAGAAATCCAATTGTGTGAAATCAACTTTAAACTGTCCCTATTTGCTGACATCTCACATTATATGACGAATGTCAGAAAATCCCTTCTTGAACTCCGTGGCCAAATAGAGTGATTCAGCAGATTCTCAGGCCTGAAAATAAATATCCCCAAGTCAGACCTGATGCCCATAGGAGCCAATGATGCCGAGACTAGAGGCAGAAACTACAAATGTGGAATGAGAATCGAGAACTCATCCACCCCATACCTGAGTGTTAGTCTACCTAGTGACCTCTTGAGTTTGGTAGAGCTGAACTTCCTCTCACTACTTGAAAAAACTAAATTGGACCCCTTCTGGTGAGCACCCCTTACTTTGTCTTGGTTAGGACGCACGGTGTTTGTAAAGATGAACATCCTTCCCCAAATCTTATATTTGTTCTCAATACTGCCCAAATCCCTCCCGAATTCCTTCTCCGCCAAATTAAAATGCATGATATCAAATGGTATATGGAAAGGAAAGACTCTCCGTAGGGACTTCAGAGGCTTCCGTCTTCCATACTTCGAGCAATTCAACAAAGTATCACAATTGCGAGTCATGTTGGAACATCTGTGATATTATCTGGGCACTTATTGGACCTATATCGAAAACCTGCAGACGCACCCTAAAAAAAGTCAGAGACCTGCTCTGATCCCCGAACAAAGCGATCCCTGCCCCCTCAAAAACCACCCCACTCTGGAGGTACTGTGGAGTCTGTGGAAAGAGAACAAAGCTAACGCTGCTCTCTCATCCTGGTCATCACCATTGAGCTCGATATGGGGCGACCCACTGGACATGGGGAAGAGGGACCTCCATCACACACAAACACGGTCGTGCAGGGGACTAGAGAAAGCCATCCAACTGTTCTCAGAAGGCCACTTTATTGAATACTAGGCCCTATCCGAGATCTTGGGAGCAAGCTCCTTGAGTATCTGTGAATACCTCCGCCTGAAATGAATCATTTCTGACCCAAGATGGTGTCCTAACGCCTCACAGCCCCTCACACCTTTTGAAAAGACCCTCAGTGAAGCATCGTCAAGGAAGGGTATTCTCTCTAGAATCTACAAAGTGCTGGTTACTGCAGACGTAGTGTGTAGGCAGAAGTTTAAGCAGGTGTGGGCATCCCAAATAGGGGTGGACAATTTAGATAACACTTGGAGTAAGATATAAGTTAATGTTCTCTGGTAACCTTTATACGTTGGCAATGGAGCACAAAATGCTTCACTGTTGGCATCTGCCCCACTTAAAACTCTCAGATATGTTTGGAGGATCATCCCCCTGCTGCCCCAGGCAATGTGGTCAAACGGGGTCACGGTACCACATGTGGTGGGAGTGGTCACAAGAGCAGATAGACCCCATTACGGGTCCGGTAGGTTGCTGCCGGACCCATAAAGATTACTAGTGCCTGACTTCCCGGTGACACCGGGATATTCCAAGATCGGTGGCCGGGAAGTCAGGCGCCGACAATTTCGTTAATTCCCATTCTCCTAGATTCCCATTGGACTCAATTGGAGTGGGGACCACAGAAGCACCGGCACCATTGCTAATGGTGCTGGTGATTCTGTGACGGTCTGCCTACCGTGGCCGCTGTGCCTGCTAGAGTCAGACCTGTCGGGCACATCGGGCTCTGCTAAGCAGACCTCTAGTATGCCGGTCTAGAAATAATGGTGTCGGAAAGCTCACTGGCACGTTGTTTCCGGACAAGCATACTTATAATGAGGCCCACTGGTCCGAAGTCCTCAGCTGGATCAGAGACACGATTGGTATAGTCCCAAACTTAGATCTCCTTCAAATACTATTGGATATCCCAGGTGCTGACCATGATGAACCCTGATTCCAGGATCTTATTGAAGCTATGTTGAGAGCAGAAAGAGTAGCCCTAGCCCAGAAATGGTAAGGATAAGGCCCCCCCATCAAGGAAAGAGTGGATGTGAAAGCTGTGGGACATATTCACGTACAATAAATTGGCAGTGATGATTAACGACTGTATGGAAACAGTCTCTTTGGATTAGGGAGCCTTCATCTTGAAATGGGGAAGTGGAAACCCTAAAACTTTGATTGAAGCTTGATTGTTCTCTGGATTGGAAGAGAACCCTGTGTCCCGTGGTGAAATAGGGGAGGAATTGGTCCTGAAGAACTACATAAAGAACACTTGCCTATAAAGAAAACATTGTTGTTCCGGCCTTATGCAACCAATCTAACTTCCTGTTGCTGAAATTTTTATGGTTGAGCAGGGTCCGACCTTCCTGGCTATCCGGCCCACTGTAGCTCTGTACAGCGAATTCGACCAGAGGAGGGGTCCTGGCTTGCAGTTTGGGCAAACTGGTTGGTCCCATCAGCTCAAGGGAAGAAGTTTCCTGGTGGATCTTCTCTGTCATCGGATTTAGAGATTCGGACCTGCAGCAGGGCTTCATCAGGCGGTTCAGTCGTGGTTGGGGTCCTCTTCTTCCAGTTTCTCATTGGTTCTTTTGTTCCAGTGGTGACTCCGCTATTCCAGTTCCAGAAACCTGCTTTTTATGCAGTTTTCCCTCATTCATAAAGTCTGGCTGTCAATCACACAGCAGGGTGGCTGGCCTGGCAGGGCCAGTCCCCTTAGCCAATCAGACAAGAGTGCGACTTGGGTTACCAAGGCAACCCATGGCAGGGGTCCGAAGATCCCTCCCTCACATCCTGCCTACCTAGACTATTAGGCGCCTTAAGGAGGGCTTCTGTGCAGATGCCCGCAAAAAGACAGCGAACAAAGGAATCATCCCCGGTTTGGCATGCACAGTAAAACACGAGAAAGATTTTAACATAAAGAAATGGCGACTAAACCCAAACGGAGCCAAAATAAAATATATTTGGTCAAGCTGGTTTATGTTCGAGGCTACTATGAGGCTACTATGATAGCCTGGAACAATACCACGTTTATATAAGATAATCGCGGTAGAAAAGGTAGGGTAGTTACCACTGCCACCAGCCAAGTCTTAGGGCCTCATTAGACGGACGGCGGTAAGGGTTAACGGTCACCGTTAATGGTACCGGTGACCGTTAACCCTTACCGCCTTACTACGAGTTCCCTTTGCGGGTTGGAGAATTTAACGCCTGCTTTTTGCAGGCATTAAAAACCAACCCGCAAAGGGACCAGGCAGCTAATTACGGTACCGCAATTTGCGGTGCCGTAATTAGCACCTTCCCCATTCCCATTATGCCCTATGGGGCAAAAATGGCAATGGGGAAGGGCAATGGGGGAAGGGGGAATTACCGCCCCAACAACCTTGGAATAGGGTGGTAATTCCCCTTTCCACCAAGGCGGTGCCGGTATTTTACCGGCATGGACCAAGGTGCTAATAGCACCTTGGTCCACCGCCGTCCGTGTAATGAGGCCCTAGTGTTAAGGGAGCGAAAAAAAGCTTCAAGAGGCACAGACAAAAAGGGATAAGAGCTAACCCTTTCCAATACTCCATGTAAGGTGGGGTGTACTGGGTCAGTGGTTTAAAGTGACTATATAAAGTTAAAGGCAACTTTACATGTTTCTGGGGGACAGGAGTCAGCCCAAGAAAAATGGAGTCAGAGGGAAGTCTCAAAGACAACCCTGTGTCACTGCACTGAAGGTGCTGTGTAACATATACAAAACGTGGTGCACATGGAGTAGGTGACGCTCCAGTGCCCAAGATCACACAAACAGTAAAAATACACACAGCAAAACACATGTAAGAGTGGGAAAAAAGGTTCACACTCTTACCAGGTGGAATAAATAAATCCTAGAAATCCAGCAAAGCTGCTGGGGGACTCTTTAGGTAAGGGAAATCAGCCATTTATGAGAATTCTCCCTAACAGAGTGAAAAGATTCCTGGCAGGGGAGAATACCAGGAGGTTCAATAAAATTGCATGGAGGGTGAAAAGATACCATATGAATGGAGAAACTATTTGTTTTACCAAGTATATGGTAAAGAAGTATACTGGAGATACATTTGCCATCTTAAAGGAACTATTGTTTGAAAGAGACACTTTGCCATCCTTAAGAAGTTATCTTTTGAAAGAGACATTTATTTTGCTATCCCTAAGGAGTTACTCTTTGGAAGTGACACCCTTACCATTCTTAAGGAACTGTTATTTGAGAGAGATACGTTTGTTATCCTTAAGGAATTGTTGTTTGAAAGAGACACCTTTTCCTATCATACCTAAATAATTCAAGACAAGGGGAATAACTGTCTGGATCCAAGGTCTCCTCCTTGGAAAAGACTGTTTCTGTTGAATGTGCCTTAGTTATGAACAACTTTGCCAAATATAAGTCATATATACTCCCTTGCACTTTTAGTGTTCATTTTAGTGTGATGGTCTGAGTAGTATATTTTGGACTGAAGGACAGTTTATATGTTTTTCGACGAGACACAGACTGATCTTTCATTTCAGTTCTATTGGTAGGGAAACTATCTTTAGTATAGGGACAGAAAGGCCATTATCCAACCTTTTACTTTAGTACAGATGTATGATGTTGAAAACATTACAACTGTGTGTCTGCCTCTCATTTCTGACCCCTCACAGCTCAGTCAGAGGAAAACAAACTCACCAGTCGCCAGGACAGCAACCTCTCATCCCAAATCCAAGGCAAATCTTCATTACTCACTTAGCCCTCTAACCCTTTGTGGTTCATGTAATGCAACCTTTTTAAACCA
Organism: Ambystoma mexicanum; assembly: GCF_040938575.1. Classification (NCBI taxonomy): domain Eukaryota; kingdom Metazoa; phylum Chordata; class Amphibia; order Caudata; family Ambystomatidae; genus Ambystoma; species Ambystoma mexicanum. The sequence goes on from NC_090922.1 coordinate 665,769,404, forward strand.
GCCACGGAAATCAACTATTATATTTGCATTAGAAAACCCAGTAATCTTCATAATATATTCACCACATCTCTACCATCACACAGGCTCAAAGGCATAATTGAGGTAGGCAAATCTCAAGCTGCCCCTTTTCATGTATGATTACATACCTATATCAATAAATAGATTTTATTTAGATTTCATGGTAAAAAGCAAAAGCTTACAATTATTTTCCTAAGAATGAGTCAGTCACCTAATCATTGATATTTCAGGCAACTCTGTGAGTGTGCATATAGGCTGTGATAATCTGAGAATCCCTGTCTAGTATGGTCTCTGTATCAGCACTATCAGGGCAGTGTGGGTCTTAGAGGGATTGGAGCCTCATAGGTACATAGGGCGCATAGCATGTCTTGTAGAGCCTTTATTGACAAGATCATCTGCTTCAGTTAAGTGTTGAAGCTGGGATTTGAGACCACTGTCCAATTTAGACCAAATATCCTCTCAGGTCTAATCGGTCAATGTTTGCATAAACAATTGTGTTATTTTCTGCAGTACTCCTCAAGTGAAAAATGAAGTACAGTAGCACATCTGTTCACAAATGTTTATACTTTGTTGCATTCATTAGATCCAACAGGTCAGTGATGTATAGATGCTGCAGTGAGGTCGTCTGAACAGTACAGTCAGGTGAAGCAGCCTGCACATTCTGGAAAGCAGTACTTAGTCCTACAGAGAGAAGCAGACGCAACAATTACTCTATGCCTTTTTCGCCTTTTTCAATAAACTGAAAAATGAGCAGTTAAATTGTGCATCAGAAAATGCCATTTCAGAATCATTATCCATTCTGTCTGTCTGGAGTTAGCCACAGATAGTCAGGCTCTTTCAAATGCAGTGCTAATTGTGAGGGGTCCGAAATGTGAGGTGGACCACGTTGTGAAGTTTTCTCAAAAAATTCCATTTTATTATAGTATGAGGTTGGATGAATTCAACAAAGGTAGCAGGCGACCCTCTCTCGGAAGAACAAGGCATGATAACCTGTTCAGTGGTTGTTAACCACATTGAGAGTTCTCAGCCATCTGATTTTTGCTCACTGTACCTTTCACAGATGGGAAATATCCATTTGCATATCAGTCTTTGTCCCGCCCACATGGGCAGTCCAGCACCGAAATGCTATGGCAATTCCTCTCTGAACAAGAGTACCAACAGCAACCCCATACACGTGTTTCAGCCTTGTTGGGCATCATCAGTGAGGTGAAGCAGAGCCTCTCTAAGCACAGTGTACGAGTCGGTGGTAGATCTTTCTTCGAATGGGGCCTCCCTATGGAACAGCCTCCCTGCCTCCCTGAAACTTGAGGAGAACCATCACAGGTTCCGGAAGCACCTCAAGACCTTCCGCTTTGCTTCTGCTTTCTCTCCGCCTCTCCCCTGCTAAACTCCAGGCTGAAACTACACTGGTCACTCGGCTACCCTCTGATCTCGGGCCCAGGTAACCTTCCCCACCAGCTGCACACCTGCACTGCCTCCCAGGAAACCCCTGCACTTGGCTGTTTCTGTATTCCTACAGTCTGCACCAGCTCTTGGCATTTGATGTCTGCATTCTCTACTAGCTGGCCGCACTTTTACCTACTGCTTTTATTTATTCTATTTATTTTTTTGTGTTGATCCTATGTATTTCACTGCCGCCTCCCCCTACCCGCACTCCCCCCCCCCTGCACTTGCATGATCTCAATGTCACCTGGCCTAGTAAGATCATTGTCTCTGTCTTCCCTCTGTTCCCCCTCCCTTGCCTCATTGCGCTTTGAAACACTTGTGTATAGGCGCATTATACATCCCATATCATATCATATCATATCTCAGTTACTCAAAAGAAGCAAATATTGTCTTGGTCAGGATGATATGCCACACTGAGAACTCAAAGAAATATAATGTCTCTGCAATAACCTTGCATGGCTCTTCCTTTAGCACCACAAACAACATAAAATGTCTCTGTGAAGACCACCTTGTAGCACTTCTTCAACTTCCACCTGGTCTACTTCCATACCAGGTTTACAGTCTCCAAAGGTATGCCATCCAGGTATAGGTCCCTTCCCAAACAGAGGTTCACAACAAGTGTTTTTGTGGTCAAGATCAACTGAGAAGAGGTTCACAACAGCTTCACAGTAGTCAACAAATTGAAGCTTCTAAACGTGTAACAACCTTTCATGGAAAACAAGATTCACATTGATGCTCATTAATACTCTTCTGCAAATGCTGCTCCTCTCCTTATGGATATCTTTTCCCAGAAGGACAGCCCCTTTGCCACACTTGATTCCCCACTACAAAAGTAACCAAAGACTGACAGGGATAGGGTCTCTTCCTGCTTCTCCCTTGGTTTTGGCAATGTGTATTTATCCCAGCTTGTACCATATGTTGTAAACAGTATGGGCAATATCTTTCAGAGCTTAAAGACCTTGCATTAACCCTGATCTGCTGTTGGCAATATTGGCTACATTATATTTGCCCTGGTTTCAATCTCTCTTGGCTTGGTAATGCTTGAAGACACTGGGGGTCATTACGACCCTGGCACTAAGGGGTTAATGGCGCCGTAAAAGGCTGTGGCACCGTTAACCTCTTAGCGCCTAATTACGAGGACCCTTGGCGGGACCCGACCTTAACGGCTGGTCCGGACCAGCCGTTAAAGTAGGGACCCGCAAAGGGACTTCAGAGGTAATTACAGTACCGCAATTTGCAGTACCGTAATTACTGCCTTCCCCAGTCCCATTGAGCCCTATGGGGCAAAAATGGGAATGGGGAAGGTCCAATGTTCAATGGGGAATTACTGCCCCGCCAACCTTGGAATGGGGTGGTAATTCCCCATTGAACATTGGCAGACTCGTTACAATACCGGCAGCAACCATGGTGCTAATAGCGCCATTGGTTACCGCCGGTGGTGTAATGAGGGCCACTAGCTCTTATCAAAGTCGCCCCCTCGGGTTGCTGGGTTTTCCACAGACTCCAACTTTTAAGGTTACAGTAATTTGGCTTTGTTATAATAGGTTTTTGATGCTTTTCCCTAGTTTGGTATTCAAAATTAACTAGGGAATCACTTTCACTCACACGCGAGTGCTGCTTTTGCTGCTTTGCAATAGTTCGGTATACAAAACCTTTCTCTGAACGACTGTTACTTCTACGCAAGAATTGCTCACTTATCGAATGCCTGCTTTCAATACACGAGTGGGTATGGAGCACTCCAGGGTCACTGGAAGCCTTTGAACTCACTGGGTAAGATATGTGCCTCCATTCCCCTTGCCACTCACAGGACCTCTGTTACTGTGGCTCCTCACCACCCGGCAAACTGCTTCTGTTAGTATGCCTTTGCCCACGCCACCTACAATTGGAGCTCCTCTTGCTCCTGAGGCCCTCTGGTGCACGCAAGCCACCGGAGACAGACTCAAGGTCCTCTGGTGCATGCCAGCCACCTGAGATAGCCTCCTGCATGCTTCACGCTGCACAGTCTCTGCATACTAGTTCACCAGGAGAAAGCTTTCATCTTGCATTCTTCCCGCTGCTCGACCTCTGCACTTCAGATTTCTGGAGACACACATCCTCTCAGCGATGGCATCTGATATCTGCCAAAGAGTAGTTCCAGCATCTTCTATCCTCCAGTCTCTGCCTGGGCTGCCAGCAGGAGCCACACTCCTTCTGCTTTCCTCTGCTCTTCATCAACAACGACAACTATATGGCCTGCATACGAGGGGGCCTTTTAAGCCTCTCTGTCTCCTTCAGGTGTGGGTCATCGGCATTAATGAGCAGACTACTTCTGCAGCATTGTACCTATTCAGCCCTCTTCTTTATGCCAGTACTTAGGGAATTATGGGACTTGAAGTCCCCAATGGAAACATTTGTTTTTTTATTTCTGTTGTTTTACTTTTAAACCACAGTTTGTTCCTTATAACATTCTTTAAAGGAACATCACAAGGATTTGTCATTAACCTTGATTGAAAAGGAAAAGGCAGTTATTCTAAGCCGGTGTAATTCACAAATTTCCTTTCACTGCTCCTTTGGGTTTTAGGGAGGTCTTCAGCTTTACAGTTCTCCCCGATTTTGGAGGGTTTTGATTTCTCCCAAGGTCTAGGAGTTTGTGATTGTTTTCAACCCTAGTGAGCTTATGCCCCTTAAATAAGTAGCATCTCATGCAGTAGTTGGGATGCAGAATAACTCTTACACCAAATATATCTCTCAAAGCATTTCATAAAAATTGCATTTATATAGGAAAAACTTCTCATACGTGACATCCTACTGCGTGAAAAATAAGAAAAACCTACGGGAATTGTAGTTGGCTCAAGGGGAACATCTAAGGATACTTTCTGTACAGGATCGGGCTGTGATGGGGTCTCTACAGTCAGGTGGACAACTTATGCCCACCCCTAGTGCAAGTCATCTCCAACAGTTATTTGACACACAGCTCATCATTGGCTACCATAGGCTCTTCATTATATGGCCTTCTATGATTGGTTGGCATGCTTGTGCCCTTCCAGAACATTTGGTTCACTAGCAGCACGTAAGCTGGTACCCCAGGTGTCAGTGGGTTGACATTGACCATGTCTCCCCACCCAATTAGCCTAACATCTCTCATCATCCATGCCTTCTTCCATGGAGATTGCCTTTGAATTTGGCCTTGTAAAGTATTCTTGCTCCTAGGAATATATGGGAGTTTGAGCACATGCTATCTTAAGTCTAGCACTGCATGCCCAACTTCTATATCCATTCATAGCCCATCTGACAGGAGACTGCAATTTGGCAAATGTTCTAGCATTTAATTAAATTAAATGAATAAAGCTTGGCACTCATAGTGTTATTTCTTTCCACCTTAACAAGAGGTGACTCATTTTCTCACGATCACTGTTCTTCAAGGATAGATAACCAGTTCTTGGCTGCTCCAGCCTTTGTCACCAGGCCAGACAGCCTTTCCCAGTCTTTCCTCAATTCCAGCTGCTTCCTTGCTGCGACACAACGTTCAGCCATCTTCTCCATGGGCGTAAGCGTACTAAAATGGTGACACCAAATTCCAGATTCTTTTTAATGGTAGCACCGCCTGTAGTCTATTCAATACATATACCCAGCTTCTAAGATTGCTTAGTCTACTTGCGTTGCAGCACCTGTACAGTTATCAAATGGTTCGCATTTTCTGCAGTGCTCTTCACACATGCAATCCTCACTTTGCATATGAAAGTTTACTCAATTATTTACTTCATCATCAGCTTCCATAGTCTAAACATCCTCTTCTTCAGCCACTCTTCTCAGTGCGTCACACTAATCTCTTGTGACGTCACCAACTTCTCTTTCTTTTGTCTTCATAATCCTTTGGGGACCTCTTCCAAGAGATTGTCCTCTCTACTGGGATACATCAGATAGGATTTTCTTAGTGGATACCTTTTCTCAAAGACTCTCCAGGGAATAGGCACAACCACTCGTGTCATGCTTTCTGGTTTCCAGCATATAGGTAGGAGGGGGCGGGCCTTCCTGCAGAGGCATTTGGCTGCTCCTCTACACTCCCCCTTCTGGTTGATTCATCGACCCCACCTTCATTAATCTCCACATTTTGATTTCCTCTCTTCAAAGTGCTTTTTCGGGGTCCAAATCTTCACTACTCCTTTCAGGGATCCTGCTGATTTTACATGTTCATCTACACTCCAGGTCTTGTAGCTGCACTGTCCATTCCGAACACAATAGATCCATCATCCCACATACTTCTTGTGATTTCTTGGATGCAGGAACTTTGTTCCCTCAGGCGCTAAGATGCTGACCTCTATATATTTTCTGATATCTTCATCTGTGAACTACTTGGGCCCAAACCCTGATTCGACATCGATCATGATCTTTATTCCTACTGCCTTCTTTGCTGTCTTCTTGCACTGTATAATTATCATCTTGATTGCACAGAATCCAAACATTATCATCACTAATACCGCTCCAAGAAACTTGAAAATGTTCGCCATCAATTGTGCAAAGCATGAAGAGATAGACGCAAACCAATCTTCATCTGCAATGGCCTCTGTCTCATCTTCCATCTGATTGTGCAGTTTTGTCAGCAACGTTATGGCCATTTTCACTGTCGTGTGAAGGTATGAACGTGCAACATGATTGTCCAATTTTGGTGCAAACTCCTCCATCCATCGCTGTGATCATGTCATGGACATACCTATTCTGTAGGGTCATCAGTCGTATGGCCCTCAAGTCTTCTTTGATAGCATTGAATCCCTTGATGGTGGTATCACTCCCAGCGAGTGATCTGTAACCACTTTGCTTTTTCCACCGGCTGGATCCCTGGCATAAAGAAGGTTGTAAATACTGCAGCAGTCTGGCAAAACAACCTGTGCTCATATGGAATAGCATCAAAAGCTTCTATTGATTTAGCTGAGAAATAGTTCACCATTTGTGTTCATATGAGAAATTTGAGTTCTCTTCTGCTTAATATGACTGAGCAACAAGGAACACATCCCACCCAGTCCTTCGGCAGCTTCATGTAGGCTCTGGACCCCCAAGCCCAATAATGATCCATCAGGACTTATGTTCCTTTCTTCATGCCTGGTACATCAAAATTTGGCCACACTGGTGATTCTCTCTGACTTTCCTTGTGCCGTTATTTCTGAAATATAAAGATGCACTCTTCAGAGGTAGTATCTGCAATGATCCTCCTTTATCATCAACTCATGTTAACAAGTTTGCAATCTTTGGCCATTGATTCCTTTTCTGTATTTTTCACAACATCTTCGCACTGTCCGGTTAATGCTGCTGTTTTGCACACAACCAATCCGTCAACCCATCCTTCATGAGTCAGCATTGCTCCTTTAATTTGTAATTGTCCTCTTTCCCAACATAGTTGTATTTTTTCTTCATTCTTGCCTTGGCAATTTAACATCTAGTTTTCTTCGATCTGATTCCTTCTGCGCTCATTCCAGGCTGTTCATTTTTTATTATTTGATGCCTTGTTTCTGGCTTCTCTCTTGTCTTTAAACTTTGTACATAATTATCTTCTCCTTGATTTGTTGCTTTATTCATGTACACTATGGATGCTGTTCGGCCCTGGAACTATCCTCTTGTCAGACAAAGTGCGAGGTGCATCAGGCAATGGGCTTTCTTCACTGGTACTTCTGTAGCTATGAATATTTTGGAAGTTCCCATGGCATAAGGTACTGGAGAACACACATAGCAATTCTCCTTAGATGTTCTATCTCCCACCTTTTTCATGTGCTGGGACCACATGTTATTACCCAAGTGTACTGTATTGTCTAGATATGTGTTTATCCCACCATTATCTTCCTTTGCATTTCTCTTGTACCTCCCCAATGCACGGTTTACATAATACTCAAGCATATCAAAAAGAGTTATCTTTGTGGGGAGCAACACAGGGACATCTACCACAGTGGAAGTAAGCAAACCAAGAGTAGTTCCTGTAGTGGGAGAAATCATAGTGTCTAGCTCAACAAGAGCATCAATATAATGAGGCATGCTAAACAGGAGAAACGGGAAGACACAAAGTATAGTCGCACATACATATATCACAAACCAACTTATTAACCCCCACTACATGTCAAGTAATTGTGCAGCTCATCACCTAGCATTTTGGCAGTACTCTGGGCATCACGTTTACTCATCAATGGAGGTGTGAGAGGCATTCTCATTCACCTCCCAGTTATTAGTTCATGGGGTGTGAGGTGGTGGTCTGACCCGGGCTGATTCCTTATGGCATATAAAGCTATGGGAAAGCAAAATAGCAATCCCGTTTTCAAAGTTAGCTTAAGTTTGGCAATTCTTTCTTTAAGGAGGCTGTTTAGTCTCTCACATATTCCGTTCACTTGCGGGTGATAAGCAGAAGAAAACTTGTGCTTAACACTTAACAATAGTCTTATCTGTTTGAATACTTAATTAAAAAATGTGAACCATTATCAGATCTCAGCACTTCACACACATTCCATCTTGGGAAGACTTCACATACTTAAAACATAAAGCTTTGCTGCACAAGTGGCATAAGAGTGTGTACACAGACCTGCCTCAATCCACCTTGAGAAGGAACACACCACCATCAGATACCTGTATCCATTACACACCTGCAGCATATCAACATAGTCAATATGTAAATGGTGAGGGGACCATTTGGTCAAGGAATGACTCTAATTGTTCTCAGTGTATGCCCAGCGGTAAACGTTTGATATACGATGCAGTTTACTACATAAAATGCAACGTGTTCTAACAAATTTGAAATAAACCAGTCTTCTGCAATTGTTGCAGCAAGGCTTTCCCTAGTTACATGTGCAGGGTAATGCAGCTGTACTAGTGCGATCTTTAATAATGCTACTGGCATTACTGGCCTTCCAGTACTATCTTGTCACCATAATGCTTCTGTGGGGGATAAAGAACACACCCTGTTTCCATAATTCGTTCTCTTCCTGTGGTGCACTTCCCTGAATCTCCATTAATTTGTTTTTTGACAAATGATTAAACCCTTCTCGTATTACCATAATCGTTACTACCCTCAGTTTGACATTTGGAGCATGAAAACTCAAGATATCTGATGAATACGGAACCCTTTTGGCTTCTGTGTCTGCGGCTTTGTTCCCACAAGAAATAAAATCTATTTGCTTAGTATGTGCTGTGCATTTAACTATCGCTATGGCTACTTGGAGTTGTAGTGCCTTAATAAGCCTGTCCAATAAGGATGCATGCTGCACTGGTGTGTTGTCCACTCAGTGGTAGCCCCTCCTTTTCCAACGTGCTAGCCCCGCGTGTACAGTTGATGCTACATAGGCAGAGTCACTGTACACTGCCACTTCCTGTCTTTTGTGTTTCTCGAGCGCAACAATAAGCACTACCAATTCTGCCACTTGCACCAAAAAGTGAGACATATTTTTGCACTTGCTACCATTTTATACTCACCATTTGCTCTATGCCTCACTATAGCTGTGCCAGAATGCCTTTTTCCACTTGTCTAATGAATTTTCAAAGGACCAGCAATAAGAGAATTTCCCCTCTTGACAATGCATTCTCCTTTCCGAGTGGTATATCATCATAGAATTCTAAATAATTCACACAGTCATGCACCTGATCACTCTCTGCTACTGGCTCAGCTACAAATGTGTCTGGATTCACTATTTTACATCTGACAATTTTAATCTTTGGGTTCAAAATCATTACTTCATGAGTAGAAGCTCTCTTAGATGTCAATCTACCCTTAGGTTTCTCTAAAATGGAAAACAAAGCATATTCCACAAAAAGTGTTGTGGAGCATCCCATCACAATACTTGTAGACTTCTCAATTGCGAACACAGCGGCTGCCAATAACTGTTCGCATGGAAAGTGTCCTTTCATAACTGGGTCTAACATCCCACTGTAATATGCTAAAGGTGTATACCCCAATGTGGTCCTCTGTGTAAGCACTGCAGTCATGACTGTCCCATTTGTGTGTGGAAATAAGAAAAACTCCTCAGCATAATTGGGAATTCCTAAAACAGGAGTTGTGCAAATTGCTTTCTTCAACTCTTCAAACCCTTCCTCCATCTCCTCAGTCCATTCTGATTTAACCATATTCACCTGTGCTTTCTTTAAACCCTGCAAAAGGGGTCTTGTGTACGAACTGTAGTCAAACACTGAGGCTCTTAAATCATGACATAGTCCCAAAAACGATTGCATCTCTTTTACTGTACGTGATTTTGTTCTTTTCATAATTGTCTCAATCCTTTTAAGTAACACCTTTTTTCCCTCATGTGAAATCAATTGCCCTATGTATAATATCTTTTCTTGACAATACTGTAGCTTATCTTTGTCTAACTTTTATCACTTGTCAGTAAACATAATCATCATCTGAATTGAGTCCTGTCTGCACTCATCTTCTGTAGTACTGCAAATTAGAATGTCATCTATGTATTGTATCACACCACTTTTCTAATCAATATCAACCATCTGTAGGGCCCTGTTTAAGATTGATGGAGACTCACAGTACACTTGGGACAGCCTAGTATGTTTCAGACGAATCTGGAAGAATGTAAATTAAGTCAAGTCTTGTGAGTCATTTTGCAACGGGATTGAGAAAAACACATTTTTCAAATAAATCACTGTAAAATATCGTGCTTCCACTGGGATACTGCATAGTATCGTTGTTGGGTTTGGAACTAAAGGAAACTCTGCCTCTACAATCTGGTTAGTTGGTTGCTTGTCCTGTATGAATCGCTACCATTTTTTCACAGGATACTCTGCAGTGTTATACAATGATTCTGATGACACCAGAATACCTTGTTTCATCAGTGCTGAAATAGTCTTGAATGTACCCTCATCGGCCTCTCGAGACATCGAGTACTGCTTTCTTTGATGTAAAATCACCCCTGGCTTCAGCTTTATTTTGACCTCCCCAATTCCCTTCAATATTCCTAGATCATAAGGACCTGTGGTCCATAGGACGCTGGGCACATTCTCCACGTCTTCATCAAAAAATGCTGGACACTGCTGAATTATTGCCATTCCTTGTGAAATTTCTCTCTTCTCTTTTTTATGCATTTTGTGATGCTCATATAGAATACCACTTCACCATCTGTTGGGTCATCTCTAAATGTGTCATCATCAGTAATGTCAGTCAACCTGTACCCTTCTTCAATAGCTATCACTGTCCTCCATGTTCTACCCTTGTTATCTGTTCCTTCAAGCATCACCATTTCCCTTCGTACTATGGCTGCTTCTAGCTCTTTAGGGATAGTCTGTCCCCTCTCTTCGCCCATAGGTATCTGTGGTCTAAACAAGAATGTGTCAGGTATCCTCACAGTCATTCCACTAAGCCAGGTAGCCATGTCAATAGAATGCTCATCCCATAAAGAAAAACCTCTGGCTCCACTGGTACACCTCACAGAGCTACTTGCCCTGTGAATGCCAGTATAAAACTTCCCACATTCATGTAGTGTATTGCAGGATTGGAACAAACTATTCCTTTGTCAGTAAAATGAATTATTGTGTTAAGTTTTGTCATCACATCTCTTCCCAAAATGTTAACCGGTCTTTGTCATGAATACAGCAATGGAACAGACATGTCACACCCTCCTATAGAGACTGGTAATTCATCAGTAAAAGTAATTCAACTCGTAGCTCCAGAGAACCCTTGAGCATTCATGGCAATTCCCGACATTGGATATTTTCTTTCTCATATACATGAACGAGTTACCCTAGTGTCTACTAAAAAAAAAGAAGATTTACCTCCTAACGTCACATCAACCCTGGGTTCCTCTTGGGGGTCTGGTGTCACTGATAGTACTGAACACATCAAGTCACCCTGTGAGCTGTGCTTTTGTGGGTACATACATACCCCTGTACCTGTGAAGGGATTCCCTCCCACCACAGGGACACCTCCTATTCTATGTGTCAATAGTTGTCCTGTGTTTGCATACTGTTGTGTCTGCATGGGGGCGTGTTGTGATTGCTCTTGAGGTGATTCATTTGCACTTGCTCTGGTTGCTCTGTCTGTTGCATTTGTGGCACTTGTGTTTTATCCACTGTCTATTCTTGGGGAAACCTTTTGCTAGTTTGAGTGCTATATGGTGGAGGATACACTGTCCCCCATCTTGAGAACTGGCCATTCTGTACATTCCCTTGGCTCCCACATACGTGTGTAATGTGTCCTGTCATTCTACAAGTCCAACATACAGGAGGAGCCCGTCTGACTGATCCCCCTTTGTTTAATCCTACCTGCATGTTCTGATTCTCATTCTGTGTGTTCTGAAACCCACCTTGATTGCTTTGGAACCCACCCCATCCTCTAAAGAACATGCCTCTGCCTCATGGCATGAACCCATTCCCTCCTTGGTCCATCAGGCGCTGATTATTCTCCTGCAATGTACCCACAACTAGCTGTTTTCCCAGCCCTTCTTGGCTTGTCAATACCGCCTTTTCTATGGCACACTTTGACAATGTCTTCTGAACTAATTTAGCTTCCTCAGTTTTCCTAGCCTCATCTTTCTTCTTGTTTTTCTCCTGCAATAGCCGACAGTGATGCACTATTGTATTTCAGCCCATGGCTTTGCTTCCATCTCCACTTGCTTCTTCATTTGCCTCTGTACTTGCTCGGGCAACCCCTGACAGATAATGTGGTAAAATATAATGCTACTATTTTTTTCCCATGGCTCCCTCATTTCAATAGTCCAACACTCTTCAATATCCTGAATATAAGCAACAGGGTCTTCATCTTCTTTCATCTTGCATGTCATAATTGCACCCATATCTGATGTGTCAGGGTACTGCACCCTGAGAGCCCTCCAAACATCTGCTCTACAGTTATTAAATGGTGCTCCATCATGCGCTGTATTTTGTGCTGTTACACTTGGATATCCTCCTCTCCTCCATATATCATCAGCTCTTTCCCCTAGAATAGCTGTCAAGAGACCCTTGATATCCCCTATGGCCAGCATTTTTCCTCCTGCCATTTTTGTCTAATTCGTAAGGAGTTTGCCTCTTAAATTATCCTCATCCATATGTGGCCATGGAATATAGTGTGGTCGTGCTCCCCCTTTTTCCAATAAGAGGAACTGCATGAACCCTTACCCACAATCAGTTCCCATCGTCAGCCTGTCCATGACAGGGACAACGGTCCCTGACTGTCTCCACACTGGTAGCGACCTTAACCTGCTCACATATGGTGGTGACTCCTTTCACACTATACGATCATCCTCTGGGACGCTCTGGGTATGCTATTGGGCTCTGGCATCCTTTCCTTAGGCTGCTCTAGATTGGACCATCTTACTTCCTTGTCCGTCTGCAGGCTTCCCTCGGGCACATGCACTCCCTCCTTCTTCCCCACGGAAGGATTTTCTCTCCTCATCTGATATGTCTAGTCCCCAACTAGTGTGACTCTTGTCTCCTTCATCTCTATCTAACATCAGCATGCTTAAGGATAAGGCTCTATGCTCGAGGCTGAATGGATTTTCTTCTTCGTTTTGTGAATGAAATGCCGGCTATTGCTCTCCCTTCCCTCGGCTTTCAGATTTGCTACCTTCTGTTAATTCTTGATAGGCCTTATCGATCCTGTCTCTGATACTTCATATGTCATGCATGGCACAATTTCTGATTTCCAGCATATAGGTAGGGGGAGGTGGGACTTCCTGCAGAGGCATTCAGCTGCTCCTCTACACTATTTTTATGTGTATCTTGTGGAAAAGCAAGATGGGTATTACAACAAGCCATTGCATACTTTGGCACTGCAGAGCCCTTTTCCCTAGAGGAAGACAAATTCTGTGTCTCATCCCACAGACTCCTCTCATTCACCTGTGCTCTTTCACCTCCCAGGTGATCTGCCCACAGAACACCACCCCAAAGTCAGGATCAGAAAGTCTCTACCTTTCCCTGGCCACCTAGGAGGAGCTTCGAAAGCTCTTTAGGTCCTGCAGTTGGCAAAATGTCCATTGCCGGTGCCAGCCCATGGAATCTCGACCACTGCTGTTGTTCACCCCAGGTATATGCTTGGCTCTAAAAACAATGTTCCATATCAGGCATAAGAGCATTTACCTCCTGAGGAGCCCTAACACCCACCCATTGTTGCTGGACTGCTTATTGATCACTGACAAAATGCATTCGCTATCCATTCGGAACAATGCATTTGTGTTCTTCCAATGCCACCCCCACAGATCAAGTGTCACCAGAACCTGGACAAATTCCAAGAAAGCAATGTTATTTTTTCCCCACATTCCACTCTGCCTACCATTCGGCCGCAAACCAACTCCTTTCCTACTTCATACTAAAACCATGTGCCCCTGCCTCATTTGAAAAAATGTCCAAATTCCATTGTACCACTGTTTCCTCCAGGCACATTCATATCCCATTATAGGCTTTCAGGAAACGCTTCGGAACACTTCTAGGACATTTCTGATTCAAACCGGTCCCACAGTGCAGTCTTTTTGCACCTGATCATGCTAAAACAATTTGTCTAAAAAAATTCCTTCCAGGTGCTGCCACACTGCACACAAAGTTCAGATAGCTTAATAGCTGTTGTACTTTTCTCACCTCATATTTTCTCTTGAACAATCTTCTTTGTCTTATCTTCTGTAATTGATCCCCAGGCAGCCTTGATTCCTATCAAACTGCCTCCAGATCTATGCCCAAGAAAGAAATGACCAGGAAGGTTAGTAGTCAGGCCAGCCCATCTATCTTGTAAGGGCCCAGAGAGACGCCCAGGTCCTCTGACAGCCACTTGAACTCCTCCAATAGTCGAGCACATTCCTCATTACTCCTGCCCAACATAAGGAAGTCCTCTGAATAGAGCACTATTTGCTGTGATCCTGTGTACTTCCTAAAAACCCATTCCACAAATGTATTGAGCCACTCAAGCAGTTTGCACATGCCAGAGCAGACCATCAGCAATGCCTTGTCCACATATATTTTCACTTTGAATTGAATCCCCAGCAGCTAGAAATAACAGTAGTAGAAGGAGCCCCCTTTTGTCTTATGTGAAATTTTGACAGATGGACATGCCCCATTTTTCCAGTCTTAGTCCCGCCCCCTTTTGATGTTCTTTGATATGAACATAATATAAATTTGATATAAAAGTGATATCAATAATGTTTGATGTCGATTTGTTATCAAATGTATATTTTTGTAGGAAGTGTTTTCTAATTTTTATTAGTTTTGATATAAGTGAATATACGTTTGATATAAAATCTATCTTAAAATGGGAGCAGTGCTTGACGATGTTGCTGGGTCGAGTGCCGACAACGAAGTGAGCTCTCAAGATGGGCACTGTGAATCTAAGGTTTTGCAAAGTGATGGGTTGCTGATGTCATAGAGGGGTTCCACCCCAGGGTTATACGAAGCGGATATCCATTTTATAGAACATTGATAAGCCCCTTAAGTTTTTGATAGCAATTTTATTGAGCCCGAATAATTTTTATATAAACTTTACAGAAAGCGGAAAATGATATCAACCAATTTTTATATCTTTTTGATATAAAAATGTATATACGATATAAAACATATGTTTTGATGTATACATGTATATAAAAATAAATATAAAAAATCATATTTTTGGATATAGATATGTATGTGAAAATTAATATAAAAAATCATATTTTTTAATCTAGACATTTATAGAAAAATGTATAGTTTTATATCAAATATGTATTCACATTTGTTATATAAACCTCCCCAAAAATGTTGATATAAAAAATGTATACCAATCTTATATGAATTGGCTTTGATACAGAGTGTAAAAAATGAAAATCAGTTTACTTTATAAGTAAAGTGTGCTTCCCGGAGCCAAACTATTGTTTCTAAGGGGTTCACAGTATCTTGTTTGCTGCATACATGTGTCCCTCTGTGACCCACCAAAGAGCTGTAAATCAAAACGGCAAAGGGGATTTATGCATACAACAAGGCCTGGGGAATCCTAGGAATGTGCTGACGCAAGGAGATGTATTCTATACACATCAGCAGAAAGCACAGATGGGCTTTATATTTAGCTGGTCGGAATACAGTGTGTTTGTGCCAGCTGTATAAACAAAACCACCCATATAAATACATGTTTACCAACTAAAACCAATGCTTGTTAGGAAGGCTATTTTTAACTTATGACTGAAGGCGGGCACAGAAAGCAGCTGCAGGATGAACATAGTTTTAGATGGTGCAACAAGGGTACAGGAAGCTAACTATGTACAAGCTACGGTGGCACTTGCTAATTCTTGCAGAGTATGCAGGTCATATAATGTTGTGCTTCTTTCGATAAGAAAAATGGCATTGGTCCCAGGAAGCATCTGCATGGGGGAGGTTATTTTTAGATGTTGCTATACCACATAGGAAATAGTATACATGAAATAGAATGCTGTGTTTTCTTGATAAGAAAACCATTTCTGCAAACTTAACAGAAATACATAAATCTGTGCATTGGTGGTGATGAAAACCACATTGAGCTTTCACCACTTAAAAGGGATCTCTGACTCCAGCATGGGGTAATGTCGACCAAAGTGTCAAAGGATTGATTCACCCATGTGGACACTGGCTAATTGACATGGAAAACTTGATTGCAACTCTGCGGGGTGCCTTGCTTCTCGGCTGGATTTGATCGTGGGTCTGTGGACCCCTGCAGAGTCTTTTAAATGGTAGCTGGTCCTGCAGCTTATTCAGAGTTGTATTTCAACAACAGCAAAAAGGAGAGTGTGGGGGTTATTTCAATACTTGAATGTATTGGTTTTATATGTTTCTAACCTTTCTGACTCATGACATGAGGCAGGCCCTTTCCTCAACCACATTCAAAGAGGTCACTGCACAATCTGCAATAAAATAATGTATGTACACTCCTCCCATTGAGGATAGGTGGTGTATCATCCTGAACTCCCTTTTTTCTTTGTTGGGCACAGTGCCCATTGGTTATATGATCAGATCGGTCAATGTGTTATTTGGAACTGACCAACCATTATCCCCTCCAGAGGTTCTTTCCATATCATCTCTTCTAACAAATACATCTGATCTTTTTTATACTATGTTGTTTGCCCATCTGTCAATCCTCAGGCCCCTCTATGGGTTTCATAAACCCTTCTCAAACCATCTGTGGGATGTCTTGACCTACTTTTGCTCTGCCATGCGGCATCCCTGTGTTCTGATGGTGCAGAACCATCAAAATGGCAGCAAAACCCTTGTGCGCGCCACAATCCTATGAAAATCGCGCTTTGCAACACAAAAAGATGGCTGCCCAATCTGCCATGCATGGTGTCAGTGGTGGAATAGAGTTCTCACTCCTGAAACATGTCACTGGGCTTCACAACAAGTAAAAATGGAGCTCAGAGGGAAAAGCAGTGCTTTGCTGAAAGAGATCCAAATCTCACTTTTAGATCCTTTTTCTTGGTTGCTGAAACTGCAGAATGCCAGTACAAAACGCCCTCAAACATCCAATATTCTTGCTGGGTGCTACAATTCACTTAGTTTAAGAAATCATTGTGAATTTACAATATCCTGAAAAGCGGAATTTGTCATAAAAACATCCACAGCAAAAGTTGCCTGCCTGTGGAATCTGTCAAAATGTGGGCGCAATACCCTCGGCCACCTGAATGACAGCTGTCAGAAGCCTTCATGATAAACCTTAAACTTGTACAAGCTGAAATCAAATGGTGGAAAACTAAGTGGCCTGTTACTGAGAGTAACCTATGCTGTAACTGTTTAATCTTATGGTTTAGAATCTGGAATCAGTGTTCTAGCTGCGTGTTTGGAAATTACAAGTTTGTTTTAAGCAAAGAAAAAATGCAACATAATAACATTTGAATTTAAGCCTGACTAAAAGCAACCAAACCAGTATAAAAGCTTCCCCCACAGAGGCCAGGCCTCTCCCCTCTGCTTCCCTCCACCAGGAGATCACACCTAAGTGATGATTATTGGGTGGGAGGAGAATTTGGGCTCCAGTGGGAAGGAGTCAATGGACATCCTCCAGCTACAGGAACTGCCAAGTGCGAAGGATCGTAAAATGGCCTGAGCCCAGGAGGAACTGGGATGAGACTGCTTCTGAGATGCAGGGAGCTAGAAGGATGCGGAGACAAACAACCATTTGCTGCTTAACAAGGACCAAAGACACATTTTAAAAAGACTGATAACTTACTGTGTAAAATTGTTAAAAACACAAAAATAACAACATGTTTAATGTAAATATTGGCTTCACATTTTAAAAGGCGTCCAAACTCTGTGACATGTTCTAGGAAGAAACGGCAGAAAATGTGATATTACACAAAATGTATTTTTGATAGAAGCATGAAACCTCATACACTTATGCCCATATTCAATGCGCACATTAGTAGAAATTCGTTCCGAAATTGGACATTGTGTTCCAGACAAAAAGGGCAAACTTCTGTAAAAAGCAGACACAAGATCTTACAGCAATGGGGTTGGGAGGGGTATCTGCTACACAAAATATGTCATCTGTATGTATGATTGTTATAGAGGTTGCACATGTGAACATATGTATTGAACCAAAAGTAGATTGTGTGTTCAAGAGGCTAGGGGTGGACTCTAGACCTCGTAAACCCACATCATCATGGTGACACCATGTTTTTCTCCTCCTATCAAGGAAGAGCGGAGACTCTGACCAATCCCTGGCAAAGGGGCACGCTTAGGATAAACCAGCACACACACTCCTTTATCATAAGCATAAATAGAGACAGCTGAGCACTCAAAAAGGACAGACAGATTCACCCACTAACCGATTGCTGGCGGAGAACCCTGGAGCAGAACCATCCATCTTCCTTGCTCCAGATTCCAGAAACTTGGCAAAGTAGAAAGGCCCATTCCATTAGCTGAACCATTTTCAGTTAGGCCTTAAATTTCCACAACCAAAACCTACCCCAGAAACCTAAGGGGAACATCAAACAAACAGCCGGGCTGTGCTGTACTGCTTGTCTGCTAAAATAATTATTACCAGAACCAAAAGATTAAATCCAGTTGTGCCGTGCTGTGACCAGAGCCATTGCAGATCAGATCCAGTCCAGTTGTGCCCTGCGATGTCCAGATCGCCTTGACGCTGCCAGTCTGTCCTGACCAGAATCCCTGACCAGAATCCCTGACCAGAATCCTGACGGGTCCATTTGAAACTCATAAAGTGAGTATCTATAGATAGAATGGTGGCACTAGCCTATGTACCTTGCTTAGTCAATCCCTATTTTAAACCCATCCTCTCTTTCTTTCCGAGCCAGTATTGTTAGAACTATCTTTGCGTGGACTTTTCTCTCATATGTATTCCTAAACCCTAACTTCCTATTGATCGATTAAGAAAATAATTCCCAACCCAAACAGAAAGTAGAGTATCACACCTGAATTGTTATGAGCGACCGTGAATGACCTTCCTGTGTGGCGTTATACTTTTGGTAGTCTTTAACATAGTGTAAGAAATCCTTTTTGCCATTCTTGCGCCTATCTCGAAAAAACGACCTCCACTAAAACGTCCATAACTCATTCAATTTGCTAGAATCAAAATGTCAACGTCTGATTGTAGCTAACATCCACAGCTTTAATTTGCATCTAAAACCACATCCCAAATCCAAATAGTTCTCCCATAATCGCGATTATCGTGCACTAAAAAGTTTGCCGCAAATTTTGTTTTAGGGAAATTCTGAGACGTGTAAAACAGCTTTTGATTGTTTCTGACCTCAGTTTTAAGATTTCACATTGCTGCTTAGTATTAAATCACTGCTAGTGTTGGTGTGTAACTATCAAAAGCGGCTCCCATAAGAATTTAAACAATTTCAGCAATTGAAACCATATTTACTGTTTTTACCCATTCCATTCTTCAGATAACTTTGAAACCATTTTGACAGCTTGCCAATCAATTCTGTTTTTCTCTTGCGTTGCTGGGGGGAAAATGGGATTGAAATATTGTTTGAATTTTGCCATTCCTGAAACCTGTTCTCTCCTCCTATCTCTTTACACTGTCTATTGGGGGGTTGAGGGGTGTGCAGGGGGAAATAGTAACCACACTGCTATCTGTTCTGGACACACACACAAAAGTATTATTTCTGTGCTGAATTATTTTGCTCACTATTGCTCCTTGTGCATTACACGCTAGGAGTTGAATTAGGTGAAGTGCCAGATTCAAATCACTTACACATCCGTCAATGAATGAGCCGCTCCTCCGACGGAGGATAAATCTAGGCACTCTTTTAGGTTTTACCCTCTCACCAGAGTATGCGCCTTTTTCTCAAGAAATGTCTGTGTCTAACCACCCCTTTATCACCCACTCATCACCTCATACTCAGCATTATTTGTGAGGATATGTGAGAGGATGCTGCTGGTGCATTTTGCGCATTCCTGTTTGCATCTACATGCCGCTCAGGAAGATGTTGATCTATTATTTTGCCCTCATGCACCTCTATTTCCAAATCCTCCTCGTTGTTGATCCCCAAATCTATTTGCTTGGGATGCAACTGAAAGGGCACAAAAGGCACTTACAGCCCGCCAACCGTACAAGGGCCTGCCACTGGCCTGGTAGGGGCCATCCAATGCAACCATCGTTCTGCATTAACTTCTCCCCATTGTTCTCCCTCGTCATTGGACATTTGTGACCTCATTTCTTCATTGTAAGAAACCATGTAAATCTGTGCTTTGCTGATCAAATATATATACTTGAAAAGTGCAATGCTCCACTCTGGAAACCACTCACAGTAAATACTACCTTTTTATATGGAAACTGATGTCCAATTCACAACAGTCGTTGGCGTTCTCGGCCTCCTGATCATCTACCATTCCTTCTCTTTTGAGCCCACTTTTAATCTCACCTCACTGTGTAATAGCTTAAATATCTCTACAAGCTCCCATTTCCAAACTCTGTCTTTCATCACCAACATTACATGTGATGCCCATAGCTTAGCGACCCCAAATATGGCAGCCTAAATTCCTTCCTTTCTTTCCTTTTGCGCTCCTCCTTCCCCTTTGGCCGTACTGGCCCTCTACTTCATCCTATAATCTACCTTACCTCTCTTCTTGTGCAGAGACTCTTATTTATCCTGTATAGTGTCCGTTTTCCTCTTTTTACCGTTTTCCATCCCTAAACCTTCCCCTCTGTCATCCATTCTCCTTAACTCTCAACTCCATCGTTTCTACTCCTCTTCCTCATTGCCCAAGCCTACTTACACCCTTTTGTCTTTCAAAAATAAATGCCTCAAACTCCACCATCTTCCCTGACATTGCCTTTTGCTCCCTGTCTTATTTCTCCTTCACGAGCCCACCTCTTTTCCATGCCAAGACCATTGTACCCTTCTCGCTATGAGCGCTATTGTCTTTTATCACCTCTGCTTCACATCTCACACTTTTAATACCAGTTGTTCTGGGACTGCACCATGACTCTTCCTTGTGCCTGCATTGTCCTTCTCATGGACACACCTTTTCTCCCTTCTCTTTCATCACTGTGTGCAGATTTCATCTTTCTTCGACCATCATTACCCATGTGTTTACCATTTTCCTGGGTGTCCCACCATGCTCTCCCCTCACCATCATTCTCCTCTGACTCGATAGGTGACATTCCCCCATCCTCTTGACCAATCCTAGTCCAATTCTCACCTGTCTGTCCTCCTACTCGTACTGGCCTGCTTCTGATACTCCACTCTTCTTGCAGTAGATCCCACGCTCCTCTCCCTAGTCACTTCTCGTTCACACTGTTACCCACATCACTGTCCTTTGCTACGACTTTTCCTGCCTTGTCTGCCTCCTCTTACCCTTCTGTCGCCGGCCTCCTCATCAGGTTGCTGTATTGGCCAACTGGGCCATTATTTAGTCCATGGTGGCAGATTTATTTTACAATGTGATTCTGCTCCTTATTTTTCCCCCCTCTCCTGTGGCCGTTCCACACTGAGGACATGTACCTCTAGTAATGTCTGTCTACCAGACCTTACACCCCTCTACTCAGTCCATATCCACCTTCTCACTCCTTCTCGTTCCCTTTCTCTCCCTTCATCCAGTTCCAACCTCACTGCACTCTTACCGTCTTCTTTTTCTCATCCCCAGCTCTTCTTCACACACAAGCCCCTCTTCTCCAGCCTTCTTCCTTCTTTTATCCATTGCTCCTTTCTTTACTGTACATGCGTTTTGTTTCACAGACGTGCTCCCACTCTCAGCCCCAAAATGTTCCATCTGAGCCCATTCAGACCTGGTTCTTGCCCTCATTATGGGATGATTGTCTTCACTTCCTACTTGTATCCTTACTAGCCTCAATATCCAGCCTGCTCCCCCCCCAGGCCATTTGCCCCTCGCCCCCCATACCCTTAGACACGGACCTATTTTCCGGTCTTCTCCCCTCTCTCCTTTTATATCCGTTTCTGACCTATTGCCTTAAATAACATAATGCCAGCTACGTGCTGCCCCCTCAATGGGATCGACTGCTTGCATCGCCATAGCTGCCCCCTTCCCCTGCCTCATGTGGCATTGGAAAGGACTCCCTTTCCGTTATTTATTTCAGTGCCATCCGACTATCTAATAACTGTGGGCTGGCAGGACACGTCACTACGTTTTCCCCTCCCTTTCCTTCCTGCCACAATGTTCCTGTGGCCGGGATAGTTCCATCCCACCCAAAGGGCACCATTCTGATACACACTCCATTTCTGCACATGTGCTACTTATTACTCACTCCGTTTTGGTACATGCCTGGACTCTTTGTTCACGCAGGTCTCACACACTGCACACATACATGCAGCTTTCTTGTGCGCTGCTTTAAGTTTCTCATGCACCATTCCTTTTCACCCTGCCTCAATATGTAATTGCACACATTCACGCCTCATATTTTTCGGGCCTCACCTTCATGTTATTACTTACACGCAAACGTTCACATCAGCTCACTTCACATGCATCCAATCGCCTACATGTGTACATTGGAATGGCACCACCAGGCCATCAGCTGCAGAAGCACTTGATCTCATTATACCAAGCAGGATTCACATGCCCTTTGAGTTATTCACCATCACAGGCTTCTTGTTTAAATGCTTAGTCCTTTGGAGCATAGTTTCTACCCACTCCCATCTTTCATGCCTCATCCACCTCTCCAATCCACTTGGCACCCTTCACTGTGACTATATAAGTGGTGAACACAGCACCATTTAATGATTTGCCTCACTTTCCTTACAGGCCTTTTAATTGCATCATGTATGTAGGTTCCAGTGCTATTTATTGCACCTTTCTGAGATATCAAACTCATGTGAGGCTTGCCATTCCCTAGTGGCGAGAATGCAATAGAGCAACATGCAAAAAAAGGCCTTTGTATTTTCAGAACATATAATGACATGTAATGTGTGAAAAGGTTACCTGTTCTTGTTTCAGTATTTGTTAAATGCAGGGTTCATGTATGATGTGATGAAAATATCACATTCTACTAAAAAATAAATGCTTTTTGGTGCGTTGAATATGAACGTCTGAAAATAATGTAGCTAATTGAAAACTGTTTTGTGTGATATATTGGAATTGACGTGGAGGAGAGGGAAGATTTAGGCAGCTAAGTGGTGCTTTGTGTGTGTTTTCAGAAGAAAATGCCTTTTCACATTTCTTAACACAGAAATGTTACAAACATCTTCTCCAAAACAATGGTCCTTAAGTGGGCTATCACTCATAAATCGCCTCCACTTTAAATGCCCTGTTATGAAAAAGAAAGTGATAAGTAGTCATTAAGGGACCTGTGGCATCTGATGGGCCACTGGGAGTGGGTTCTGGTCTCTACAGAGCCACAGGAGGTTGATAGGCGACACGTGTGCCTCACGTGAGCTCAGTACATGGGAGCCGCACAGCCCCCCTTAAAACAATATTCTTGGTATAGTTGAGGCAGGCACTGGTGCCTGCAGGCCCCCTGTGACAGCTTCTGACAGCTGGACCCCGGGCCACCCCACAGACTGCACATGCCTCGGGCTGGCTCTGCTGCCAAAACCTGAACAAGAATAGTTAGTGTGTGTGTGAGTGGAAGGAATAGGGACTTTGCGTGTCTGATGTTGAATTAGTTAAGATCTGTCACACAAATGGGACACCAAGATTAAACCACCCACTATCCTCAGAATTTTAAACCAAAAACAAGTCATGTGTTCATACATTATCCACAGATTCTGAACTTGAAAATATGCCTTATAAGTGTCTAAAAGTGAGCAAAGGTAACACTCAACTGCTGTGAATCATGAACCAGCATACTGCAGTTCCAGGGTGATTACCCAACTCTAGAATTAAAATAAATCCTTCCAAATTGGACAGGGTCATGCCTGTGCGATGGGCGCTCGTATAAATCGTTGTCCAGTTGATGGCTATAGAACCATTTCCTCATCATTAAGCCTCTGATCCCTTAAACTGCTCCTTACTACTACACTACCGTACATGTACAGCAGATGAGCTAAACAGGACACATACATAACATTACAGTAAGTTCCACCCCAAAGTCCCAAATTTGGACAGAAGACATGACAAATCTACGAAGCACAAGACAAAATATCTTCCCTTCCCACCCAACCCCTTTGTCATTATTATACCCAAAGTACCAAACCTACACCTCATCCAAATAAATCATCACCATATTCATTCTCCCGATGAAGTCTAGATGCTTGAGACGATGCTTGAGATTTCCACACTTTCATGATTTGTTTTATAGCCATTAACAATGCCCTATCAGTCCAGTCTGATGAATGTCAAGTTTTCTCACATCTACCTTCAGCTGAGATCAAGACTACAGACATAAAGGTTTGAGGAAATTATATACTCACCACCAAATCGATCTAATTCAAAACATCTTTCCAGCAGTCTAACACTCTTTCACACTCCAGATCATATGCAAATAGGTCCCTCTTGAATGATTACAACCCCATCAAGGGTCAGTATTCGCCAAACCCCTTACGTTCCTTCTCACTGGTGTCAAATATATACGATCTAAAATCCGCTCATGAATATACTGCAGATTCAAATCCATTTTGGCTTTTACCGTCACCTTCCAAGCATCATCCCATACTTTCCCAGATAAGTCTCTTCCGAGTTTCGACATCCACGCCATTCGCAATCTCTCCCATGGATCCCTCATACATTCCTGAAGAGGCATCAATTTAATATATGTAGAGACTTCACCTGGGGGAGTACTAAACAACTCACGTACTTGGGGTTTACTACTTATTGGTCCACTCAACATTTGTTGCTTCTCTGTCATCAGTTGTGCCAAAGATCTGTACCTGTCAAGCTCTCTATTACTCAAACCATATTGATCAACCAACTCCTCAAATGAAAACATTCTCCCCTCCATCCACACATCCTCAATCTTCAAAATGCCCCTATTAGCCCATCCCCTCCAATTTAGCATTTTGTTCTCAAACTGTAATCATAATAATCAAAAACAAATCATGTGTTCATACATTATCCACAGATTCTGAACTTGAAAATATGCCTTATAAGTGTCTAAAAGTGAGCAAAGGTAACACTCAACTGCTGTGAATCATGAACCAGCATACTGCAGTTCCAGGGTGATTACCCAACTCTAGAATTAAAATAAATCCTTCCAAATTGGACAGGGTCATGCCTGTGCGATGGGCGCTCGTATAAATCATTGTCCAGTTGATGGCTATAGAACCATTTCCTCATCATTAAGCCTCTGATCCCTTAAACTGCTCCCTACTAATTCACTACCGTACATGTACAGCAGATGAGCTAAACAGGACACATACATAACATTACAGTAAGTTCCACCCCAAAGTCCCAAATTTGGACAGAAGACATGACAAACATACGAAGCACAAGACAAAATATCTAGTGATTGTATATAATACAAAACCTTTCGTAGTAACATCATTTTTATGGCACTGACCTTGGCCCAAAGACTCAAAGTCAGCCTATCCCTATTCTATTCAGCCAAATAGAAGCCGTATCATAAAAAACAAATTCCGCCCACACCCCTGAATCCATGAATCCAAAGCAGATTTCATAGCCACCAGTGCTTCCAACTTAGCCCCAGAGTGTGGTCGCTTTCCATAAGAGTATAAGCAATCTAAGGAAAAAGGACTCAGCCTCTCTCTTTCCATTAGAAGCCAAAAAGGGTCTGGGACCCCTCCTCCTTAACATAACATGAAGCCTTTTTTAATAAGAACCCCTTATAATAATTCTCCAACACGGGTAACCAAAACCTCTATCCTTGACTTTAGGAATCATAATGAATTGCAGAATTTTCTGCCTTTTACCCACCCCACACAGCCATTCAAAAAAAATTCTATCGATATGTTTGAGTACTTTCTTGGTAAATTTAAGAGGAAGTGATTGTATATAATACAAAACCTTTCGTAGTAACATCATTTTTATGACACTGACCTTGGCCCAAAGACTCAAAGTCAGCCTATCCCATCTATGTATATCCCTTAACAAAATCACCTTCAACTTATCAACATTGTACTCCACCGTCCTTTTAATATCACACACCAAATAAATACCCAAACATTTTACCGAGACTTCAGCCCACTTGCACTCCCAATCTAATAACCTTCTACTTGACGGACTCACATTAAGTGAGAAAACCACTGTTTTTCCACAATTTACTTTATAGCCAGACAGTTCCCCCACTTCCTGTAACATATTCTCGATTAGAGTCCCTCCATCAACTGAATTTGTTAACACCACCGTCAGATCATCAGCGTACGCCAAGACTTTCACCTCACCGTCTCTCATCTTCCAGCCTCAAAGATTCCATTCCTGCCTAATGAGTGCCAGTAATGGCTCAAGGGCTAAATTGAATACAAAGGGTGAGAGCGGGCAGCCCTTTCTGGTTCCTGTAAACAGCCAAAAAGCTTGAGACAATACATCATTGACCCATAACTTAGTGGAAATATCATATTGTAAGGCTCCAAATGCATTCAAGAATTGTGGACCAAATCCCATCCAAAGTGAGGTATAATTTAAAAATGTCCAATTAACGCAATCAAAAGCTTTCTCTGCATCAAAGAAAATAAGGAGTATTTCTTCTGTTTTAAAGCTAGATAGACCTATTATATTCAACAAGGTCCTGATGTTGTCATAACCATACCTAGTGCCCATAAATCCGACTTGTGAATAATCTATTAGCTCCCCTATATATTTATGCAACCTAATGGCCATGATCTTCGCAAACATTTTTACATCTACATTCAATAGAGAAATAGGTCAGTAATGACCACATTTGGAAGGATCTTTCCCTTGCTTAGGAATCAGTGTGATGACTGATTCACACATCGAAGGACATAACACCGCACCAGAAAGGAATTGATTATATAAGGCACACAATATAGGCACTAAAGCCGTGCTGAAAGATCTATAAAACTCCACAGGTATACCATCCAAACCCGGGGACTTACCCGTACTAAATTGACAAATTGCTTCCCCAACTTCAAATTCAGAGATCTGTGCATCTAAAGCCTCTCTCCCTTCATCAGATAAACAAGGAATGTCTATCTTGGTGAAGAGACTAGCTAACTTGTCTTTTTCAATCTGTGAAGCATCCGAGTAAAGAGAGGCATAGAATGCCTGAACCATTCAAAGATGTACTTACTGTTAACCCTAAAGTCCCCTGTCTCAGCCTCAATCTTTTGGATAAATGATCTTTCTGTTAATTTCTTCAATTTGTTTGCCAGGACGTGTCCCCCTTTTTCCCCCTCCTCCCAAAATTTCTGCTTCATGAAATATAAGCCTTTCTTTGCTGTTCATCTAATGTATCTCTCAGTCTATCCTTTGCACAATCCATCTTTAGCTTATCTTGTCCATTTTTGGTTAGAGCTTACTTCTGCTGAAATGCTTTAAGTTCTGATTCTAAACCTTTAACTCTCGCCTCCCCCTCCCTCCTTGCGCTGGACATCCAATTAATCAATTCCCCCTGTATAGTCACCTTAAAAGCATCCTAGACTATCAGGCTATCCGTAGAATGTATATTTACACTAAAGAAGTTATCAGTGGAGGCACTGATACCTTCACATATTTTCTCATCTTGCAAAATAAATGTTTTAAGTCTCCATTTAAAACTGTCTGGTCTATATTTAATCCAAATCATACTTAACTTCACCAAAGAATGGTCTGAAAGGCATAGTTCCCCTATGCCAACATCCAATACTTTGTCAATCAGTCTATCAGAGATCAGTAAGTAATCTAGCCTCGAATAAGAATTGTGAACTGAAGAATAGAACGAGAATTTTTTCTGAGTAGGATATAATGATCTACAGTTATCCACTAAGGCAAAGGTGTCAATAAACTCCCGAAAGGCTCAATTTAGTTTGAGACCTGTGAATCTACTAATGTGGCATCTAAAATCACAGTTAAAATCACCCCCAAGAATAATGCAGTCACCATACATACTCCTCAGGGATTCCGTCAGTTCTTTGAAAAAACTGACGCCATTGGTGCACGGACTATACACAGATTCCAACGTCATCACTTTTCCTTCATGTTTTACATCCGCCAAGATAAACGGGCCTTCATCATCCATGAGTATTTTCTCTACTACAATACCCAATCTTTTACGAATTAGTAATCCTACCCCTCTCGATCTTCCACAATAGCAATTCAATAGAACCTTCATGGACTTAGAAGCGCCATAACATTTATCAGGATGCTCTGTCAAGTGTGTTTCTTGTAAGAAAATTATGTCAGCCTTCTCTCGCCATAACCTTGCCATCATGTTTTTCCCTTTCTTAGTGCAATTTAGTCCTTTGACATTACATGTCAAAAATGTCAAGGACCCCATCTTATACAGTAAAGAAAATCATCCCAGATCATCCGCCTGAGAACCAGTGTGCACATACTAAATCTTCCCAACACCTTGAAGTGAGATAGTCAAAGAAATAATGGTGCAGATTACTGTAATTACCCCCAACACATAGAACACATACAACACAAAAACACAACACATGACAACATCAACCTGTTTTAATTGAAAACTGTCCATCAACCTGGACCATATGATAAGGTCTAAAATATACAAACCTCTATGTCTAAACTGCAAACTCAGATTCCTATGCCCAATAACACAAATATATATATATAAATACATCCCTCTCCTATCAATCTCTAATCCTAGGCATATTTCCAAATAATGACACAATGAAACTCCCTATTTTATCATTTAATGTCACCCTAATACCAATGCTCCCATATCCAAACCCACCCATTGCCAAGGACCACCAAGCCCCATAATATTCACTCCCTTCCCATAAGACTGCCATTAAAACCCCCCCTCACTCATCAGCATTATGACCTTACCCGTCTCATACCAGTGAATTCACAGTCCCCAGTGGTCGACCATTATAAGGGATTGTATGAATAAGTTAATCTAACGTTACTGCAATAGCTCATATGATTTTACTATTCCCCCAGCTCCATCACAATGAGTGTCTTCTTTTAGATAACAGAAGTGCTACCTTGCTAAGGTAAAAATCATCCTACATGTCAGAACCCTGAAGAGTTTCAAAAACTACTACAGTAGCTGCACCCATTAACTCCAAACCCCCAACAGACTAAAAGTCAAGAGATACATAAGGATGGATCAAGATGAGCTTTGCATGTGAAGGACCCTTGACCACAGATCACAATTAGGATCCAAGTGGATGCCAGCACTAATGGAACCCTCTCCAGGTGATGAAATGGTGAAACTTTCCAGCCGATGTTACAAAAGGAGTGCAGGACTTGTTCTAAACCTCCTGCCGACATTACCATCACTGTCTTTCCACCAAAACCATGCATCACCACTGCCATCCGCCATGGATCAGCACTGCATAAGTTATGCAGCGGTTTCATTCACTCGCAGTCCCAATCATCCTCTCATAAGATATTAAGTTGCGAAGTTGCACACCGCCTGCCTCTGAGTAGCCTCCAGTACCCGTGATCTTCTCAATTCCGCATCCGCACAAGTCGCTCCCCATCTTCAGAATGTAATTACTACGAATGGGTTCAGCGACGGTACATGCATCGGGCACTTCCTTTCACTGAGCTCCTCCATAATCCACGCATACGCTCCAGCGTCACATGACATGGCGTCTCCCGACTGCACATAATTAGCAGTGCTTTCCTCTAATCGATCGCACATCTCCACAGCTGTTAAATATTTCAATCAGGCGATACACCCTGGTCTCAGCCTAGTATGCAGCGCACAAATGAAATACTTATTTTATTATGTTTATAGGTTCAATATTCTGAGTGATATACCACTCATATCACACCCCTTCTCAAAATACCCCCAGCTCACAATGGACCAGGAATCAGGCTGCTTCATAAAGGTAATATTTATTTATTTATTTCAAACTCAAATTAAACATATACTTTTTAATAGGGAGCAGCAATTGCCAATGTGGTGACAATAACAGATAATAAGGTATGTAAGGCAGTTAAATTCACTTTTAGCAGCACAGAATATAAAAAATCAGAGAAAAGAACACGTTTAGCTAGTTTGAAAAGATAGCACTTTGGTTAGGATATCCCCCTGTAATATTCCTCAACCCACAAACAAGCAATTTTAAACAGATATAAGGAAGCAGCAGGTATTCAGGAACAAAGAACAGTAACAGAATTACAATACCACCTTCCCTCTCCAAACAAGAGAGAAAAACGGGTTTGCAATCTTACACTTTTTAAAATAACATTCGAAAATGGCTGTGTAAAAAACAATTAATGTGTGTAAAAATCCTTAAATCGATACAAATTTCTATGGTAACACCAAAAGATGCTAACAATCACGAGCTATAGTTTGAGCAAAAGTAAACACTTTGGGGGTCATTACGACCCAGGCGTTAAGGGGTCAACGGCGGCGTAAAAGGTTGCAGCGCTGTTAACCCCTTAACGCCTTACTACGAGGTCCCTTTGCGGCTCCCAACCTTAACGGCTGGTCTTGACCAGCCGTTAAGGTAGGGACTCGCAAAGGGACCTTGAAGCTAACTACGGTACCGAAATTTGCGGTACCGTAATTACCGCCTTCCCCATTCCCATTGAGCCCTATGGGGCAAAAATGGGAATGGGGAAAGGCCAATGGTAAATGGGGAATTACCGCCCGCCAACCTTGGAATGAGGTGGTGATTCCCCATTTCACCATGGCGGAATCGGTAAGCTAACAGCGCCATGGTTAACGCCGGTCTCGTAATGAGGGCCTTTGAATCTGAATGGAAGGTTGGAAATAATTGAAATTGAAAATCACACGTGTAAAACTTTGCAGATATGCGGATTCGCGCCTAAAATTCACTAAACGGTTTTTAAGAATTGAAATGTAATGATTTGGGGAGTAGCTACAGGTTTTATGTATAAGTCAGAGTTGAAATGAAGTCTCTAGCTATTAAACTGAGGAAGATATGCAAGGTTGAATGAGAGGCGTTTTTAGAAAAATCGGGCAGTGAAAACAGAAAAGAACTCAGTTTGGACAAGAAAATATTTACTATAGTGTTACTCTATTGATATGATATGATATGATAGTTTATTTATATAGCGCCTATACACAAAGTGTTTCAAAGCGCTTCAAGGAGGGAGGGAAACATAGGAAAATACAGTACATTCAGTTAAAAGTCCTTGAAGCAATACAGAATGTGAAAAATAACTATCGTAATAGGCCTGTCGACATTTCTGATAGTGCAAGTGCAAGAAAAACAGGTAAGGCAAGAGGTAATGGAAAAGAGGGATAAACAAAGCAAGCAGTAACATTACTATGTCTGACGACAATTGATGTAGTGCAGGAGGTATACAAGAGGAGGGTTGGGAGGGGGGGCACGGAGGGATATGAGGGGGAGAGAAGAACAGGGCACGCTACTGAGCAAATTTATCAAAGATACATTTAAAAAAAGCAGGGGAGGGGGGAGGAGAACAAGGGGGTAGGAAGGGAGACAGACAAGCTACTGTCAAAAGTCAAGGAACAGATGATAGGAGTATGTGCTAAGAGGGGAAAGCCTCGAGAGAGTGTCCATGTCCCCAGAGGAGGGGGAGATGCAGGCAAGTGAGAGTGCTGTCTTTTCCTGAGGACCTCCACCAAGAAGGATGCCCTCTTCGTCCACCGTGGGACCCTGAATGCTGTGTTGAACATCCACAGCAGCAGCCGACGAGGCCATGCCAAGATGGCCGCCGAGCTTTCCTTCTTTGTTGTGCACCCTCCTCGGTGCTTCGAGGCACTTCCTCATTCCCTGCCTTCTGATTGGCCCCTGTCCTCATCAAATGCAGAGACCCAGCCAAGCCGTGAGGCGAAGCCGGGTCTGCGCATTTAAGGGCAGCGCTTAAGGGCTTCATCCTGTCTTTTCCTGTCCTTTCCATGGACTTGCCTGCAGCCTACCCTCCTGGTCATCCAGCGCTCATTGCAACACCTAAACGAAGGGTCACTGCGCAGAGGTAAAATTTGCACGAACCTACCCTTTCCCCTCCTTGTTCCATGTATACATCTCTATAATATCCCCTCTGGTCTATCTCCCCCTCCTCCATCTACAACTTGGATCATTCCGAAAAACCCAGCACCAAAGTGAATTTGACTATGCAGCATCACTTGTGCTGCACCAACGTGACTCTTTCACTGCCCTCCACCTCTTGTCTCTTACTAGAGCATTCTGGCTCGAATACCAAGGAGGGACAAAGTAAGCTCTAAACTAGACACTCAGTATAGGTAATGTAGGTCAGTTTTACATATTGCTGACCCTGTTTTTAATATTTTTTTGTTGATTTTTCTTTGCGGCAATAAGGTTTATCTGTGGTCAGTAGTTGACCTATATAGAAACAACAAGAGGACAGACGTAGCTAATTCCCTCTGCATGAGTATACAAATTACTCAAATTTTAGATAAATATAAACATAAATTCTGTGACCACCGTAAGCAAAGAAAAAGAGGAGGGGGTTTCACAGATCACAATGCACACTGTACAATAGCTAAATTAGTACAAACAGTTACAATATTGTCCCAACAATGTGGATTATCTGAACAGAAAAGGTTTCCAGAAGGCATTAATTCATGCAGATTTGTCATTCAGTCAAAACATTGTAAATGCATACAAAACAATATCACATGTATCAGAAGAGGTGCGTACATATCTACACCTAACATAGGGCAACAGATACTGTACGATAGTGTCTTAGACCGACACTTAAGTTTTGAGTAGTTTTTTGTGTTATGTCTTCCTAGTAAAAAGTTAATCTAGGAGACAGGACCTTGTGGGGGGAGTCTACTAGAGCCAGGCTAAAGGGTGACCCCAGTGTCCTCTCCTGGCGGAACCAGTCAGATCACTCGAAATAGGATGGATAACTTAAGATTTACACAAGATAACAATGACTAAAGAAATGGCGCTTAGCAAGATAAATCAATAATAGGATAGCAGTAAGGATTTGGACAATGTTACAAGTTATTAAGGTAAGGATAGGAGGGTTTAAAAATTGGGATGGAAATAAACAGGGCAAGGTGTGCTATGATTTTTCTATGCTTTCTATTAATACTTACAGTCCACTTTAATTTAGTATTTTAGACCATCAAGGGTTCTAGTCATCACATGGAGTAGGTCTAACCAAGTACAGCAGGGCATGTCTGGCGGGATAGGGTCAGCTCAGTGGTTCTGGTCACCTGGACGCACTGGACTGGACTTGATTGGCCCTTCTGGTTACTGCACTTATCACTGGAGACTGGAGATCAGTGGGATGGTGAGTTTAGGTTTTTGGGATTGGTTTAGAAATTTGAGCCCTAGCTGAAAATGGGATCAGTAATGCTTAGACCTTGGCTTGGCAATGAAAATCAGGAATCAGGAACAAAGATGAAGAAATCAGGAACAGGGCACCTCGCAGAAATCAGAATGAAGTCAGGAACTAGTCGCTGTGTGTTGTCAGGTACCCTTATTTATCATGCCAAATGACATCACTAAATTATATGGCAGGGGCAGTCTTTCTGGCCACCCCCCGATGCTATTATAGGGCAAGAGCATAGTTTCCGCCTTGCTCTTTGCTGATTGGATGACAGAAAGGGATGTCATATTTTATGAGATGATCTTTACAATGTCTGGAAACCTCCCACAGCGATTGGGACCAAAATCTAACTTTCCCACAAATACATATTTATGTAGTTATGACCTCTAAGAAAATCAGATGCACATGTTACATATCTTGTGGGTCACATTTCAATCCAAGTGCCACATCTGTGAGACATGGTTTAGGCTTTCTGCGACATTTTGGCAATTCTAACAATGAAAGATTTGGCCTAAAATGTTCCAACTTTGTACCCAGATGCGCATTCACCCCTGGGATATGTGGACAAAATGTAAAATGCACAAGATGAATACTTGCCCCACAATTCGTTATTCTTTACAAATTCTGCTCCTTATGTAGTACTGGGTATAATCAAGTCTTCAAAGAAAGCATACAATTTCATTTAGAATTATGCACTTTTCACAATTTTTCTCCTTCTGGTGGCAAAGTTAAATGTCTTGAAGTTCAAATGCAAAATAGGCATTTTAAAACCAAAAGGATCACTTAGGCAGTGTTTTGTTTTTCTTTCTTTCAACTGTAAGCAAGTGTCAAATCCTTTGAAGCAGGGTGGGGCCTCTCCCTTGAGAGTGAAGCTTTCTGCCCCTCGCACTGGGAGGGTGACTGTCTTAGCCTGCTATTGTCTTGGCCTGGGGATTCCAAACCTCCAGCCAGCAATTAGCCTTTCCTTTGCTGGCAGTTTATGAGGTGTCGCCCTTTTTCAGGGTCAGAAACTTGCAGAGAACTTTTTTTTCTTTTATAAAGTTTACCAACTGATCCTGGGTTGAGCTTTTATTTTCTCATGTTAAATCTTGCCTGAAACCTAGGAATCAAAACAGTTTATAGGTGTATTTCTAACAATGGCAACACCTTTTACATTTTTAGATAATCAAGCCTTTACACAAGAATATACTTTTAAAATAGATGATTTTCCCCTTCATTCAGGAAAAAGCACATTTAACTTATTTTTTTTTAATTCGGTTTTCCTCTGCAGCAAATACACCGTTTAGCCTGCTCTAGTCCCTGTCTTGAGTGCTAGAATTGTTTTGCAGCATGGATACATGAATCAGACATTTGTTTAGAGTCTCTCTCTACACAGCAGATTCCTGATACTTGTTGCAAAGTTTTAACCGTGTTTCCCGTGGAAAAATAAAAACATAATCCCTGGTTTGCTTTTTCCAAAGATACTGTTGCCAGGAGCTGTCATTCAAGTGAGGCCTGGTTCCTCTGAGCCACAAAGGATGATCCCATTTCAGGGCCCTTTTCATCATAGTGGTTTATGATAAATGAATGTATTTAGCGCCAAAACAGCCCTTTGAAGGTTGAAAGGATGACATTTTAAAAGAGGCAGTCCTCCTGCAGTGAGGACTCTGTTTTCACTCTACCAGAAATGGTGTGCAGCCTTTTTCTGGTTGTGATAAAAATGTAGTTTTAAAGATCTTGGCGCGCACAGGATTCAGTGCAGTCATTGTGGGCTGTTTCTTTCACCATTGTAGTAAAGTGATGTAGTGAGGCACATCTGAGTGGGTCAAAATATCCCACACAGTGTTATTCAATCCTTTTAGGCATTCCAAATATCTGTTAGCCATATAATTAAAAAAATGATCATCTCCCCCAAGAAATTTTAGAAACAATTAAATGTTAAAATAACCAACTGAGTTAAACATTAAGATAATAAAAAGAAAAGTCATTGGCATAAGTCACTTTTTTTTCTTTGAAGGCACGCTCTTGTGAGGCTCAGAGGCAGTTTCCATAGATGCAATCTCAAGATCTGTTAAGAAGGCTTCAGCACTTTTATAATCCGAAAAGGAGTGGACCTGACCATCTACCACCACCCTAAACATAGCTGGATAGATCATATAATATTGTATCTTTCTGCTTCTAGCTTTCTCTATTGCAGCATTGAACAGTCTCCTTTTATCCACTACATCCCTATTTAGGTCTCCAAAAATTGAGAATTTATGTCCACCCCACACCAAATCACCCAAAACACGTGATTTTTTCATCAGTTCTTTAGTGGGGAATCTTAAAAACTTCACTATGAAATGTCTTTGTCTTTGACCCACCATAGGTGTCTTGCCCAAGGACTTGTGTGGTCTGTCCATTTCTAAGGGAGTGTCTGGGTTCAATTTCAAAATTGTAATTAAGGCCTTCTCCAAAAAGTGAATAGGGTTTCCACGTTCCACATTTTCTGGAAAACCAGCCACCCTGATGTTGTTTCTCCTTGAGAAATGTTGCTGCTTTGACAGTTTAAGCACTAGTTTTTCATGTTGCGCTTCCAGATCCCTGATCTTGTCATGTAATTTCGCAGTCTTCTCATCAGTGGTGGTCAAATGATCTTCTACTGCAGTAACTTTTGTTGTAATATCTGTGTACCTCTCTTGAGCATTAATCATCTTGACCTTTATCTCTGCAATATCCAGAGGCACTTTGGTGAGACGCTCCAAAAGCTTATCATCTCTTGTCTCAGTTTCATCCCTTCCCTTCTGCCTCTTTGCTGGCTGGGAGGTTTCTGTTGAGTTTAGATAAGTGATAGTACCAGTGGATGTCATTTCAGTCATTGTACATGAGCACAGCCCCTTTGCTGCCATCTTCTGAGCTGTCAGTTCTAGTCTTTATTTGATAAGGAAAACCACTGTCTCCTTACCGTTCTGAGAAATGCACGCGAGCTACATCACATAATTTTGCTGCGTGGAACATATCGATGGACACTTTGGGCCTAATCCACAGAAGCGTCTTGTAATAGTGCAGTCCCATTGGAAAACACACTGTGAATCAGGCCCTTTGGCTTCTTTCAACGCCGTTGAACTCACAAAAAAAAACATTGACACAAACCTATACACAACCACAGTGCGCATCTTCCTACAGCCGAACTCCGAACAGCTTCTGAAAGGATGAAATTAAACATGTGTGAGGCTTCCAAGATGAGTGAAAATGCTTTGGACGAATTAAATAAAGAAGCTCCTTGCACTACTGAATCATTTGAAGTAATGGATGAAAACACTTTCGAAGAAGGGCTTATGACACAATTATCACAACTAAGCCTTCTAAAATATCCTCTAATGAGAGCTCTCATACTGCTAAGAAGTCAGCCATTACGCAATTAAGCAGGCATGCCAATGTATGCAGTGCAGATTTGTATAAGCTAGAATTAAACAAATGTAATCTGAAAAGCCAAGCTGCAATAAAGCAGGATGCTGACAAATTCAAGGTGGTTAATCAAAAAAGGCCATGATCTTAATTTTGAATATTAACCACTCTCAACATTGCCTCTTCACTGCCACAGCTCTATGCAGAAGTGACACTGTTGAGTCACAGAAGCATTTTATAATGGCACAATCCCATTTGAAAACGGTCTGTGAATCAGGCCCTGTACAGTCTGGTTCTGAAGACCAGCCACAAAGTCTAATTTCCCTGCGCTCTGGGTTTAATTGCTACATTGTTAATCCACCCTTCAGTCGTGAAACAAACATTATGCATAATCAAAACATTGTAAATACCAACAATGAATAGCATAATACAACGTTTGAGGAGAGAGGGAAGGACATGGCTCTACATAAATCCTATATTTGATACGTTGATATACAGAAGCTTTAAAAATCTGCTATTTTCAATACTATGTACACTGACTGCAATATAAAGTGTGGTTCGATATTCAACTGCACTTTGTAAGACGAGGAAGAGGACAACGACTTTTACCAATCAATGGGTTCCAAATAATGAAAGATGAAAATGGTATGCAGTATGACTGACTTTTAATGAACAAACCAAGAATAATCAATTGTCCCATTCGATCACTTGAACTGAATACATAAAAATGTACAAGTGATGCTCCCTGTTTTTGGTGTTTCCGCGAATATTAAAAAAAGTCCAAAACCTCAGAGTAAGTACATGTTACACTAACTGTCCAATAGGAAAAAGCAATCTTGGAACAATTATGCAAAGAATATGTAAATGTGTCCACTTTCCACATTGTACACATAACAATGGATTCATGAAACTGCAATACAACTCCTAGCCAATGCGGGACTAGAATTAAGACACATTATTTCTGTCACTAGACACCGAACTGCCTCATCAATTGAAAGTTCCTGGCAACCGCAACCAAAAAAACGTAATGATTGCACATTAAGTCTGCTTTACGCAGGATGCACTAGTTCAACCATTGCCACAGATTCTACTACATCTCTACAATACATTCCTGCATCTTTTTATACCCATCTACATTTTTCAAACAGTAGCCTAACTCCTTCAACATCATTCTATAGGGAAAGGTCCTGCTCCTCAATTTGCTAACTGCTCTTTTTCATTTCTCGTACGTGTGCAATTCAACTATAATTAATACCACTTAGTAGAATGTCTTTGTTAATGTTTTACATACCCCTAAAATAGATTGAGTGTGCTCATCTAATTGTAACATGGTTTAATGTTCTACTTAACAACCTTCATGTTCTACTGAATAATTTTAATCTTATCAATCATTTAAAATAAAATATTGTAGCAATAAATTATATTTTTTCTCCAAAACCATGCTACCAGTGTCTTCTATTACTTAAAGATGGCTGGCGGGATCCCGAACACACATCACTCTGAGCGGTCTAGTGTTCCAAAGTAACTGTGATGTGACTGAGCAGACCGCCATGACGGTTATCGCTTCAGCTCATTTTACAATGCTGCATGTTCTGACCAATTTGCATGTCTTCTCTGGTTGCTAATAGCATTAAACCCCTCCAAGCGGGAGCTTTACACTGGCAGGTAATGAACCTGTGCTAATGTTAAGGCCCTTGTTTTGCTCAAGCCTGCAACTCGCCCCAGGGGAATTACCTGACCTATTAAAGACCCCGCCTGTTGGGGTTTATTGCTTAATTAAATGTTGCTGTAATGCACCATATATGAAAACGCATGGTGCTAATTGTGAAATGCAAGCGAAAGGAAATGAGTGCTACACAGAAACATCTGCAGAAAGAAAAACAGTATAGAGAAGAAATAACTCAAATCCATAGATCACCAATTGTTTTACTTCATGTAAGTGACTGGGCCAGATGGCCTTTATAGTGAGTAACTAACCTGTGTACATGGCCCACTATGAATGTCTGTCTACACGAATCTTCTTTACAGTGTTATTGGCATTCTCAGTACGATGTTATAGGTGTATCTAACGGATTGCTTCAAGACGTCTTCCGTTTTCCTTTGTGTAGGATGTGCACAATCTCATTGCTCAACTCTATGGAAGAACTAAATATATTGTGAAGTAATTTTAGTGTGCCCTCAATACGAACCAATTTACCAAGACAACAAAGAATACAAGTCTAAAAATAGAAAGAACAGTTTACACATATTGTTATACATGTTCTATGTATGTAGTGGGTGGATAGCTCAAGAGCGAAGTGTGCACCTGTCACATGGTGCCAGGTTTGAATCCAGCAACATGACTGACTCATTCCTTCATCTTCCCAAGTTAGACAGATGATATTGTGTAATAATGAAACCTATTACTACAGCACTTATTAGCTGGAAGAATGTAGAAGACCATACATCATTATCATCATTGTATCAGATTCCCATATCCTATATGTGCTGCTACTTATTTCCTTTTAACTCAGCTATGACCGCCAATAGTTGTGCAACCCCCATTTTTGTTGTTACATGTTTGCATTCTACTCACTTATGAACTGCAGTGTTTGGTCAAATGGAAACAATCTTGTTTCTATCGGTTTGGGAGAGCTCTATCACAAAATATTTAGAAGGCATACTTTTAGAATGTGGTTCACAGTTCAGAGAGATATAAGAAATAGTGAGATGCAACACATCTATTCCATGCAAGTCTGTATTTCATTTCCATGTAAAACTTAAAAAGCAGCATTACACCATCTCACATTGGGTTGACAAGGCCAGGAACAAAGTTTACAGGCACTTCTTTTTATTGCCAAGGCTTTAAATGTGTCCCATCCTAGGTAGCCATGTGAAATTTCTAAATGACCGGGAAGCAAGGAGCTTGGGCTGCTGCTAGACTACCAACCCCTGCCCTTAATCACTGCAAGCGCCTTTTGAAACGGGATTCCATACTTCTTACATACAGCAACTAATATTAAGAGGATGTCGGCTGGGAATGTCCCCAATATTCTCCAATTTCAGCTACCCCTGACTAAGGACTAATTCTAGTGCTTGCATATACCGATGCACAGCCCTCACAGTACTGCGCTACTGTTAAAAGATGGCAGCCTACCCATGCAAGCTACCCACACTCGGTAAAGAGCTCCACTGCTCTTGAGCTGGATCCATGCTTTAAACAATAATAATAAAAAACATTACAAAATAGGATGTGACTGATGTCAAAATGTATACGGGAGTTCTACAAGTCATTGCACAAGTGGTCACACTGCCAAAGGCAAGTGATTCCACTTTGCTAAAATAAAATAAAAAACAGCTTTAAAGGTGCTTTGAGGAAAATAGTTTTGGCCCTCTAAATCCTACCTGGCTATGTTCCCAGTGCCTATTATATGATATGTATGGCATTTATAACATGCATGTACACAAGTGTTTCTAGACGCGACAAGACAAGAAGGGGAAACAGAGTGAGGACAAAACAACGATCTCAGTAGGCCTTGCGTCATTCAGATCATGCAAGCGCTAGGGGAGAGCAGAGAAATGTGAATAGTGGGGTGGACAACGGCAAAGGGGGGGGGGTGGAGAAGTGCAGGTAACAGAGTGCAGCCAGCGAGTGGCTAAGTGCCGATAATCAGAGGGTGCAGCCAGCGGGTGGCTCATAAGTGCAGAGAGAGGGGACTGTAGGGTTACAGATACAGACCACAAGTGCTGGGGGGGGGGCAAGAGGCAGTGTGAGATGCAACTGGACAGGCAGGGACCTGGGCCCAAATTCAGAGGGTGGCCAGGTGACCAGTGCCTGGAACAGACAGATCATCAGCAGGGGAGAGGAGAGAAAGCGGAATCGAAGAGGGCGGTCTTGAGTTGCTTCCAGAACCGAAGATGGTTTTGCTCAAGTTTGAGAGAGGGAGGAAGGCTGTTTAAGAGGGAGACTGCAGGCGAAGAAAGAGATCTGCCCCCAACTCTCTGCTTGGAAAAGTGGCTGAACCTCAGAGAGTTGGAGGTGGATGAGTGGAGAGCTTAAGAAGGGAGATACTTAGGAAGAGAGAGTTGGAGGTAGTACGGACCCATGCCCCAGAAAGCCTTGTGGACAATGATCCTTGCCACCACTGGGAGCCAATGACGAAATTTCAGAGCTGGAGAGATACGATCCCTGGCTTGAGGCCAAGGACAAGTCTTGCTGTCCTGTTCTGGATAATTGTAGAAGACAGAGAGTAGAGGCAGGAAGATTTAGAAAGGGGCAGTAGTCCAGCCTTGAGAGGACCAGAGCTCTGGAGACAGTGAGTTTCTGGGGGAAAGTGAGGAAGGGAAGAATACCTCTGAGGAAGTGCAGCTGACAGTTTGACTTCTTAGAGACATCAGAAATGTGAGAAAAGGAGAGGTTGGAGTCGAAGATTACCCCAAGGTTCTTAGCCTCCAGCAGGCGATTATTCAACAACCTTGGCTAATAGTGAGGTGTCTTTGACAAGTATAGAGCCATGGCCTATTTCCAATTCCCTTACCATACCTAATGAAGGGTCACATACTCCCAGTTATGTTCGCGCTCAAATTCATTGTGCACTATCTAGTAACCCTGAATCCTCTACCTTTTGCTTCATGAGGTCTGTCATATTGAGTTACCTCCAGTGTTCAATTCTGATCATTATTTTCAAGTGGCCTCTTCTGCGCCGAAAGTTCCCTTGCAGAGTAGTTTCAATCAATCTCTGTCTGACATTTCAATTTTATCACCAGTCATCTTTGAAGAACTCGGTAGGAGAGTTTGCCTTTCATTAGGTCCTTGTGTTCCAAATCTCTTTCCTCGCGATCACATCGATGATGTACATCTTTTTCTCCAGCGAATAAGTTGCCCAATGGTCTGCAGGATGAGGTTAAAAAGCCTTTGCATTCCTCCAACAAGCCAAATACATCTAGCACACACTCTTCTAACCCTGTGAATCACTCCTATGAGGCTCATCCGTGCTCCATTCCTAATGACCTTGCCTCTACATCGACACATGTTTCGGAACATGTACCTCTTTACTCTACTCAATCTAACCATAATGATAGTCACTTTTCAATACATGTCTCTTCCCAAGTTCATTCTCCTCATGCACCTAATGAACAATTTCAAGATTCAGTCACAGCTGAACCCTACTCTATCCCTGTTATTACCTGCATATTGAATTTACCTGACAAATGCCATGAATTGACCCATCTCGAGCTGCGAAACATGAAATCAACACTATCGGAAGTATTGATCAAAATGAGTTGATTGGAGGGCTTTATACGTGCATGCAACAAGTTTGCTCCGGCCAAATCAGTAGATCAATCGCGTGTTCGGGTGGTTTCTTCTAAGGCTGTTGCTTCACAAACCATACCCATTTTAGTATGCAATGTCAATACTTAAACCGAAATACCTTCAATCTCACCTATACCGTTGAAACCGTCCTATGCTTCAGTTGTGTGTCATACTGACTGTTTATCAGATGCTATCTGTCCACGCAATTTGAGAGAGGTATGGGCATGTATTGACATCAATGCCAAAAAGATTGCTGATATACAGACTTTAGCATCTTTGACTTGTTCTAACTTGCCATCTACTTTGCCTATGGGAGATATCACCCATTCTACATCGGCGACAGAGGCTGTTGGATATAGTACAGATCCTAATAGCCCTTCCCCTCTAGTTGCTCTGATTCAGGCATCCAATAAGGATCTCAGTGGCGACCCTCACTCGACTGCAAATTATAGCATTTCACCTTTGCCTTTTCTGTCATGTAAACAAAAAAATGTAGACCTTCGTGCTATCAAAAGGCAAGCTAATAGAGAGAATAAGATCTTACTCAAGGATCAAAAGACCAAAAATCAACCAAACATTAAAATCAACTGCCATAGCTCTAATTTGAAAATTCTTCCGAATCCCTCCCTCGACATTGAATATCTTGATCTTCATCAATTAGATGATGAATCTAGATCGCTTCTACAGGTCAAAGATGATGTTTCATCTTTTATGTCCAAATCTAGCACTGTCTGTAAAAGCAAAAGAAAAAAAAACAGTGTAAGGGCTCATTTGAAAATCTTATTGGTAATTCTGATTCTATTGAAGCTCCTAAATTCACATCTATTGACTTGCTTTCAGCTTCCTTACATTTAATGATGGACACTAATGTTATAAAGCAAACCCAATTGTCTAAATTCTATCCTGTTATTATCAAAAAATCTTGTCAGCGTGCCTCAACCTCTGGAGACAATACTCTAAGTGGTCTAAAATATGTTACTTCAGACTCTATCCAGGAATCCATTGCTGACCGTATTGCAGTTCCAGAAGTATTGCATACTGTGGAGGGCAAGTCTCTGCTTCATCCTTCTGTGCCAACGGTGGATGTCATTTCTAATGACACCCTTTTGGCCTTATCTAACATCATTGGGTGGACAACTGACCCCCCTATTAATGGTCCCTCTTGGATAAATCATTCATTCTTGCTGAACTTGATCAATCAGATTCCTAATTTGAGGAATCTGCGTTCAGGAGAAATAGGGCCTCATTACGAGTTTGGCGGTAGCCATACCGTTTTTAGCAGCATGGCTAACCCCAAACCGGGTGCCGGGTCAAGGTCCTGCAAAAGGGGACTTAACGGGCCATTCCAACCTTGGAGGGCCCAGTAATTCCCTTTCGCGGGACCCAGACCCGGTGCATTGCCATTCTCATTTGAGCACCCATAGGGCTCAATGGGAATGGGGAGGATGCTAACAAGGGGCCCGTTAATGATGGGCCCGTTGTTAGCATCCTGGTCTGCTAGCGGGTCTGGCTCTGCACATCTGGTCTGATCAGGCATCCAGAGTGGGACCCGCTGCATACCTCGTAATGTGGCAGCCCGGAATTAAAAGTGCCGATCCCTTACCAGCACCGTTCATTCCGCAGCCGCCTATGTTGTAATGAAGCCCATAGACTGTATTACCGTGGCCTCAACTGACAATCAAAGAATGATATGTCAAGTTCACTTAGCGATCATTCCCAAATCTATTTGCGATCACCTTGGATCTGGCTCTGTTTGGTATTCACATCTTTTTATTTGAGTCGGCAGAAGAAGCTCAGATGTTTATTGCTGTACAGCCTCCTCCAATTGAAGTTCTAATATCTCATATTGCTGGTAACTCAGAATCCCAACTTCTGAGTATAGAGGTTCTATCTC
This sequence comes from Ambystoma mexicanum, assembly GCF_040938575.1. Lineage (NCBI taxonomy): Eukaryota > Metazoa > Chordata > Amphibia > Caudata > Ambystomatidae > Ambystoma > Ambystoma mexicanum. The sequence goes on from NC_090922.1 coordinate 665,813,044, forward strand.
AGGTGGCTACAATGGCATCCAATATCAAGGACTGGTCATGGGTGGGTACCCTTCTCCAAACAATGATATCTAAAAGCAGTGCCACTCCCACTCTTAGCTATGCTAAAGTGTTGCTGCATTCCTGGAATACGTGTGAGTTCAACAACTTGCTTTCCTGCATTGAGGTGCTTGGTATTTTTCAAACTCCATCTCTAATTTTGGTGCAAGAAACCATGTGCACCCATCAAATTTGCATAGACGGATATTCTTCTTTTTCCGCTTTTGCAAAAAAGGGTATGGTTGCTCGTTCTTATGGTGGGTTGGCTATTTTTGTTCACAACAGCTTTAAAGCAGGCACAATGTTAATTCATTCTTCTTATGCTCTCTTAGCCATTGAAATCAGCATGGGTCAGCCTTGCGGCAGAGTGCTCTTACTTATTTGTCTGTATTGGAACCCTGCTAACACTGATATCAATGTGATTTTTTATCAACTTGACATGTTATTGGAGCATTCTTTTTTGATTTACCCTCAATATCACATAATCCTGGGAGGGGATTTCAATTCCAATTGCTCCAAGTCCATGATTATTTCTTCAAGGCAATATAGTGTACAAAGTGATTTTAGCACTAGTTTTAGAGGGTCCCAATGGCTTCAATATCTAGCAGAGTGGGATTTTTATCTTGTGAAGAAGGACGACAACTCTTTGCCATTCACATGGTACAGGGGATCTGCAGTTGGCGCAATTGATTTTTTTTGTCTCCTCCAATCTGGTATATCTTTGCTCGTCGGACTACTCTACTGAGGTTGGATACAGTGACCACTGTGTCATTTCACTTGCACTATCATTTGCCTGTGACCAGCTAATTCAGGTGACCGAACTCACAGGCCGATTCATGGAATAATTAGCGCGGCGCAAGTGAGCAAAAAAGTGCGAATCGCAGTGGAATAGCGAAAATCGCAGTGCAAGTGCGAAAATCGCACGAAAAGCAGCGCACATCGATTCATGGAAGGCCGTGCGCGAGAAAACCAGCGGATGTGCGAAATAAATTTGTGCTCGGAGCACGTTGGCGCACAGGCCATCTAACTGCGTGCGCCAGGTCACAGGGAAAATGGCACAGGCCACAGCGAAAATCGCACATAGCGTGGCGCACGCAACAAAAGTAGGCGGAACACTCGGAATGGGGAACAACTTGCCAAAACGTGGGCGTCACGGGGGAAGTACAGGGCACAAGTGCGCGGAACGCCCACACGCTCGCCTACAACACGTATTCATGGAATAGAATAGGGCAAAAAAGTGCACGCTCAAACCAGCGCACAGGCACAAACACGGCCGCCACAAGAAAGCAGGCGGTAGCGTCTCTGCGGCTGTAAGAAATGTGCGCCAAAAGGTGCGCCAACAAATAGCACCTATATACTGCCATGATGAATGTCCTATACTGTGGCCCTCCAGGACAAATGATGTGCAAAAGGGTACCCACAAACACGGACACCCGCTGACCAAAAATACGTGTTTGTGTATACCGGGGTGCGTGGGAAGTCTCACACGCGATTTGGCCGGGTACGTGGATTTCAGGGGTGCACGGGAAGTTCCACACGCGATTACATCAGGGTACGTGTATTTCAGGGGTGCCCGGGAAGTTCCACACGCAATTTCAGGAGGGTACGTCTATTACAGGGGTGCGCGGGAAGTTCCACACGCGATTTCATCAGGGTACGTGTATTTCAGGGGTGCGCGGGAAGTTCCACACGCGATTGGGCCAGTGCGAGCAGGGTTCGTGTATTTCAGGGGTGCGTGGGAATTTCCACACACGATTTCAGCAGGGTACGTCTATTTCAGGGGTGCACGGGAAGTTCCACAAGCGATTGGGCCAGTGCGAGCAGGGTACGTGTATTTCAGGGGTGCGCAGGAAGTTCCACACGCGACTTCAGCAGGGTACGTCTATTTCAGGGGTCCGCGGGAAGTTCCACACGCGATTTCATCAGAGTACGTGTATTTCATGGGTGCGCGGGAATTTCCACACGCGATTGGCCCAGTGCGAGCAGGGTACGTGTATTTCAGGGATGCCCGGGAATTTCCACACGCGATTTCAGCAGGGTACGTCTATTTCAGGGGTGCGCGGGAAGTTCCACACGCGATTGGGCCAGTGCAAGCAGGGTATGTGTATTTCAGGGGTGCGAGGGAAGTTCCACACGCGATTTCAGCAGGGTACGTCTATTTCAGGGGTGCGCGGGAAGTTCCACACGCGATTTCATCAGGGTACGTGTATTTCAGGGGTGCGCGGGAAGTTCCACACGCGATTGGGCCAGTGCGAGCAGGGTACGTGTATTTCAGGGGTGCGCAGGAATTTCCACACACGATTTCAGCAGGGTACATCTATTTCAGGGGTGCGCGGGAAGTTCCACATGCGATTGGGCCAGTGCGAGCAGGGTACGTGTATTTCAGGGGTGCGCGGGAAGTTCCACACGCGACTTCAGCAGGGTACGTCTATTTCAGGGGTGCGCGGGAAGTTCCACACGCGATTTCATCAGAGTACGTGTATTTCATGGGTGCGCGGGAAGTTCCACACGCGATTGGCCCAGTGCGAGCAGGGTACGTGTATTTCAGGGGTGTGCGGGAATTTCCACACGCGATTTCAGCAGGGTACGTCTATTTCAGGGGTGCACGGGAAGTTCCACACGCGATTGGGCCAGTGCGAGCAGGGTATGTGTATTTCAGGGGTGCGCGGGAAGTTCCACACGCGATTTCAGCAGGGTACGTCTATTTCAGGGGTGCGCGGGAAGTTCCACACGCGATTTCATCAGGGTACGTGTATTTCAGGGGTGCGCGGGAAGTTCCACACGCGATTGGCCCAGTGCGAGCAGGGTATGTGTATTTCAGGGGTGCGCGGGAATTTCCACACGCTATTTCAGCAGGGTACGTCTATTTCAGGGGTGCGCGGGAAGTTCCACACGCGATTGGCCCAGTGCGAGCAGTGTACGTGTATTTCAGGGGTTCGCGGGAATTTCCACACGCGATTTCAGCAGGGTACGTCTATTTCAGGGGTGCGCGGGAAGTTCCACACGCGATTGGCCCAGTGCGAGCAGGGTATGTGTATTTCAGGGGTGCGCGGGAAGTTCCACACGCGATTTCAGCAGGGTACGTCTATTTCAGGGGTGCGCGGGAAGTTCCACACGCGATTTCAGCAGGGTACGTCTATTTCAGGGGTGCGCAGGAAGTTCCACACGCGATTTCAGCAGGGTACGTGTATTTCAGGGGTGCGCGGGAAGTTCCACACGCGATTTCAGCAGGGTACGTCTATTTCAGGGGTGTGCGGGAAGTTCCACACGCGATTGGCCCAGTGCGAGCAGGGTACGTGTATTTCAGGGGTGCGCGGGAAGTTCCACACGTGATTTCAGGAGGGTACGTCTATTTCAGGTGTGCGTGGGAAGTTCCACACGCGATTTCATCAGGGTACGTGTATTTCAGGGGTGCGCGGGAAGTTCCACACGCGATTGGGCCATTGCGAGCAGGGTACGTGTATTTCAGGGGTGCGCGGGAAGTTCCACACGCGATTTCAGCAGGGTATGTGTATTTCAGGGGTTCTGGGGAGTACCACACGTGAATTGGCCGTGTGGGTCCTCCCAGGTGTACGCTCCACAACCTCCACGGACCCTGCAGGCAGCCCACACCACGGGGGACTACCCTGCACCCCTGCTCATGTCCCGCAGGCAACCCATCCACCATGGGCATGCCCCCCAGCCAACCCACATGTCACCTTGCACTACTGATCAGCAATGCATGTCTCCCACCACCCCCACCCCCCAGCAGTGCAGGGGCAGCCTCCACCAGGCCCCCACCATGTCTCCCACCACCCCACCCCCCAGCAGTGCAGGGGCACCCTCCACCACGCCCCCACTCATGTCTCCCACCACCCCACCCCCCTGCCACCATGGGCAGCCTCCACCAGGCCCCCACTCATGTCCAACTCATGTCTCCCACCACCCCCACCCCCCAGCAGTGCAGGGGCAGCCTCCACCAGGGCCCCACTCATGTCTCCCACCACCCCACCCCCCAGCAGTGCAGGGGCACCCTCCACCAGGCCCCCACTCATGTCTCCCACCACCCCACCGCCCTGCCACCATGGGCAGCCTCCACCAGGCCCCCACTCATGTCTCCCACCACCCCCACCCCCCAGCAGTGCAGGGGCAGCCTCCACCAGGCCCCCACTCATGTCTCCCACCACCCCACCCCCCAGCAGTGCAGGGGCACCCTCCACCAGGCCCCACTCATGTCTCCCACCACCCCCACCCCCCTGCCACCATGGGCAGCCTCCACCAGGCCCCCACCATGTCTCCCACCACCCCACCCCCCAGCAGTGCAGGGGCACCCTCCACCAGGCCGCCACTCATGTCTCCCACCACCCCCACCCCCCAGCCACCAGGGGCACCCTCCACCAGGCCCCCACTCATGTCTCCCACCACCCCACCCCCCAGCAGTGCAGGGGCACCCTCCACCAGGCCCCACTCATGTCTCCCACCACCCCCACCCCCCTGCCACCATGGGCAGCCTCCACCAGGCCCCCACCATGTCTCCCACCACCCCACCCCCCAGCAGTGCAGGGGCACCCTCCACCAGGCCGCCACTCATGTCTCCCACCACCCCCACCCCCCAGCCACCAGGGGCACCCTCCACCAGGCCCCCACTCATGTCTCCCACCGCCCCCACCCCCCAGCAGTGCAGGGGCAGCCTCCACCAGGCCCCCACCATGTCTCCCACCACCCCCACCCCCCTGCCACCATGGGCAGCCTCCACCAGGCCCCCACTCATGTCTCCCACCACCCCACCCCCCTGCAACCATGGGCAGCCTCCACCAGGCCCCCACTCATGTCTCCCACCACCCCCACCCCCCTGCCACCATGGGCAGCCTCCACCAGGCCCCCACTCATGTCTCCCACCACCCCACCCCCCTGCCACCATGGGCACCCTCCACCAGGCCCCCACTCATGTCTCCCACCACCCCACCCCCCTGCCACCATGGGCAGCCTCCACCAGGCCCCAACTCATGTCTCCCACCACCCCCACCCACCAGCAGTGCAGGGGCAGCCTCCACCAGGCCCCCACTCATGTCTCCCACCACCCCCACCCCCCAGCAGTGCAGGGGCAGCCTCCACCAGGCCCCCACACATGTCTCCCACCACCCCCACCCCCCAGCAGTGCAGGGGCAGCCTCCACCAGGCCCCCACCCATGTCTCCCACCACCCCCACCCCCCAGCAGTGCAGGTGCACCCTCCACCAGGCCCCCACTCATGTCTCCCACCACCCCACCCCCCTGCCACCATGGGCAGCCTCCACCAGGCCCCCACTCATGTCTCACACCATGCCCACCCCCCAGCAGTGCAGGGGCACCCTCCACCAGGTCCTCACAATCCCCAATCATGTGCGTAATGGTCAGCCTCCACAGCCAAAAAGCCCTACCAAGTAACCCATTCACCCACATGGAAATGGAAATTACATGTTACACCCCCAATGTTCATGAAGCTAATGAACCCATGTCCGTCACATACAATGGTTGCAATTGAATGGGAAAACACCCAACATGACATGCATGAAACCAATGAGATGATACCACACAGTGAAGTATGAAAACAAAGTTGTATTTGAAAAAAATGAAGAATGCTAAAGAAAGGAAACAAACTACAATGGGAATGAGAAAAAATAAGCTGCATGTCCGTATTTAAAAAAAATAACTGCAAATCAGAATCCAAAAAAATGTCGTCCAAAGTCAAATGTAAAAAATTCTCCATGCAATAAAGAAGTATGTAAAAAAATAACAAGGGTCCATGAGCCCAACTGAACAAAGGAAACCTACTAAAAAACCTAACTAAAAATCAACTATATACAAAAAGTGGAGCAGTGTCCGTCGACTCCAAATCATAATAAGAAACAAAGGAAACCTAAAACTAAAGAACTATATACAAAGGCGGCGGGCAAGTCCAGCGGCTCACTCCGTGGTGTCCCGGGCCATGGCATCATCGAACTCCTGTTCGATGTCCCGGAGGCGGTCCAGTTCCGTGGCCCCGAGGGTCTGCAGGGACGATGCTGTGTCCTCCTCCAACCCCCTGCGGATTGCCTCGAGGCACTCGGCCCGCCTCAGGGCCCTCCGCATGGAGTTCTCCGCCCTGACCATTGTGAGCCGCGCCTCTTCCGGCCGCCGCCGCTCCGCACCTATGGCGTGGCCCAACCACTGCCACACGGAAGACACTCTCTATCCTGGGTCCTCCTGCCCTCCGGCCGATGCCTGCCCCTCCGATGTGGAAGGCCCCGAGCCTTCATGTCTCCCACCATGTTGCTGCTGCTGCTCTGCCTCTGCCCGTGCACTGCCTCCTGCTGCCTGCACATCCTCCGCCGGCTGGGGTGCAGTTGTTGATGTGGCCACCCCTGCTGGACCTCCGACTCCCCACTGTGGGAGGGATGCCTCCTCCACCAGCCTGGCCGCACCGTCAGAGGCAGCTCCATAGGGCACCCAGGTGACTGATGGGTGGGAAGATGGCACAGAGGACGACTGGCGCGTAGGGGGTCCAGTTGAGGAGGGGGTCGGAGCAAGCCCCATCAGACGGAGGAATCCGGCCTGGGTGACCTGTCCCAGCAGGCTGACGTGGTCAACGAGCCATTCGAGATGACGTGCAGTCTCCCCATGAAAAGACTGCAGGTCACCTCGCATGGCCCGTTGACGCAACGCCACACCAGCCAGGACAGGCTCAACCCGGACCTGGATGGCCACGTCCGCAGGCAGAGGAAGGCCAGTTGACGTCAGCTCATCCCCTGCCTGAAAACGGGTCTGGACGTAGGCATCCTTGCTGGTGCAAGATGATGCAGGGACAGGATCGGAGACAGGATTGCACACAGGCACCTCTGCGGCGGCCTGTGCTGCCTCCTGTCCCTGGTCCTGCACTGCAGCACTAGCACCAGTGGGATCCCCACCTCCAGACCCCGTCTCTGGTGCTTGCACGGCCTCCTCCTCCACCAAACCCCCCACCAACCTGGATGACTCCCTGCCATCTTCCCCTGTTGGGCCCTGTGGGGTCCCAGCTGCCCCTTCTGCTGCCGAGGAGTCCAACTGCAACCTCCGCCTCTTGGACCTCCCCCAGCAGCTGCGGCCTGGGACGCGGCACCGGACTCCTCACTCCCCGACGAGATGACAACACGGGAGGGGAGCCGGGCCTTGCGTCTCCGGCTGGCGGTCGGATCCCCGCCGCTGTGCTCCACAGCACCTTCTCCGCCCTCTTCATCAGTTGACGCTGCAGACAGGGAGAAACAAAACACAGGCATCAGGGTACTGTACAATGGACACATACACACATGACAGTTGCACATGAGTGGCATTGGCAAACCTCAGACATGTCATCACAATCCCCAACACACATGTCATTGCAACTCGCACACATGAGCCATACCACAGCCATATCGCAACTGCCACCACCATCCCTACACATACAACAGCATCAGCAGCCAAAGGGGAGCCAGACATCACATGCAACACAGGAAGTGCACCACACATGTACACACACCACCACACTTGCATGCATGTCTATAACCTCTGCCAAGTGTCGCACACTTCAGACGGGCATCCATGTCACATCTGCCAATCAGGATTCCACATACCGCTGTCACATGCATCCATGTTGCATCACTGTTGCACCCTTGTCAAATACACCCACATGCACATGTACACAGTGCTCGTACATGCAGCCAAAAACAACATACATGCCTGACATGACAGACATGTCTACTTACATACACATTCATCCAAACATGTGTGCATGCACAACTGCATTTGCTATGCAAGCCTACACACACAAGCACCATCCATGTCTCACACATTACAGCCCTCGCATGTGTCAGCCCCACGGCCCTGTACACCCCCACCCATACTCAACCCCATACAAACAGATGTGCAACCTGCACAATACCGAATAATCACCACACGCACTGCTCACAATCAGGATGCATGTACACTCACCGCTCGACTCCAGACGGGTCTGCTTCTCTAGGACCTGGACGTGGAGCGCTGGGGATATGCGTTCCAGGACCCCCATCTGTTCTTCCGACAAGTGGCCCCGGCGCCCCTTGGCATCCGCTGCCTTCAAGAGGCGCCGGGCCTTGTTCAGGGTCCTGGACCTGAAGTCCTCCCAGCACTTCCTGACATGTTGTAAGTCCCGGACTGCCACCCCCTCTGCGTTGATGGCAGTCACGATATCAGTCCAGATCTGAGTCCGTCCTTCCTTGTCGGCACGGGAACTTCCGAAGAGGGCATCATACTGCCCCAGGACTTGCTCCACCAGGACACCAACTTCGGTGGCACTGAAGCTGGTGCCCCTCTGCCTCTCTGGCCGGGGATTGTCAGTGGTCACAGATGGTGTTTGCCCCGACATGACAACCGCAGAGGCAGGAGTGGGTGGGCAACTGGGTCCTGGGGCTGGGCTGTGGAGCGATGGAATTCCAGTCGGGAGTCTTCGGTTCCAGCAGGGGTGGTCACAGCAACAGCACCCCTGGCTGATGTGCAGGCAGCAAATGGCAGTGCACGTGGGCAGCAGGCAGTCAGGCAGCAGCAGATGGCAGGTGGGAGCGTGCTCGGGGCTCTGGGGGCTGTAGTTCGGCCTTCTGGGCAGGAGCGTGGTCTTCCGTGTGCTTACGCGTGGCCAGCTTGGTACGGAGTGATTTGGCACATGAAAATCCTGCACGTCAGCATGAAAATCGAGGAAAGGCCCTTAGCGCGTAAGCGCGTCAGCACGCATATGAGATTCTATTGGACCAAAGGCCCTCAGCGCGTAAACGCGTCAGCACGCATACGCGATTCTATTGGACCAAAGGCCCTCAGCGCGTAAACGCGTCTGTGACATGACCCACACGGGTGTTTCCCACACAGCACGTGATGACAGAGCACACGTGGAAAGACTGCATGTCAGAGTGTCATCGCGTGTAATTGGACAGCACGTCAGAGTGTCATCGCGTGTAATTGGACAAAAGTGCGCGTACACGCAATTGGCCTATGTACGTGTATATCAGGGGTGCGCGGACACTTACACACGCAAGTACGTCAGCGCATCTGTATCCCGGGGTGCGCGGGAATTTCCACACGCTATTGGACTGGGTACTGGATTTCAGGGGTGCGCGGGTCACACGCTCGCCTACAACACGCGCAACGCATACATTTGCGCGCTAACAAAATAACAAGCTCAGACCCAGGATGAACATACCGTTCCTAGCAGCAGTGGGCGTGGGCTACCAAAGGAGGAGGAGGAGGATAGTCAGGGCCAGAATATTCACACCCAGAACCAGCCTTTTCGGGATGCCTGATGACCAGGTGCATGGGAGGTACAGGTTTCCACCACACATTATACTGGACCTGGTGAGTGAGTGGGAGGATGACCTCACATCACCCACTCTGTGCTCCCAAGCACTCAGCCCCCTGGAGAAGGTCCTCAATGTACTGCACTTCTTAGCCACTGGATCATTTCAGCGGACAAGTGCCATTGTGGGTGGTGTATCACAGGCCACCCAGTCACGCTGCCTACACCAGGTCTTGAACATCATCACTGCACGGCCATCAGTCCGCAGGCACATATACCTGCCCAGAACACCTGCAGAAAGGCATGCTGCCGCCCTGGATTTTTACGGTGTGGCACGATTCCCCAAAGTGCTAGGTGCCATCGACTGCACCCATGTGGCTCTACGTCCCCCCAGGGC